>NC_060251.1:10000000-10340207 GCF_921293095.1 Ischnura elegans
GATTACGATGGAACGCTGAATCGTTGGTGATGCACGTCGATTATAACCGGAGAACTCTTCACGCAAATTATTGGCCGGGAAATTAATACATCGTATTTTACTCTTAAGGATTGTTTTTCGCATACTGCATTGCTACTTTTTTCTTGTGTCCTCACAACTTTCAGCTATGAATTTATCTCCGAATGATCATTTTTCTCCTCAAGTTCATTACTCATGGAGTGGTCATTGGCTATGACACTAAGCCAATTTGCTTGTCCTCAAATATCGTGCAGAACGGTAGTCTTTCCCGCCGCATCACGATGGCTGTGAAAAGAGCGAGATAGAGACCACCGTAGATAGAATACATCCTTCTCCATTGTGTGACTTTCTGGGCAGGATCCTTCTCTAATATTTTTCCTGTCCGTTCAGAAGCTAATCGATTAACGGCCTTCATCACATCTCTCTCGACTGACGGAAGTTTTGTTTGAGATTCGTTGGTAATGGAAATGTCGAGGTTTCGGTGGTGAGGATGCAAGAAAAAAAAAAGAAATCGCCTCGAAATTGAAGCGCCGACGCCCCTGTGGCCATCCATTATTATTTCCCCCTTCTTTTTTTTAGACCCCTAAATAATAAAAACGGGGCTACCGTTTCCTTGGATATTGTGGTCGGGAATGGGCCCAGTCTATGAATAAAGCGATCGTGGTTGGAGGTTTTTCGGGTCGACGTCATTAGGCCCGGAATGAACTCTTCACCAAACACATTGCTGCCCAAAATCAATCTCCGGGAAATGACTCGGTAAATATCATCCGTGCCTCGCCGGGCGTACGCATGGAGCTGATTTCACCAAAAACAAATACCTTAATGCAACTATCGCAGTGGGTTTGCCTGGGTGTCTTTAAGTGTTTTTGGTGTTTAAATTGGGAATTAAGTTCACCGACTCTAATCCGCGCTATAATGCTGACAAGAGAAAATAGTAATTCTCAATGCAAATCCTTCCTACTGGTAAGCTCAGGTTACAACTGACGTATCGCTCAAAGGTTCACACAAATGAGATGTTAAAAAAGTACAAAAAAAGGACGAGAGAACCAAAACATATCTACATCTACATAATACCCTTCGAGCCACCTCTAGGGTGTTTGGCAGGGGGTCATCAATCACCAGCATGCAGAATGCAATTGGACTCCCAAATGCACACCACACGGCCCAAAAAAAGTCACGCATACCAACAAATTATACTACCACACGCTGTTAGAAATAATAATATAAAATTTCGAAACATGCATGAAAGTATAAGTACATAAGTTAGTAGGCTAAACTACAAATCATGCAATCTATTTATGAGCTCTATCGCTGCCGTTATAATCTCGGATTGATCGTGGAAAAAAAGACATTCTGAATCTGTCTGTTCTACAGTCTATCTCTCTCATTTTATTAATATGATCTCATCTTCCGTTGTATGTTGGCGTCCGTCAGATACTGGGAAGCTCAGGTTACAACTGACTTATCGCTCAAAGGGTTCACAGAAATGAGCTGTTAAAAAAAGTACAAATAAAGAACGAGAGACTCAAAACGTGTCTTGAATGCAATCAATGATCCCGACATCTCTAAATACAAACTGATTACATTCCTGTGCGGCACTCTTATTTTTATTCCTACTCTTAATGTAGATAACCTGTGCATGGGAAATTGCGCAATCAGGACAGAAATTTAACTAATGAAATGAACTCGTCGCATTTCAAGACTCGGCACTTGGCCCCCTCTCTTATGTCTATTCACCACGCATTATATTCACACATATTAGGAAACAGGTATGAATGACGAAGTACGCATCACTGAATGCTGCATGCATGTCCTCTCGAACGATTCATTAAACTAACTAAAGTTGTCTCCATATGCATCTCTTTAATCTTTAGGTATTAAGACACCCGTCTCTAGTTTTTTTTCGCTTGATGCGGCCTCGTGGATCAACCCGATGAATTGGAAGACAGGCGTAGGCGGAGGTCCATCAGTCTTCTTGCGTTGTGATCAGGACTTCGCTTCTTATCATGAATTCGTTCTCTAAGCAAAGCAAAACCTGACCGTCGCAGGATACAATCCACCTTCTTCGATTACAGTAGTGACTTATATTTGGGGGAGGCAGGTCGAACGATTAAGCCGAGGCTGAAAGAGCACAGAAGGTATTTCAGATTAGCGCAACCAGAGAAGTCAGCCGTGGCGGAACACGGCATTTATGAAGACCATGCCATAAGATGAGGAGATGTAAAAATTCATTGCCACACACGACGCTACTGGAACTGCATAATTAAGGAAGACATCGAGATCCGCTTCAATCCCAAAAATTTCCATCGCGATACCGGCTTCCATCTTAGCAATACATGGAGACCTGTTATCAACTGCATAAAAAAACATAAGGGAAGAACGTGGAGAATTTCAAACGCCTTTCAGCCATTCGGACGACCTCTGAGCCTTATTGTTGAGCACGCTAAACGCTCGATCCGGTTCAGTGTGAAATTGGACTTTCATCGAATAACACACCTTGAAAATGGAAGACAAGTCGTCTTCCGAAAGGTCGGCCCATACGATTGAGTGAACCTGGTTGCAAACCCGAGAAAAGTTCAACAATATAATTCACCAAGAGAAATAAAAATCGCTTACAAAGGGATTTGTGTGCAAATTTAATAATTGTTATTCCCATTTAGATTACTCGGTAACATGTGGATTTTCCATGAATTTAAGCCATCATCGACTGAATTATTCCAATCAACCATTTATTTGGTCACAATTCGAAGCGTAGTCAAGTGAAAGATCTAAAGATGTTTTATATTTACCACGTTTATTATGGTATTGAAAAAAAATATTAATTTTGGTGTGAGCCTCTCTATATTATCAAATATAAGCAATCTTCGAATGCTTATATAAATATGGCTTCAGCTGTCATAGCGGATATTTGGGTTCTTTTGGGAGAATGTAGCGTGTAAACGCAATTTTACTCGTCTATTTTTGCCGTCAGTCGATGAAGTACAGTGAGACGACGATATTTTGCAACTCTAATGAAAATAACGCATACTTCGTATCAAGGGCCAACCTCCTTCAAAAACGATATTATTTCTTCTCCTCCCACTCAGCATTCTAAACGTACCTATCGATGATTAGCAATAAAGGCGCAAAGAATTATTGGAATAGCAAAATGGATCATCAAAAGCAAATATTCATTCGAGAAAGTGATCTCTCAAGGATTTTTTCCAGCATCTATTTTCAATTCATTTAAAATATAAATATCCAAGTTTCTGTTTATGTTCCACGGCGCACAGTGGTCCCAAATCGAAAAAAGCTGGCCAAAATTAATTACGCCGTTGTTATTATGCATATATTTGACCTAAAGGTCTATTCATATTGTTTTTGACCCGCTTATTCTGAATTTATAACTATTTTTTTATGCATTTGCAATACTTAAACTGTTATTTCACATTTTGTTCAAACAATTAATTTTTTTAACATTGGAATTTGAGATTATCCACGCGCTGGTAAATGCAAATTATACATATAATAAAACTGAATTAGTTATTTAAAACACATACACATATGCATATAAAATGACTGCATTGTTTATTTTTGGACAATATTTGAACAACTGATTTTGAATGAACCAAGAGAACTTTCTCATATGTTTGATCGTATTTGATACAAAAAATAAGTTAATATCATTTGGAAATTTATATTATAAGTCTATTATTAATATTATTGTACTGCATCAACTGTTTAAAAAATTATTACATCTAATTCTAATTCAGTAGACAATTTTATAGTTCCTTGAAACGTGCCAATGGATTTGGAAGCAATTTTAAACGGGGTTCCTTATTTCACAAGTTTCAACGGAGGCATTATTACAATCATTGAAATGTTATAAACAATATTTCATAACTCCTATAACACAAGTTAAACGCCAAATTTATTGATACGCTTGCAATAAGCTCTTTACGCGGTGGCGCATCAATTTAACGGGCACATGATTTGGTACGAAAAATTAATTGAGATTTTCCATTCATTTGGTTTTTTTTAATGATCAAAAAAATAAGCTAACATTTCTCCTTATCTTTCTCAGTCAATGTTACGAAATAAATTTAAATACATTCATAATCACTATCCGACAAATCCTCATCTCTGTCGTCATCACTCTGCTTGCTAAATTCTTCCTGGATTAATAAACTCTTTACCTCGACTGGTAACTGAAGTAATTTCCTTCTTTGAACCTTAGAAATACTTGATATCATTGCATCTGAAGTTAGGAGTAATCTTTTAAATAGGTCTTCAGTCGTTGCTATCCAGGAAAATTTCCTGCATGGTGCTCCCTGAATCTTCTCATGTCCTTTTTCCTCGCCTCCAATGCCTCCTCGGACAAGTGGACAATAGGAAGGGCAGCTTCTTTAGATGTCCGTCGGAGGAGCAAGTACTGATGTTTCGTGAATTTATAAGAAACGATCATGGAAAGGGCTTCTTCTTGGGAGATTTGACTTTGCCTCACCTCCTTGGATCTCCATTTCGATAACACTCGCAGCGCTCTTGAGAGAGTGGTTGTTGTCACCTCTTTTATTATTTTCGCCACGAACTCATCACATTTGTTTCGATTACTCGTGAATGCTCTGCTGGCGATGTGCTGGCTCTAAGATCCTCCGTTTTCCTTCTCTTGGCCCTTTCACTGGACTTCTCAAATTGTTTTCTTTGTTCGACCAATTTCAATAAACCTGATGAACCTTCAAAAGTAGCAATTTTGATTAACATATTGAATTAAGTAGAATGAATATCACTCTAAATTCATCACAAATTCCCCATTAAATACTTACTCGATGTAATGGGTTGACGTTTAATTAAAATCGGAGGAAATTTCAACTTCTAATTTAGGAAATCAGCGAAATTTCTTCTAAAAAACCTGTCATTTCTTTTGCTTTCCTTCCACCGGCGAAGATAATTTGAGAAAAAAAAAACACTTCTCCGCAAATTTTTTTAGGATAACTTTTGAATTAACGTCCTCATCTAACTCTAACTTGTTGCTCCAGCAATCCAATAAGTATTGGTTTTTAAACGATACGGACCCTTTTCCACTTTCAAGAAATTTTTCATGCATCTCAGGACGCGTGAAAATTTTCATTCCAATGAGGTCTTAGCCGAAGGCACTAACAACGGCAGCTATATCAAATACCCTTATTGCACCAAAACTAATAACAAAATTTTTTGGCAGGGGTTATCGAACTAAAATACTATGGGCACTCTTCTTCAACCCTACAAGTCTTCTTTACAAAAGTTCGAGGATACTCGACTTTTTCAAGACTCGATCTTCACGCTTGATGAAACTCACTTTCATGTCTTTTGTTTTGCAAAATCTGAGTAAAACTGAGTTTTCGCGACAAATTTCGGGCAAGCGATGTCTAGAAGTAATTTGGGTTTTCCACAGTGTGGGTTCGCGATGCTATTATCTCCATTTTCTAGGAAAATTCACATTTGAAGAGTGAAAAGGCTTACTCCGTTCATCCCCGGTGGTCAAAGTGCAATTCATTACAAGTGTACAGAGAGCTGTGGTTCTGTTTTTCCGGTTGGCTCAATAAATAGCCTAAGCCTTTTCGGCAGTAGTTTGCCCTGCATGCGGTTGAGGAGACCGCTAAGGAGGCGACAGAGGGACAATGTGCCGCGTGAGGGCGAAAACTAACCCGTCTAACGGAAGGAAAGGGTGGAGTAGCATTTGAGGGATTCTTTTTTGTTCTGAATGAATTCAAGTTTTTGAGGATTACTATAAGCACAGCTGCGAACTTTCGTTCCATAAATATATCCTTCCGCTCGAGTCCTTAAGCAATTTTTACGCGCCAGCCAGGCCGCCGCCCGCGTCAGCGCATTGCAACATTGTACTTAAATCAATGCTGAAGTAGGAGTAGCAACTAGTAGCAAAAATTTTTTTTACTTCTGCGTTGCATATACTTCCCCCATTGTATTGGTGCAAAAGACACCGCGCAGGAACGTGGTGCTCTAAACGATATTGTACATTTTATTGCAAAATTCGGGTAAAAAACACTGAAAGTTAAAAAATATATATAAAATAGTAAACATAGTAAAATCCGAATAAAATTTATGTCCCACTATGTGAAAATGTTTATATATGTAGTTAAAAATATTTTTGGCTAGATATATTGCGTAAAGGTTCATCTACATCTACATAATACCCCGCAAGCCGCCTAAAAGGCGTGTGGCAGGGGGTGTTAGGACACCAGCCGTTTACAGCTATTAAAAAAAAAAAAAAAGAAGTGCTCTAACGAGGATGGGACAAGCGTTTATTAAATTCCTTTATTGTTCGGGGGAAAAACGAATTCCCATATCTACAGTCCGGCCGTCGAGAGTTGTCCGATGACAGTTCAAAAGGAGGGGCGGAGAACCCTGCGCCTGCACGGTTTGCAGCCAATTGCTGTCCCCCAAACGCACCTCATACCCTCGCCCAGTCATACAACGTTGTCTCATGGATATGAAGCACTGAAACAAGCCTGAACCACCAAAACAAACCCTTTCTGCAAATCGCCAAAACAAAGAAATCTTCCTTTGGGTCCTTCACGCTCGTCGTCCCTTCTGGTTCCTTTCTTAAGGGAACCCTTTTGTTTACGTGTGGTTTGGGCGTTTCCATTTCTTACCTGGCAACCTTGCCCCCTACTCCTTCTAGCTGTCATCGGACAACTCTCGGCGGCCGGACTGTATCCGTTCGGCAAAAAATCTCTCTTAATTTATGGCTTCTGTCGGACCTGGAAATATAGTGTGGCTCTAAGATTATGTTCTCTGTGTCGCTCTTAAAGAAATCCATTCTTAATTGTTCAAGCAATCTAAGCCTAGCGCGCAGCCTCCGAGTCTCCAACGGCTCCCAGCCTAATTCGCTTAACACCTGGGTAACACTGTCTGTACGCCCGTAGCGGTTTTTGACGAAACGCGCAGCCTTCCTTTGTATCTTATTCAGTTCGCGGATTAAGTCTTTCTGCACTGGATCCCATACACTCGCTGCATATTCAAGGTGCGGTCGGACGAGAGCGAAATAGCACCTTTCTTTTACTTTCTCATCCGAAAATCTTCCCACAATACGCTTGACGAATCCTAATTTCTTCAGGGCTGTGCCGCAAATATTCTTTATATGTGTTCCCCACGTGAGGTTCGAAGTTATCGTAACTCCCAGGTACTTCACTTCGTCTGTTGCCTTTATGTTAATGCCATCCACTGCATAAACATTGTTAGTGCTGGACGAATTCCGCAAAAAATGTACCGCCATGCATTTGCTCAGATTAAGTTCGAGTCCCCACTCTTGACTCCACAAATGAACGTTGTTTAAGTCCGATGATAGATTTCCATAGTCAGAGTGATCACTAATTTCGCGATAGATGACAGCGTCGTCAGCAAATAAACGTATTTTACTGCTAATGCGGGAGCAGAGATCGTTAATGTATATAATGAACAACAGGGGGCCGATTACGCTTCCTTGTGGAACACCTGATGTAACTTTTACAACATCAGAGCTAATTCCGTCAAGAACTACTTTTTGTTTACGATCTCTGAGAAAGTCGCGTATCCAGTTTACAACTGTTTCGTTTAATCCGCATGACTGTAATTTGTATAAAAGTTTATTGTGAGGTACAGTGTCGAAAGCTTTCTTAAAATCTAGAAATAGTGCGTCAAATTGTCTTTTCGATTCACCAGATTTTATAACGTCGTGAAGAAAGAGCGCGAGCTGTGTTTCGCAGGATCTATTTTTTCGGAATCCGTGCTGACAGTCATGGAGGAAGTTACGTCTGTCCAAGAAAGTCATGATATTACTAACAACGATATGTTCAAGTATCTTGCCTATAATTGATGTTAGTGAAATTGGACGGTAGTTGCCTGGGTCGTTTCTGTTTCCCTTTTTGAAAATGGGTGTAACGCTTGCAATTTTCCAGTTGGGCGGTAACTTCCCTGGTTGTCCTGCATGACGCTGAACTTCTTCAAAATCGACCGATTTCACGCAACTGTCATTTTTACGGTGAATGCTCCATGTTTGACGGATCACTGCAGCCGCTCAGATGAACAAAAATACTAACTTAGTAGTGTATTTTGTAGACCATATCCTGTAGAATCCGAATATAAGGTCCAAAAATTCCTTGAAAAAAGTCGAAAAAACGACTTTTGGCCAGCTTTTTTCGATTTGGGACCACTGTGCGGCGTTCCCTTTAAGCAATGTTCTGGGCATTTCTACCAACTTTGTTTTTCTATTCCTTCTGCGAACTTGAGCTGTTAGTTAAGTTGATTGAAAGCTTTTATTTTTTTGGCATCTAAAAAAAGAACGAGTTTTTTTAATCGCTCTGTGAGTTCTTTTTGAAATGGAAAAGGATATTTCTTTCCTCTAGAGTAAAAAAATTCAATTCGTGGTCGAACATCACTCGCCTCGGGGTGCCCTTTCGAATTATGGGCTTTGACCCAACCAATTATTTTCCCGCTCGGTCTCTTTCCCCAAATTGTTCCACCTCGCGTACCCTTTGACTCACTCGCGTCTGAAGGCCACTTATCTTCACTCCAAACGTCTTTTTAACAGCTTCCAGGGACTCCCCCCCCCGCTCCCTCTGTCTTCCGCTCTCCATCTTACACCCCAATCCAACAGCAGTCCTTACCCCCTCCCCATTCACTATCCTTCTTGGGTTAGTGAGACGCATTGCCTCTATGCTCCACACATTTTCTCTGGAAAGCTCTTCTTGGAAATGGAGTGGAAAAAATAGCTTTTACCCTCTATCGAATGATTCTGCGCAGAATAAACTATTTGATATGATTAATTTGTAGTATTAATCGCGAATTTGAGTTCTATTTCCGTTATGAGGGTTCTACATACGCATGATCCCTTGTGAGCCACTTCAAGGGTGTGTAGCAGGGGGTGAGTATTTCTCTTTTCTCGGTTAGAGCTCACACCTCCTGCTGGCATGTAAATATGTTATGAACTTTTTTTGAATGACTAGGAAGATGCAGCGTATAGCGTGCTGCATGTTGTTGCATACTCATCTCCTGCCATACACCCATGAGGTGGCTCGCAGGGTACTGTATTGATGTAGATATCATCTCAACTAGTTTAGGGTATCAGCAGTGATCCTTTAAATGTGTAAAATTTCGCATTGCATTGATTTCTTGGTTATTGGGCGTTGTACAGCGTAACTTTCTTTAGCTTCAAGTTCCTTCGCTTTATTACATAACGTAATGGATTTTCTGTAAACGTTGTATATTCCCTTCATAAGTTCCCTTCTGACATCGTTGTTGTACCAGCGTGGTACCTTATTATCAAATTTCAGTTTTTGTGAAAATGTTCGTTTATTTCATGGTGCAGAATTTCTAAGAACTGTTCTCATGTCACTTGTGTGCTTTTATCCTTTGTTTTAGCTTCGAATTTTGTGTAGGAGTCATTAAGCATCTCGGAAAATTTAATGAAGTTGCATTTACCAAATAAGTAAATATTGCGTTTTTGTTTTACGGCTGACAATACATCAATTTTTAACGTTGCAAAGATTACTCTGTGGTCACTTATACCGTCAATAATATAGATTTGTTTTATCAACTTCGGATGGCTTACTGCCAAGAGGTCTAATATCTTATTTCCTCTTATAGGCTATCAACTACTTGGGTAAAAGAGTGATTTACAAGTACTTTGAGTAAAACCTCGCTTATTTATCTATTCCTTGAATTTGGTTTTACAGTGTAAGTATCCCAATTTTCTTACCTATTAAAATGTCCTCCAGTAACATTTGCACTTTTACCGTCTCTCCCTATTGGTAAGGATACCTCTGAGTTGGGCGTCTCTTTAATAACACTTAGCTCAGATGTAATCGATATAATCTCCTGAATTCCAGTAAAAGTAGTTGTATTCTTTCATGTTTAATTTCAATCAATTCCTTAGGTAAGCGTTCCCAGTAGCCTCTAGCACGTGCAATGATTCTCGTGTATCGACTCCATTGCACGTAATGAAGGATACTGGGTCGGCCTAGTTGGAGTAGAATGACAAAATAGATAGTTTGGGTAGAAGATACATCTACATAAAACCTTGCGAGCCACCTCTAGGGTGTTTGGCAGGGGGTGATCATTCACCAGCATGCAGCATGCAATTGGACTCCAACATGCACACCGCACCGTCCAAAAAACGTCACGTATACTAACAAATTATACTAGCCTATGCTGTTAGAAATAATAATAAAATTAAGAAACATTGATTAAGGTTTGCATAGGTTAGTAGGTTCCACTACAAGTCATGCAATTTATTTATGAGTTCTATCGCTGCCATTATAATTTCTTATTGATCGTGGAAAAAAAGACATTCTGAATCTGTCTGTTCTAGAATCTCTCTTATTTTATTTATGTGATCTGTACTTCCGTAGTATGTTGACGTCCGTAAGATATGGCTAACTTCGTTAGAAAATACACTGCTCTTGAATTTATCTAAAAGGTTTAGTCTATTTTTCAATCTGCGATCCGACAGAGATTCCCATTCGAGTTTATAAAAGAGGTCAGTTACACTAACAAGAGTATCGTAACGACCTTTCACATACGTGGCAGCTCTTCTTGACACGCGTTCTAATTCTGTTATTAAGCCTTTTTAATGAGGGTCCCAAACACTGGCAGCGTATTCTAAATGTGGTCTAACGAGGGAAAAGTAGCTAATTTCTCTCACTTTGTCGTCGCAGTCTCCTAATATTCTTTTAACAAAAGATAAAGACATATCCGATGATGATGCTGGAGTCAAGCTTCGAAACTTTGGCAGTAATAGACGAACTCACCCGGTTGAGAGCCCGAGATATGTTTTCTCTTGTGTGCGGCGGAAAAGCATTCTCACCCTCTCCCTTGCCATTTCCCCTTCCCCAGAGAGCTCCTTTTTTTCATCTTCTTGGTTGGGTGCAAGATGTATCCAGCTCCGTCCGTCGGGTCGTTTGCCTCGAGAGTTGGGACGAGTTGGGCAAAATTTATTCGCTGAGCAGAAGCAGCGACCCTCAGCGAAGATGGGCGCTCTTCCCAAGTGCCTGTCTCATAACCAACCCCTTCTCCCCACCCCTGCTCCCCAGTGGCGGCTTGCCCTTAAGGACTCTTGGACGCCGCCCCTCCCAAAGATTTGAAAAATGAAAAAAAATAAAATACCCATTCAATTGTAATTATACATCTATTAACCAAGGTGTTTTTTTATCACATGCATCGAAAATGTAGCAAAAATACGCAAAAATAGCGCAAGGAGTTCGCACTTGTAGCCGCGGGGCGCTGGCCAGAACGCCCCAATCCATCACCATGCGGTTACATGAAGAGTGGTAGTGGTGGGGGCTGCTGGTGCTATGACGCGTCTAATCTAAACTTGTGCCTTATGGAAGTCTTGGGACGCCGCCCGAGCATGCGCAGAACGAGTGAGTTGACATCGCCGCGCCGCCCGGCGGCCGTATAATCTTGGTGTTTTAGTATTCGTGATTGTTTTGTGTATTGGAGTGTCAAAATGGTCTCTTGATTGCCTTAAAAACTCACTTAAATATAAAAAGTATTTTTTTAAATTTTGACCTACCCGGTGGAGCGTGCCCCTCCCAGAATTTGACTCACGAACCGCCACCCCTGCTCCCCTGCAACCCCTTAGGGAGAAAAGGACGGTATGCGGTGGCGAAGAAAAAGATCTTCTCAAAATCTCCCCTCTCGCTCACGCCCCCGAGGAACAGAGAATCCTCCTCTTCACCTTCCTCCGTGATGCCTGCCTCTCCTCACCAAGGGAATGCCTCGAAAACAGGCAATCACTGTAGAGGCCGTGTATGTATTAAACTATCACATTGGTGAAATTTTACGAAGTAATTGCGGTTGAAATTTGGATTAATTTTATTTGGTTTGGATGGGTCAAGTACAGTAGTAAATATTAGTGACAAAATGAAGCACTTTTTGTGGTTAAATTTTATTTGTCAGTAATCGTGTATGAAAACACGTTATAAGCACTACGCAATCATGTAACCGATTCGGAAATTTTGTGCTGGAAAATTTCATCAAATTTGGCAAACCCATTCCAGAATTATTGTTTTTGTCTTTAATTAATCTAATTGCCATAATATAAATGAATATTTGATTTTCAACCCTTCTTAGGATCCATTTCTATTTAAATCAATTATTTCCTGCGCTCATTTGGCCTAATCAGTACATCCCAACCTCACCCCTCATCCTCTATCAACAGCGCATGCACCAATGTTATTTTCTCAATAAGGAAGTCTTTCTCTCCGCTCCTCATCAGGAAATACACGAAATAGTTTCACGATATTTGAGGTATTTGGCGCACACAATAATTTGAGGAATATAATGCTGGCAGTATATTTTCTGCAGCTGTTAAAACTGTTACGGTTTATGGCTACAGAGGCGACTTTTGAGACTCGTTAATCGAATCAGAATTTGAAGGGGTCTGGAGACATGCAGCTCAGAAAAAAGGTGAATGAACATGCTTTTTAATCCTCCAAAGGCACTCAGTTTATTGCTGCATTTCATAGAAATAATTTACCAATCCATGTAATTACTTTCACCGTTCCATGCTTTTCGGTGAGGTAGTGTACTCACTTAACTGATTCTCATCATATTCGATTTTAAACATAAGTCATCAGTAAAAGGTGATATATAACACTGTGTGCTCTTGCTAGCCATAGCATAAGAATTGGCCATGTTTTTTATTTTGACAACGCCGAAATTTTAGATCATGAGGTTAATTTGAGAAAAAGACTTTTCAAAAAAATGGTTCACATATCCATATCAATTAACAGTTGTAATAAAAAACCGACATTGAAAACCTTAGCAAAAAATATTTTTATTTAACTAATCAAAATTAATGGTAATTAGGTTTGGTAATAGCTTAGTAACGTAGTAGTAATAAATATGTGCAAAGCTAAGGTGTGTCAAATTTTTTTCTATATGCTGTTATTATATATTTTTTTAATTATATTACTGTAAAAACAACTCTATCGTAACATTTATTTGTGTAAAAATATTGTATATCATTGTATTTTATATTGTTCTCATGTTTCCATTCATGGCCCTGATGATAGTTTAAAATAAACTGAAACGTTGGCTATAATTTTTTTGCATCATATACATTTGACCCATACTCCAAGAACTATTTAACCATTAACTGATTCTGATAGAAGTTGCGTAGAATTCTTTCGCAAGTCGTAAATTCACTGGAAAAACCCCTTTAGCGGGATGATTTGACAGAATTGTTCCTCGCAAGGACCACTGAAGCTGATTACTCTCTTAGTTGCCGCGATTTGAGGCTTTGGGAAGTGGTTAAAGGCGAGTTAGTGAGGAGTGTCAGTCGCTCGCATTTCCTCCTCACTCTTATCATCACGCCTTCCCCTTCAATGTGCTCTTCGTGGCGCCTCGGGACATGAGCGCCCCCTTCAGGGCGCCATCCGCACCCTCATCCCCACTGGAAGCACACCCTCTCTTTCTCCTATGTGCATTATGGTGGTCTCGTGAGCGCGCCTCTGCGACGCCAGATAAGTCCACTCCAGTCCCCCGCATTTAGGGAGAGGGGGGGGGGGTCCACATGGGTGGGGGAGGGGGGGCCCTTGTCTCACCCCCTTAGGAATGAATTTAAGGCGCGTGTCGCTTCGCTTGGCAGCGATGCTTGGGCCTGAGTGCCGTATGCACTCAACCGACTAGAATACGAAAGCACAGATGTCACCATAGTACCTAAACAAGTACCTATTCGATTTCTCTGTGAGATATTTATATACCTAGTAATTGCAGAAAAGAGAAAAGAAAGATCGACTTAAAGTTGGAATAAGTAAAATATCGTGGCACTTCTAATCAAGATTTTTTACTGCGTACAACGCGTTTCGGCTCACTGAGCCATCATCTGGTACAAGACACTGCAAAACATTTGAAAATCACCTTTATACCCTTGAGAAGAAGGAGGATTTGGGGAGGAGAAGTTGGGGAGGATTTGACATCTTTGAATAAGGCCCAAATTTCTCCAGGGTATAAAGGTGATTTTCAAATGTTTTACAGTGTCTTGTACCAGATGATGGCTCAGTGAGCCGAAACGCGTTGTACGCAGTAAAAAAATTGTGGAAAAGTGGTACGATCTTTTATTTATTTAAATATGCCTAACTTCCACCAATTGAAGCCTGAATCTGTTGAACTTATTGAAGTTGGAAATATAACCACGATTGTAGGAAAAAAAACTATGAGAAATTGTATTCGAATTATGATTCTGTACAGAAGTGAGTCATGGACAATGATATCAGAGGAGAAAACAGGAGTAGAGGCTTTCAATTATATGGTGCTATGCAAGCACGATGAGGATCAGACGGATCTACCGAGTAAGTACCTATTAAGGAAGGCTTAAGAAGAGTGGGAGAGACGAGAAACCTCGTGAAAGTCTTGATAAGAAGACGAAACATCTTAATCGGCTATATCTTGAGACATAATGGCCCGATGAAGACAACCGTCGATGCACTAGTAGGTGGTAAAAACGGAAAAGAAAGACCTAGCATTAATATATGGAACGTGTGAGGAAGCGTGTGAAAGGGAAGAAATATGTACTTGTGAAAAAATTGGCTGATAGGAGAATAGAGTGTAGAGCTGTGTGAATCCAATTTAAGGTTTTTGACCAGTGATGAGTTCCTGGAATATGGTGGCTAAATACTCAGACAATTTTTGTATACCTGAAAATCTTGACATTTATTCGAGTTCTCAATGGCATATTTGTGCACTTAGGTATTGGATTAGCTGGATGGTTCTTAAATACTGGAATGGGTATTTGAGTGACCATGCAAGTATTTGAGTACTCACAGAAGTGTTTACTTATTCAGTCAAACATTCGAGTAACCTAGTGGTACACAAATACTCCTACTGATATTCAAGTACAGGGTCAGGCGTTCGATTATCCAATTAGGTATTTGTGTACTCAGTCATGTAATGGAGTAGCTACATAGTACTCAATAACACTTACCCAGCACAATATACAGAGAGGTATTCAGATACTTAGGCTCGACTGCACAACCGGTACTAAAAAACGAGAAAGATACTAGAAGAGACGATCAGGAACTCGGATATCCGTGCACTCGTGTGGGTGCTCTTCGGATGACAACAATATTAAATGGATAAGCAGAGGCATGCAACAACATACCCTTGATTAATCTGTCAGGGTGTTTCATCTCCAAGCGGAAGTGTTCATATAATACCATGAGCTACGGTCCTGATACCGCACTTCTCCTTTTTCGAATTGTGGGGGTTTCAATCATGGCATTAGACGGAGGAATTCAAAATTTGTTGATTTTGTATTGTCTACAATTTATTAATGCCTTGACTACACGTGTTGAAAAGCTTCCGCTTCATCATCTTAATTCTGAAACACGTTCACTTAAGGTATTAACATATTATGGAAAGTAGAAAATAAATAAATACTCCATTGGATTCGACGCTCCACTCCACCGTGTCTCTCCAAATAAAGTTTTAATTCTGCCATCATCATCTGCGCAGCCACTTTGATCGCTTTTTTAATATATACTCTGATGGTCTCAATACTTATTCCTATATTTAAAAAAAGCAAGGGAACCGTGGCGCTCATGGGGTAAAGATTCGGATTTCGGATCGAAGGGTCCTGGGTTCATAGGTATATAGGGTATACCATGCAGCCACTCCAAGCGAAATCCTCGACTGTGCACCATGGAAAGATAACTCACCCAGCTACCCAGAAAACTAGAGAAAAGACTCAGTTGGGGTGAATTTGGTGTGAATTTATTCTATTAACCTCTTAAAAAAAGAAAAGAAAGATGCAAAAAGATTAAATAATATGGTAGCAGATTTTTCATCTGGCGGAGAACGAAGACTGCTTGTTCTCTTCGTGAACGCGTCTCGACACGTGATCAGTTCAGGAGTCGTCGGGCGCCAGTTGAGCAAACTGCGATGGGATGTGCGTGCCAAGTGGCAGACGATTCCAAGGGCGATGATAGCGAAGAGGAAGCAGTTCTAGTGGAAGACTCGGGCGCCACCACTACTTCGCCTCCGGAAGGAGAGAGTTCTGTAAGCACTCGAGTAGAGTAGCAAATGAAGGGGCTGGGAGGACATTCAAAGACGAATGTCCATTCAGTCCTCAGAGTACATACTATTAAGAGCCTCAGAGTACATGTAAAGAAAACGATCAAAGTGGCTGCACTGATGGCAGAATTAAAACTTCATTTGGAGAGATCTACATCTGCATCTACATAATACCCCGCAAGCCGCCTAAAGGGCGTGTGGCAGGGGGAGTTAGGACAACAGCCGTCTACGCATAAAAAATGAAGTGCCCTACGAAGTTGAGACTAGCTTTTTAGTCCTTGATGGTTCGGGGGAAAAACGAATTCCCATAGCTATCCGTTCGGCAAAATATCTCTCTTAATTTCTCGCTTCTGTCGGACCTGGAAATATAGTGGGGCTCTAATAATATGTTCTTCGTGTCGCTCTTAAAAATATCCATTCTCAATTGTTCAAGCAATCTAAGCCTATCTCCGAGTCTCCAGCGGCTCCCAGCCTAATTCGCTTACGGTTGGACCAGAGTGCCGAAGAATGTTTTTTTTTATTTTGCATTTTTGCCACAATTAGGCAATTTATTTCTTTGTTTACTTCATTATGTTTGAGCCCCTTTATTACTGTACAAATTATTATATATATCACTAGTTTTCTATGTACTGACGGTGAGCCTTAAGTATATTTCCAATTTGCTGCCATGGTGACGTTCTAGAAAGTGTAGAGGCTTATGAACCTTGGGACATAATTCATTGAAGCCCTTGGTAGTTCGCAGGTAAAACGAATAATACTAAGTATTCGTCTGGAAAAGTATATTTCTTGTTTCAAGTTTCTGTTCGAACTTGAAGTAGAATGTGGTTACAAGATGATGTTCTGCTTGTCACTATGAAGGATCTTAAATGATAAAGAGTTCTTAAATGTTGAAGCAGTTATCGCCAAACACGTTGGAAAAGGTTGGTTTTCTATAATTTTTTTTGCCTAAATCGAATTACTCCTGAAGTACGCATTTCACGCTTTTAGATTTTAAAATGACGATTTCTATTTTTCGCGATTAAATGAAAAGTGAAAATTTTCAAGCGCGCGTAAACACGACGGCTAAGTATGAATGCTGGGAAAAGCCCGTGTGACGTCAATCTGGTTCCCGCTGCCACAAAGTGAGGTGGCCATGGGGCTGGGACATGTGCGCCGCTTCGATGCAGGCTGGCAGCAGGTAGCAGAGTACCCTGCTAGCAGGTAGCGCTTGGCTTAAATAAGGATTATTAATACCTTAAAAGGATAATCTTAATAATAAATAATCTTAATAATAAAGGATAACCTTAATAGGATCTTTGATAAGGATTATTAAAACCTTATCAAACGAAGGAAAATTTCCGACCATTGGCAGTTTTAATAGGTGATTATTAAGACATGTTTCCCTGAGCTCTGTGCCTCATGCATGCATTGGAAATCTCAGACGTTGTAAAACTCCTATCTACTCGAATAGAAACTAGGTCCTTGTGACGTCACGCGGGCACCGCATGGGCGCCAATCTGGCCTTTTTCAAGTGTGGTTAAAATTGACTAATGCCATTCGTCTAAACTGGGATTTCTAAAAACAAATAATTTGTGTATTATGAATACACTAATGGTGGGTAACGAATCGCAATCAATGCCTTATGTTTTCTTTGATGAAGGAAACTACCCTGTTGAAGGCCCACGGCTTGAAGGCTCACGGCCTGATTCGTGTAGGAGCTATGAAACGCTCTTTGTTCCGTCGTTTCAATTTTTACAAATCCCATGCACTTAACTATAAGTTTGAGCAAATGCACTTCCACAAGAATATTCTTACGCCAAAAATATTGAACAACCAAAATAATAATTCATGATGATTTTTTTAAGTTCTATTTTTGGATAACGTTAATGCGAGTTGGATAAGATGGGTCGCAATAGGGGATCATTCTCTAAGAATAAAAGACTACTGAAGAGATTAGGAGTGTATGGCTTCTCTGTGTGGAAACGTGTACGTTGAAGAAGGGAGACGATAAGAGACTGGAATGCGGTTGTGGAGAAGGTGAAGTGGACGGAGAGGAAGAGGAATGACAAAGTGGCGGGCGAGGAGAGAATGATTTTTGGTGAGATACGGAAAAGACAGGCGGTCCTTATCACAATGCATTTATATATCACTATCGATGTAGCATCCTAACAAACTGGATAAAATGGCAAACTAAGAAGTCCCTAATCAAGGAATAATCTGTTGCATGCTCACAATTAAACACTTATTCTCACTTTCACTACGCACTCGTGCTGCTCATGCCCTTCTTCGATCCTTGCGTGGTGCTAATTGCAGAGAAGATAGTGCAGCTTATAATTTCGGACAGTGTCAAAATATTGCTCGCTTCGTCCGTTTCTGAAGCCTATTTGAGTCGATTGAGGCTGAAAACTAAAATGTTATGCAAGTGAACGAGAATGGGGTCTTTTAGAGGGCGTGTTTCTCTCCACTGTGGCAGGAGACGTGATGGGTGGTACCTGAGAGGAGAACACAAAATTTCGGTGAAAAACAGGGTCCAACATTTTGTATCGTATCGACGATAAATATCGCAAGAAAGTGAAGAAATTAGGTTGCATGAAATGGAAATGAAATGTGGTACTAAGATATTATAGCTTTTATACAATTAATCTGCTTTAAAAGATTCAAAGTGCAACATCTGTCGAGCACGATATTCCCCGTGGCCTGCAGCAAGCTCCGAACTGTGCCGCTCTTTCGAAAATTCGATCTTAATTTCGGCCTCGCTGGTGGTCGCAATTCTCCTTTTGGTATCATACTCTATACGTTTTGTTGTATAAGTGGTGTAAATATCTTGAGGTAACTCGGTGATCCTTTTTTTTATAATCCTACACGAGCACAAAATTTCGACGAAAAACAGAGTCCGCCATTTTGTGACGTATCGGCCACAAATAATTCAACTGAGTCGTGAAAGTTGCTAAGGATTAACAATAACAAATTGCATAATAATGTAGTATTTTTTGTTTCTATTGAATTACTACAAAACGTGTGGCATTAGTTTTAACATGCTGAATTTCGATAAAAAATTCAGTGTGAATTTTTGCGAAATTTGTTCAACTTTGAGGCCAAGTAATTTGTTTAAAAATTTATCTATGAAAAACTGTTTGCGTCAAAAAATTAACTATTGTGTTCACAACAACTGAGCAAAGTTTCAATTTCCGTACTCAAAAAAATCGATTTTGAGGTTTTGTCCAGTTTTTTCGATTTCAGCCCACTGTGCGCCGCCGTGTATCGTATCCCAAGGCCTTTACCCTCACCCTCCACACTTGTTTCAGGAACTCCCCCTCCCCCCCTTTAGACAGGCTCACACCCTGCGGCAGCATCGCTTCCAAATTGCATCAACCGCTCACCATCTGAGAGATTCTATTCTGTACTGCCCCCATCCAGCCTGCGCTCTCGTGGGGATATGTTTTATCTTTTCTGGGAGGGGTGCGGGAGGTTTTTCGGAAGATGCTCTCCGTGGACTGGATGATTTTTCTCTCTCTTGGCCCGGGCTGAGTGGAGCGGAGTGCATATGGAGGATGTTTTTTGTCCACGTCTTTATTACAGAACTAATATCACAGAATAAATAATATGGGAGCTTCATATTTAATAATTTAAAATTATATATACTTACCCATTTACAGAATACGCCTTTCTTCAACTATTACCTGAGTTAGCATCCAATGACTCGTTCATCGCGTGAGATATCGTATACCAATGTATTACTTGCAGCAATTCCATAATCTTTGTAGCATGGCAATATGCTCTTTTTATGTATTTGTGAACGCCAGCGAGCAGTAATTAAGTGTAGCACTAAAGAGTTCACCATTTTTTGCCGTAGCATGAAAAGGTATAAGGTGACTTAATTACTTCACCAGATATAGTGTCTTCAAAATTGCTAAACGTTTTTAACGTGAATCACAAATTAATGCTCTTTTCATAGTGATGGAGAGATTATTTTCTTCTTCAAGATAAGGAAGTTGCACTCAACAGTTATTTTACGTGATCGGCAAACATCTTCGGTCGCGAACAGCTTAAAGGATTTTGTCGGAGTGATCCTGTTCACCAATTGATCACACAACAGATCCCAATCGCCAATGTCGGCCGGATACAATCGGCCTATCACCACTGTGAAGGAGGCGGGATGATAAGAAGAATGAGTGAAGAAAATGTGACGTGTTGAGGTGTGGATGAGGAGGTAGGTGTGCACTGCGTAAGACCTTGGTGAAATATCGACATTTTGACAGATTATGGCTCAAGTGCAATTGCACTTGATGTATTGCTGTATCTTTCTGCTTGCAGATAGATGACTCTGGTTGATGGTTTTGTTCCCTGGGGTCACATGAGTTAACTATTCACCTCATTTAATTTGAAAGTCGTGGAATTGTAAAAACTCTGTATGCCTATTTGGGTTTGAAATGTGGGTGGGGCTGAGGTAACATTTGGAAAGTCAATGTTTGGGTTTTAGAGGAGATAAGTAATTTCAGTGGTTGTTCAATAGTTCATTACTAGTATTGGCAAATGATTTAGTGAATTTAATCAATGCTCATTTTGAAATTAGCGCTCTACGGTGCGGAAACGAGCACCCTTAGTAAGGAGGACGAGAGAAGATTGGAGGCATTCGAATGGATTAGGACATAGAGAAGGATGGAGAAGGTGAAATGACGTAGAGGAAGAGGAACGACGAAGTGCTGGACATGGTGGGCGAGGAGAGGCAGCTTCTAGATGAGATGCGGAGGAGACAGAATGTATGGGTTGAGCGATTACTTAGCGGGGAGGGGAAAGAGGGAGCAGTGTTCGAGGGGAGGAAGTTGGTTTAACGAGGGAGGGGTAGGAAGATAATGGGATTTATTGACAGATGCGAAGACCTTAGTGCGAACAAATGAGGAAGAGATTCATTTCAGGTTGGCTCACCTGACACGGAAAACGCTTTATGCAAACACATTTTAAACAGCGCATTTATTTAGCAATTAATATTTGAAGTAATCAGTATTAGGTTGGTTTCATTTTTTTTCCAGAACAATGTTTCCGCCAAATTTTATTTTAAGCTTACCATTTTCTTCCGGTTTCGTAACCACTTGCGCAAGCCTGAATCGCATGACCCGTTGATCGAATGCTCAAATGTTCAAAAACGACCTTGCATCTTAGAATCACACGTCCCTTAGGACTTGAGGAAGGTTTGGATTTGTTGCTATGCTACCATGAAAAGGTTTAAAAAGTCCATTTCGAAAGTGCTGAGAATACAGACAACTTGATTTAGACTTGGATAAAGATCTCATGTGAAGAACCGAGGAGACGTCTTCAGTCAGCGGTTAATGACTCCAGCAGTTGCTATTGGAAATTTGATGCTCATTTCTTAAACTCGGGGATGGTCGCTAGATGTCTTCTCCGTCGGAGGTATTTTTTCACATAAGATCGCTGTCACAGTTTCCATAGATTTGCGCATGTGCTAGGATTGAGTGATTCAGGCTTAACCATTAACCCATTATAACCCAGTTTTATTTCTAAATAACATGAAAAATTTATACATTTTCATCTCTATTCAGGAAATATTTAAGCTACGTGTTATTTTCTGCTGTTGAGTTTAATGGTGAAATATGCAGCTGCCACGGTAATTATGGTTGAGTAGAAAATTTACAATTATTTAAAATGAAAAGCCTTGAGATTTAATGTCTCCCATAAGCAGCTCATGGTTAGAAAGGGTTAAGGGGAAGGTAAAATAATTGGAGTAAATTCGAAGTTTCCATTGTTTTATTTTTATTGTTTCATTGAGTTCACGGATGAAATTTTCTTCACCGGACCCTCAAATGCTTGCTCCGCACTGGAGGTGGGGAGTGCAAAGTTGAAGAGCGGACTGCAAAGTGATGGAGTTGATGACCAGCTCAAAGTGACGAGTGTCATGAGAAAGAGGAAGTTTGTTAATTTCGGGGGGGGGGGGGGAGGCAGAAATTCGCGGCGAGGGATAACTCTGGAGAGAGAAACTCTGCTTGGAAATTATCTCTCGCTTGGGGCAAAGTGGGGTGGCAGGGAGGGATGAAGTGTCACGGTGGTGAAGTGTCCCCTCCGAAGGGCAGTTTTCAACCGCAACCCCTCCGCCCCTGGGGATGAGAATATTACGCTTAAAAACTTCCTTCAACTCCCAGGGCACCCAAACTTTCGAAGTGGAATTTGATTGGAACTAAGTTCAATGAAAGTTGACCCTCACTCAGTTAAAAATGCTAACTGTCCCATTTCTCTGGTTTTTCTTTTAAAGCTTCTTCCGCGATTTTTAAAAAGATAATGCTGGACCTCACATCGAAATGTACCTACTTCATTCTGATATTTATTATGAAATTGGTATTTAAATTCTTCTCTGGCTTTCCAAAATTTTAGATTACTTGTGAAAAGAATGTTCCATATCCAATAGGTGAATTATGAGAGAAAGGGCTCTGATAAGATCTTTTTGAAAGACCAAGCGCGAGAAAATTCACCAAGAATTGATTTTTAAACATTTTTAGAGCGTAAAGAACTGGCTAGTCCGAAGGATGAGGAGTATTATGTGATGTCATTGATTGTTATTTTATGAGGTCATTTGTAATTGACGAATGATTGGGAAATATTTTCCCTTAATCTCCTTCGTTGGTACTCACATTTTTCACGAACTAATTTCGTTATACTGCTGGCGTTAAATCCAAATATAAAAATATTGGTCAATTGGGAAAAAATCTTTATGTTCTACATATTTCTAGAAAGAAAGAAGCACAATTAAGTTTTCTTGCACTGGCTTACCTCTTTTATCTTTGCCCTTTTCAGCTTAAAATGAAGATAAATGAACGGTTACACTTTCTGCAGAAATTGAACATCATTTCAATAGCAAATAATTTCAATTATTGCCATGATAATAGAAACGTATTGAAACTTAAAGTGAATGAATGCTTGTGCTTTGAATATTTCCTACGGCTACATTTAATATTTTTTCCATATTTTTCAAATTTTCGGACGTTATGCTCTCACTTCGTAATCACTTTTTGACGTAACTCTCCAAAGAAAACACTGTAATGATAATCACCGTTTAGGTGTGTAGGAAGTGTAATTAGAAGTAGATTCAGATGATGCAGGCAGATTTGTGAGGACTCATCATCGTCACTAATAATTTGAAAACTTACTACGTCAATGATAAAAAGAAGAACGCAATGGTAATTTCCACACTTTTAATGTCACAACTCAGCAACCGACCATGGTTTCAACACGTAAGTGTCATTTTCAATGTGAAAAAACCCAGTACTCTCTCGGTATGATTACCCAGGCCAAGGTAGGAGGTGGGGGCATATGGAATTAGGTGTGGCGGAGTGGGAGGGGAAACGGTTTTGGTGAACAAGTGAGTGAAGGACTCGATGTATGTTTTCGTCCTTCACTCACTTGTTCACCAAAACCGTTTGCCCTCCCACTCCCCCACACCTAATTCCATATGCCCCCACCTCCTACCTTGGCGTGGGTATAAATACCGAGAGAGTACTGGGTTTTTTCACATTGAAAATGACACTTACGTGTTGAAACCATGGTCGGTTGCCGAGTTGTGACATTAAAAGTGTGGAAATTACCATTGAGTTCTTCTTTTTATCATGGATATAAAGAACTTCCACAAAATCGAGCCGGATACGATTTTATATATAAACTTATTCCGTTCCACTAAAATTCATGTGCAAAAACTTAAATAATAATTTATCACGATTAACTATAATTATTATTTAATTTAATATTTTATTTTTTTGTGGGGTTGGCAGAATTTTTATTTTATTCGTGACTTCTATTAGTTGTTTTTTATTTGTGAGTCCGTCTAAAAGAACTAAATTTACAAAAGGTTATTTTGAACGCGAACAAAGTGGGGATCGGGTTGGTGTGGTGGCTAGAGTGTTTTTTGCCGTAGCATGAAAAGGTATAAGGTGACTTAATTACTTCACCAGATATAGTGTCTTCAAAATTGCTAAACGTTTTTAACGTGAATCACAAATTAATGCTCTTTTCATAGTGATGGAGAGATTATTTTCTTCTTCAAGATAAGGAAGTTGCACTCAACAGTTATTTTACGTGATCGGCAAACATCTTCGGTCGCGAACAGCTTAAAGGATTTTGTCGGAGTGATCCTGTTCACCAATTGATCACACAACAGATCCCAATCGCCAATGTCGGCCGGATACAATCGGCCTATCACCACTGTGAAGGAGGCGGGATGATAAGAAGAATGAGTGAAGAAAATGTGACGTGTTGAGGTGTGGATGAGGAGGTAGGTGTGCACTGCGTAAGACCTTGGTGAAATATCGACATTTTGACAGATTATGGCTCAAGTGCAATTGCACTTGATGTATTGCTGTATCTTTCTGCTTGCAGATAGATGACTCTGGTTGATGGTTTTGTTCCCTGGGGTCACATGAGTTAACTATTCACCTCATTTAATTTGAAAGTCGTGGAATTGTAAAAACTCTGTATGCCTATTTGGGTTTGAAATGTGGGTGGGGCTGAGGTAACATTTGGAAAGTCAATGTTTGGGTTTTAGAGGAGATAAGTAATTTCAGTGGTTGTTCAATAGTTCATTACTAGTATTGGCAAATGATTTAGTGAATTTAATCAATGCTCATTTTGAAATTAGCGCTCTACGGTGCGGAAACGAGCACCCTTAGTAAGGAGGACGAGAGAAGATTGGAGGCATTCGAATGGATTAGGACATAGAGAAGGATGGAGAAGGTGAAATGACGTAGAGGAAGAGGAACGACGAAGTGCTGGACATGGTGGGCGAGGAGAGGCAGCTTCTAGATGAGATGCGGAGGAGACAGAATGTATGGGTTGAGCGATTACTTAGCGGGGAGGGGAAAGAGGGAGCAGTGTTCGAGGGGAGGAAGTTGGTTTAACGAGGGAGGGGTAGGAAGATAATGGGATTTATTGACAGATGCGAAGACCTTAGTGCGAACAAATGAGGAAGAGATTCATTTCAGGTTGGCTCACCTGACACGGAAAACGCTTTATGCAAACACATTTTAAACAGCGCATTTATTTAGCAATTAATATTTGAAGTAATCAGTATTAGGTTGGTTTCATTTTTTTTCCAGAACAATGTTTCCGCCAAATTTTATTTTAAGCTTACCATTTTCTTCCGGTTTCGTAACCACTTGCGCAAGCCTGAATCGCATGACCCGTTGATCGAATGCTCAAATGTTCAAAAACGACCTTGCATCTTAGAATCACACGTCCCTTAGGACTTGAGGAAGGTTTGGATTTGTTGCTATGCTACCATGAAAAGGTTTAAAAAGTCCATTTCGAAAGTGCTGAGAATACAGACAACTTGATTTAGACTTGGATAAAGATCTCATGTGAAGAACCGAGGAGACGTCTTCAGTCAGCGGTTAATGACTCCAGCAGTTGCTATTGGAAATTTGATGCTCATTTCTTAAACTCGGGGATGGTCGCTAGATGTCTTCTCCGTCGGAGGTATTTTTTCACATAAGATCGCTGTCACAGTTTCCATAGATTTGCGCATGTGCTAGGATTGAGTGATTCAGGCTTAACCATTAACCCATTATAACCCAGTTTTATTTCTAAATAACATGAAAAATTTATACATTTTCATCTCTATTCAGGAAATATTTAAGCTACGTGTTATTTTCTGCTGTTGAGTTTAATGGTGAAATATGCAGCTGCCACGGTAATTATGGTTGAGTAGAAAATTTACAATTATTTAAAATGAAAAGCCTTGAGATTTAATGTCTCCCATAAGCAGCTCATGGTTAGAAAGGGTTAAGGGGAAGGTAAAATAATTGGAGTAAATTCGAAGTTTCCATTGTTTTATTTTTATTGTTTCATTGAGTTCACGGATGAAATTTTCTTCACCGGACCCTCAAATGCTTGCTCCGCACTGGAGGTGGGGAGTGCAAAGTTGAAGAGCGGACTGCAAAGTGATGGAGTTGATGACCAGCTCAAAGTGACGAGTGTCATGAGAAAGAGGAAGTTTGTTAATTTCGGGGGGGGGGGGGAGGCAGAAATTCGCGGCGAGGGATAACTCTGGAGAGAGAAACTCTGCTTGGAAATTATCTCTCGCTTGGGGCAAAGTGGGGTGGCAGGGAGGGATGAAGTGTCACGGTGGTGAAGTGTCCCCTCCGAAGGGCAGTTTTCAACCGCAACCCCTCCGCCCCTGGGGATGAGAATATTACGCTTAAAAACTTCCTTCAACTCCCAGGGCACCCAAACTTTCGAAGTGGAATTTGATTGGAACTAAGTTCAATGAAAGTTGACCCTCACTCAGTTAAAAATGCTAACTGTCCCATTTCTCTGGTTTTTCTTTTAAAGCTTCTTCCGCGATTTTTAAAAAGATAATGCTGGACCTCACATCGAAATGTACCTACTTCATTCTGATATTTATTATGAAATTGGTATTTAAATTCTTCTCTGGCTTTCCAAAATTTTAGATTACTTGTGAAAAGAATGTTCCATATCCAATAGGTGAATTATGAGAGAAAGGGCTCTGATAAGATCTTTTTGAAAGACCAAGCGCGAGAAAATTCACCAAGAATTGATTTTTAAACATTTTTAGAGCGTAAAGAACTGGCTAGTCCGAAGGATGAGGAGTATTATGTGATGTCATTGATTGTTATTTTATGAGGTCATTTGTAATTGACGAATGATTGGGAAATATTTTCCCTTAATCTCCTTCGTTGGTACTCACATTTTTCACGAACTAATTTCGTTATACTGCTGGCGTTAAATCCAAATATAAAAATATTGGTCAATTGGGAAAAAATCTTTATGTTCTACATATTTCTAGAAAGAAAGAAGCACAATTAAGTTTTCTTGCACTGGCTTACCTCTTTTATCTTTGCCCTTTTCAGCTTAAAATGAAGATAAATGAACGGTTACACTTTCTGCAGAAATTGAACATCATTTCAATAGCAAATAATTTCAATTATTGCCATGATAATAGAAACGTATTGAAACTTAAAGTGAATGAATGCTTGTGCTTTGAATATTTCCTACGGCTACATTTAATATTTTTTCCATATTTTTCAAATTTTCGGACGTTATGCTCTCACTTCGTAATCACTTTTTGACGTAACTCTCCAAAGAAAACACTGTAATGATAATCACCGTTTAGGTGTGTAGGAAGTGTAATTAGAAGTAGATTCAGATGATGCAGGCAGATTTGTGAGGACTCATCATCGTCACTAATAATTTGAAAACTTACTACGTCAATGATAAAAAGAAGAACGCAATGGTAATTTCCACACTTTTAATGTCACAACTCAGCAACCGACCATGGTTTCAACACGTGTCATTTTCAAGGTGAAAAATCCAGTACTCTCTCGGTATGATTACCCAGGCCAAGGTAGGAGGTGGGGGCATATGGAATTAGGTGTGGCGGAGTGGGAGGGGAAACGGTTTTGGTGAACAAGTGAGTGAAGGACTCGATGTATGTTTTCGTCCTTCACTCACTTGTTCACCAAAACCGTTTGCCCTCCCACTCCCCCACACCTAATTCCATATGCCCCCACCTCCTACCTTGGCGTGGGTATAAATACCGAGAGAGTACTGGGTTTTTTCACATTGAAAATGACACTTACGTGTTGAAACCATGGTCGGTTGCCGAGTTGTGACATTAAAAGTGTGGAAATTACCATTGTGTTCTTCTTTTTATCATGGATATAAAGAACTTCCACAAAATCGAGCCGGATACGATTTTATATATAAACTTATTCCGTTCCACTAAAATTCATGTGCAAAAACTTAAATAATAATTTATCACGATTAACTATAATTATTATTTAATTTAATATTTTATTTTTTTGTGGGGTTGGCAGAATTTTTATTTTATTCGTGACTTCTATTAGTTGTTTTTTATTTGTGAGTCCGTCTAAAAGAACTAAATTTACAAAAGGTTATTTTGAACGCGAACAAAGTGGGGATCGGGTTGGTGTGGTGGCTAGAGTGTTGGCTTCCCACCCGGTGGGCCCGGGTTCAAATCCCAGCGGTGGCAGAGAATTTTCAGAGACTGCCCGATCCCTGCTTGAATGTTGTGTGGAGGACATTTCAAGCGCAACGCTCCGTCCGTCGGATGTGACATTAATCCGTGGTCCCCTTGGCGCCTTTTGTTAAGAGCAGGCTATTGCCGACGCCGGGTTTCTCTCCACCCTTCCTTGCATACCCTTTCCCTCATGGCGCGAATGACCTCAGCTGTCGGTCACCTCCTCCAAGTACCATTTATTTTATTATAGTATTCTACCGATTAAGGTATTCCATGGAGTATTCAAGAAGTGATCTGGGAGCCATACTTGAATAAAATTTGGCCAATGCAATTATACCCTATTTTAATCGAAATTAATCTCGTTGATCATCTGGTGCAATAAAAATGACGAATTCATTAATAACCACAAAAATTAGAATGTAAAATTCGACCAGCTCTTGTTTGCTGAATCTGACCTGGCTGTATTTTTCGAAGGAGAGAAAACGAATTTGGTTTCTGCTCTTTATGAAAGAGGATGATCTCGTATGCAGTTCCTCAGTGCTTGGGAGGAGGTAGATAGGGAGAGGAAGGGATTTAAAGGTCTCTCGCGGGTGAACGGGACAAAGGGTTCGGAGAGATGGAAGCAATTATTTGTGGAATGAAAGGCAGGCGGGCGGGCCAATGAAAAGGGAGAATTGTCTCCATCCCCCGCTGCTTACACGCGCGGGACCCTTTGAATGCTGCTTTAAAAAAAGGTTGGAGACGTCCTTTGCTTAATAATTCGTGCCAGAGATCACAAATATACGCGTATTCATCATTCGCCTGTCATCTCTCCCACCGTCCCTTATGTTATTCCAAGAGCCATCATATCTGCCCTCGCCCTGCTTTAAGCTTCGCTGCGTCAGCCTTTTGTTATACCTATGTATTATGTATATATTATAGCATTCTACCGATTAAGGTAGGTTTCCATGGAGTACTAAAGAATTGATTTGGGAGCCTCCCTTTCCTTCCAGCGCTGCCTTCTTCAATTCACTGTAAGGCCTACTCCCTTTCAATCTATCTAAAATCCTATTTTTTTCCTTCCCCTCCCTCGTTTCCCTAACATTCTACCCTCTAACACCTTTTTCAACATCCCCTCTCCGCTAAGTATTCGCTCCATCCATACGTTCTGTCTCCTCCGTACCTTATCTAAAAGCTGCCTCCCCTCACCAACCATATCCAGCACTTCGTCGTTCCTTTTCCTCTCCGTCCATTTCACCTTCTCCATACCCACATCTCGAATGCCTCGTATCTTCTCTCGTCTTCTTTCCTCAATTTCCACGTTATCGCACCGTAGAGAGCTACACTCCAGATCAAACTCTTTACTAACCTTTTCTTTAAACTCTTACATAACGATCCTCTCAGAAGCTCCTTCCTGTTCATGAACGCCTCCTTTGCTAATGCAATTCTCTTGCTAATGTTCTTACTACTGTATCCGTTTTCCTCTCATGTGCACACTGAAAATGGTCCCGATCCCCTCAATAACCCTCATCTGGATCCTCAGCTGGTGAGCATCACATTTATACCTGGCTTGAGGTTTTCCATCCATCGCCCTCCATATCGTAATGCTACGACCGACTCCTTGAAATTCTATTTCGCACGAAGCTACGGCAATTGATACCGGACCAGCCGTTGGCTCTCCACCGTGCATACCAGCCAGCTGGTGAAAATGATTTCTCTCACCGAGTCGATTTGAGTGCCTGCTACTGAGTCGAGTAGAAAGGAGCAGCCTCCCAAAATTCCCAGAAAATGTCTTCTTGGAGTTTTGTTTTTCAAATTAATTGGAAAATAATTCGAGCCTGTGATGAGGAGTCGAGTGCCCTAGCTACCGGACTGCGATGAACCATTCTCATTATGCACTCCTATGTTGTTAATAATTGTAACCCTACGAGTTGAACATAATTTAAGGTTGGTACTGGTCCTCAAATGAAGGAGGTTGAATTAGCTTTGAATTACCGTCCATTCTGTGTCTGTGAGGGATGATTGCATTCTTAAGTTGAGGTGCCTTAACTCGAGTGTTAACGCGAGTGTTTGAGCGTGTAATTCTACTGAGGGATGATTTGGGGCAGTTAATGATGAAACCAACGTGAAACCTCGTTCTCTCGAGGACTTCTCATGGGGCAGACTTGAGCGTAGGACCCATTAGCTGTTTCCTCTACCTCCCTTATCGGGTAAGGAACACCAGTAGTGCTCCCCTCAATAGCGGATTACATCCATAAAGTATTTTTTCTGCTTAGTCTGCTATCCTCCCTTACATTATGAGAGATTATGCTTAACCCTTAACCAGCAACGTTCAATTCTTGTAACACTACCAGTGACGTGCGGTCTGGGAGACCGCAATAAAACACAACAATTCATAAAACATTGCAAAGTCATTTTTATCGCTTATTTTAATGTTTCAGACTTCACAACTACAATAAAACTTATATCTTATATTGTGTATTCCAAATACGAACCAACTTTTTCAGTAAAAGTTGTTATTTGAAATAGTATTAAAAAACTGATATAAAAAACAATTGAGTTGTTATTATTATCGTACTTTTTTAATTAAGTACTAAATTATCCACACTTTGCAACAATGCTTTGTTACAAGTTATTAATTTCTATTATTCTTGAAAAATCACTACGAATTGTTTTTAAAAACTTTTTGAATTATTTCCACCAGCATTAAGTTTATTGGATTTTCCAATTTAGTGAGGTCTCACAGACCGCTAATCGAATTCAGTTGCAAATTTACAGAAATTAATAAAAGGAACGTTGAATTTTAAGAGTCCTTATTATACAAAAATATTACGCTCACGAGGATTATAGATATTTTGAAATAGCAATTTTGAAAATATTAATGAATTTAGAAACGCAGCGGTCTCTCAGAGCGCACGTCACCGGTTATGGGTTTAACATTCTGGTTGATACAAAGGGGCTGCTGTTCGGCATCTGAGTTTTTAGGGCGTTGAGCTGAAGAATCTGATCCGCATACACCATGTTGTTCCTTTCCCATAATCCGTATGCATTCACACGAGAGATATGCGCCCGCGTGGATGTGGTTCTCGTTTACCTCTCTCCATTAGCATTTCTTTGGGAGGGCATGGCTGTTACTTTGATGGCTAGGATAAGGTTCGTTTCTCGTTTCAATGAAGGACTCTATGGCGTAGCCAGGAATTTAGTTGGGGGGATCCAAAGCCAAGGGGGGAATTTTTTTTAAAACATAGTACTAAGGAATGGGTTTTCAACTATTTTTAACACTTTCCATAACCGAAAAAAACATCATTTGCTAAAGAAAAATCTTCAAAATTCATGATTTTTCAACATTTGTTTTATTTTATGAAAGAAAATAATTGAGTTTTTATATTTGGGGGGGGGGGGTCCGTGCCCCTCGGACCCCCCCGCGGGTTACTTCGCGGGATATTCGCGGCGAAAAGTCGAAGTCCTTGCGGCGATAAGCTGATGACGCCACTAAGTCATTCAAAGCACTTCCTCCATTCCTTAGTCTTGTATATGGGCCTCGTGTGGCTCGTTGGGCTTGTGTAGGAATTGATATTTTACCCATAAAATTATTCGAATTATTAATAATAAGATTTTAACGACGTTCAGACAATCGTGTTCAATTTTATTGTTGTTTTAGAATCGTAAATTTAACTCAGTTATTGCAAAAACTTCTATGTACTGTGTCCTGTTGATCATGGCTATAAGCTCGTACAATCAGACCTTGCCTTCACGGAGGTATAAATTCTTTCTGAAGAAGACGTTGACTCCCTGACGCAAGACATCGATCGATTCTCCACGGATCTAGAATGACTCCTCTGCTTATTACATAAGAGCTTGGGTGCTCCTATTTGGTCAAGCCAGAACGCCATCATTCACGCCACGCTTCGCGCCAGCCATACACTCACTTACACAAACTCATAGTCTTACAAAATAAAACACTAAATCCCGTATGACACTTCCCAATTTATTGGCCAATCCATCGGATATTGGATTGTGGTCCAACTGACACGCACCAATTTGTAGTCCAATATCCTTTTCACAATATTGGACACAATTTCTCGCCCAATTTGGAATTTAGAACAGGTTCTATTTTCTCGCTGCCAATCTCCAATATGAAGTCAGTTACGTTGACTCCTAGTGGCCAAAACGAGAAGCTCTTTGCAAAACATCAGGTTTGGCTGTAAAACATTTTTTTTTCCTAGAATTCACTTGAATTTTCTAGAATGTGGACGAAAGAAGTTGTTTCACAATAGATTGAAGCGTACAAATCTCACGAGTGCTTAAACAACGTAAAATCATCGGAATGCAATGGGGTTATCTAGCGGGACATTTGAACACTATTTCGACCGATATTGGTGAAAATATTGATACGTGTCATACGATAAGTAACGCCTCATATTTTTTTACAATATTGCGCGTCGATTTATTGGTCAATAAATTTGAAAGTGTCGTACGGGCTTAAGGACAATCACGGGCGCCCTCTGGTTCGTCCGCAACACGTACGCACACGTAAACCTAAAAATAAAAACAATGACACAATGCCTTAACGATATTGCAAAATCATTCCAACATTCACTCAGCAAAACCCAAAACACTCTACTGACATCGCTTTGGAGTTACACAGACAATCCACACTTTAAATATCCACGATCAAAAACAGCAAATACACTCCCAATACAGGAAAACAAAAAACATAGCCATATAAAACAATAACGCCATACATAAAATAAAAAAAGCCAAAACGTCGATTATCTACTACGGCTGAACATCGAAATCATAACTGATAGCAGTTATCATATTTAGCGTAGCGCAGCGTTGACTCCCCGCATATCCCAACACGTGCTTCTTCGCGTAGCAAGGTTTTCGAGTTGACCTCTGCGTCGTTTCATCTTCATGACGACAGTTTCGCCGGCGTTGCAGCTGGCGTCTTCAGGTTCGAAGTGTTTCATACAGGTTTTTGCCCGTCTTATATAGGCCTTGGTTTGGGCTAGGTGCGTTCTGATTGGTCCGTTTGGGTAAGAGTCTCTTCCAGGTGTTTGAGAGCGAATAGCTGTCCTGTTGAATGTGGATGTTTTCGCTATTTCGATAGCCTCTCGAATGAGTCGGGGAAAGTAATGCTTTTCTCTAGCGATGATTTTGCCATGTCGGGGAAAGTAAGGCTTTTTTCTAGCGATGATGTCGTCATGAAGATGACACGCTGCGGAGGTCAACCCGAAAACCTTGCTACGCATGCTGCACCACCCCGCGAAAGTCTCCATCAACACGTGCTTCTTAAGTTCCTCGTATAAATTTTACAGGGAGAGACCTTCCAACGAAAGCACACGCCTGCCCCACCAATATCCATCTCCTTGAGAAGTTCATCTCCCCCTTTCGACGAACGCAGCGCGTGTATCCCGAGGCTGCCAGGGTCTCTTGTCTCTCGGCAACCGTGTCGTTTCCAGGGTTACCTTCGCTACCACTCGCTCTCAATTGTATCAAAATAAGCGAGGCGGCCTTTAGCCCATATTTGCTCGCCGGATGAAGCTGAGAGCGAAGGGAGGTGTTTGCTCGATGAATTTTACAGCACAATAAGGGATCAATCGTGGAGCGGAAATGGCGAGTGAAATCACTTGTTTGAGTTGGGTCCGATGAAAAATTGATCAGCTCCCAAAAGACCCTTCCTGACATTGGACGAGGAGCGTGTTTTGCCATGTGAACGGAGTTCAGCAAACTAGCAAGGTGCTTACTTGACGGAGGAAACCTGGGGGAATAATTTTGGAGGAAAATTACGGGCATAGGGCTTTTCCGGGTCCAGCTGTTCATGGAGTATTGATTTTCTGCGGCTCTTCGCATAACATTTTTGACTCCTCTGTTCCTCTTCTATCATGAGGCTGGTGGACAATGCCTAGGCTGGGCATCCAAACCCCTTCTTCCCATAGCCAGTGTCTTTAAATCATGGGACTTTTTTAAGCTAAAATCGGCTCCAAGTATTATTTTCTTGGCTTACGTGTTCCAGCACGGCCATATACCAATCCGTCCGTTAAGATTTCATCCCCTCGGAGTGACGTAGGAGGCGGCCAAACGTTGTTTCATTTTATTTTTACTAGCTTCATCTAGCTGTGCTTGCCCCTGCCCAACTCTTCTCCGTACTTACACTGTGCTCATATGTTATTATTATAATTCTAGGACTAGTTTACTGACTTCCGACACTTATTTTTTCTCATTTCCAATTTCTTTTCTTCCCCGTTGTTCTACTTTCTCATACACTTCTTGACATGCTGAAAGCACTTGTAAACTGATTTTTAATTGAGTGACATTTCCCTCAACTTTAATTATATATTTTATACATATTAATAATTTATTCCTGCAAAATATATTAAGAACGAATAGATTAATGCGTTTCCTTTTAAGTTTGATCTTCATGTCCTTCCTGTTCAACTATAGACATGTCCGGAGCAACCAGACGGGAAAAATCCATTGCTATTTCAAGGGAGGGATGGGCCTGCGACTTTGACAAAATTTTGCCGTTAAACTGTTCTCAACGTTTGATTTACTAATTATTCTCGTGGTTGGGTATGTACCCAATGGTTTACATACAAAACAAGGTTGAATATTTACACTCTAATCAAGCTAAAAATTGAATGGGAATGTTGTTCAAATTTCACTCCCACTGTTACAACAGAAAATACCGAAACTCGATTTCCAAACTGCGGCGAAAGTGGCGCGGCTTCATTCGTTGCAATACTTTTGAATCCGACTGCACCTAAAAGGCACTTGTGCATGCATAAAAGATACGGAAGCCGAATCGATGAAATTACTCATACATACGTGAATAAGACGTCCATGTGAGAGATTTTAGCGCTTGCACACCCTGTGACATTTTGTAGTGCCATCTTCGCATTACCGTGATGCTGTGGTTGGTTCTCCTCTTTTAATCCGTCCATTTTCTTTTGAAAACAATTCCTCGCAATGCTCCGGGTAATTGGAAGCCGGGAATAGGAATTGCAGGCCTCAGCGTGAATTCCTAAAGCAGATTATTTACGTCTTTCACTTTGGTAATGCCTGGACCTACAAATTGTTAGATATAAATCGGATCTACCATGCCACATGGAAAGCAAAAGGGATTTGACGGCCCTAAATAATAAAATTCCTGAGCATACCTCCTTCCCCTTTCTCTCAGCTCGATCCCCATCCATCCAATTGTGCCTCAATCCCCTCTGCGTTGTCCTTGTAATGGCTTAGCTACCGCCGTTATCCTATTCTTGGCTTCTAAGGACCACGACTAAGATGGGTATTTGTTGGAATGGGGTTGGTTGGAGACAGAGAAGGAGCAGAGGAGAGTCTTCAGATTATCCCGTTGAAATTCCTCTGGAAAAGCTATTATTATGAGTCATTGTGCTATGAACTCCCTTCTTGATCTCCACAAAAATACTGCTCGATGTAAAATTACTGTTATGAATAAAATTCATCAGCTCATTATTTTGGTATGTCTGTGTCATTAATGCACTTTCTTTCTACTTTTAGGTAAGTGTATCCTGTGGCCTTCACAAAAGCTCTTCACCTAGGTTTTCTCTGCTTGAAGCCTTGCAAAGTCTGTAAGTAACAGATATAGGCATCCATTAATTGTAACAATTATTAAAGAAAAGAAAGTTACTTCTTTTAAACTTGTATGTAATTTTTTGGAAGAAAGTAATTTCTTCCATAGTATATGTTTTATATTGAATGCACTACCGGTGTGCTGTCGCCAATTGTGGCGGGCATAAAAACGAATACACGTCTATCTGTATGTTCCTCCATTATGAATTATATTATCACATCATTCTTCCATTTGCCATGAAGTTGACATAAAACGTAATTAATTAGTGTCAATTATAATTTTCTATTAATTTTAAATGAAATACTCCTTATGTGAAATACTGGACTTCATAATTTATTAAAATGTGGAATTCTTGGCGCCAGGCTGCGCGGGCCGCGAAGCCCAAATGGTGAAAGATACGCAAAAACCGACGAAATTTTATTTCTACGGGACATAACTTACCCTGATTACCCTTATTTTGACAGTTATCGCGAAATCGTATGACAAATTAAGGGTGTTTGTATTTAGGCGCCTCTCGCTAACTAATTATTTAAAAATTTTCGAATTTTTTTCCTATCCTTGTATACCCTAGGGTCATCGAAATCCGATTGACGATTTTGAAATTTTAAAAAATGTTTTTTTTTTCTTGGGACATCCTAATGGGGCGTGCTGCTCTGACAAGAACTGCCACTGTGGTCAATACATGTCGACGGAAATCTTTTCTTCAGACAACGTCGTGATTTACGTTACTAACTCAAAATCTGAGAATCATAAAGTACTTGGTAGTGGAACCACTCTGCCCCAAAATGGCTGATTACTCATTACTCCACTTCTTACCACACATCAATGCAGCCTCGCGGTAATGAACCCAATCACAACCGCACCGTGCTTCTATTTTGTAAATATTTCCCAATATAATGAGATATATGGATGATTTGCAATTGCTATAAGCATAAATTGTTCACCTATGAATTGGAACTGCATTCACTGCAATCACTCCGTACGTTAGCAATGAGGTTATGAGATAGAAACTACCTCTGTGGGATCACGCTTGATTGCGAAATTAATTTTCTAGCCAAATGCACTGCGAATTTTTGTGGATGAAACATATTTTACCCTCTTACAGGTAGATAATGCTTCGCAAGCACGGTGGGAGCAAGTCCCCACTTCCCTCTTGCGGTGAAGTGCTCTGGGCGCTTGTATCTATCTTGTATTAGCTTCTGGGCAGTTCGCCCGGGCGCGATATGAGAGGATAACGTAGTGAATGAGTGTTCGAAGGGCCAGTTAGCGTTTGCGGCCACCTGCCGCCCGAGCCGAATAAAAAAACCGCGCAGTACCCTCAATCTTCTTTCCTCTCACCCCTATTGTTTCTGTTCATCCGCTGCTGAGAGCATCCCCTCTTTCCGAATAAGAGGCTTTTCCAAGCGCCGGACCATCCGAAACCTGCGGCTGTCAAAAACTCCTCGTTGGCACGCTGTTTCCTGCAACTTTGATGTCCGCAGAGCCGCCCTTCCTCCAAAATTCATCAGCCCATACAACAATGATTGCCTCTTCATCCCCCAACGCACTCATCTTCCGCAGCGCTGCCCTACCGTCCAAAAGGGACTCTGCAATTGAGGGCGTTGGTGTGCCTTCACAGCTATGCGTTGCGAAAACAGGTGAAAGTCAAAAAGCGTTGGCTACCAAAAATCAGCCCGGGAGCATATCATCTTATGATTTCGAGCCAAACGCACAGTACATATGTTGTTTTGTGCATATTTACGCAGTTTCATTTCCTAAAATATTATTCTCAACTATAAATAGCATCTTAAGTTAATATGGCGACCAGAAAGTCGATAATCATGCATGTAGTGATGGTCCTTGCCTATGCATAACTATGACCTTTAAATTTTATTTCCTAACTCGGAATATTCTAAAAATAACACATTACATACACTTAGTGAACATTAGTAACGTGGAATGTTATCAGGAATATTTATTAATGATAACTGTTGTTCAAACAGATTGTCCTAGTCATGTTATCTAAATAGCTCCAACTGAGCAAATCATGAGGGCACAATTATTGGATATCAATTGGAATTTAAACAACCGTAGTCACCAATAAGGAGCTCTCACGCTGTATTTAGCTTGTGATACCATTGACGGGTATATTTTATGCTAATCTATGCTCCTCAGTGATTGTAATCTAGTTTAGGGTTAACATTTGTTTTTTTGTACTGAAATACTGGACTGCATAATGTATTAAAACGTGGAATTATTTTCAGAAAAGAGTAAGAAGAGAGTTCTCGGTTGAGACTGGTTGGACAACCGCCGGGGATTATACACAAGGTGCCATTAAATTTTTATTTCATTCGAGTGGAGTAGTATTCCTTCAGTAAATGCAGCTAACTTAGAGGGTTGTCAAAAGTCGTAAAAACGGTGTGAAATAATGAATTTGATAAATTATTTTTATGCCCAAAGCTTTACTCTCGGTATTCCTTTTATTGGAAGATGCTGCAATGTCGGCTTGGACGGCAGTGGAGTAGGGTGGCTAGGGGTGGTTGGTCAAAGGATTTTGTGGTCCTCACGAGGGGCGCACAGGCGGGGCAGGAAGGAAAATGGTAGGGAAGAGGCAGTGGAGGCGAGTTCGTCTGTGGGTGGGGGAAGGTTGGGGGGGAATAGGTTGGAAAAAACGAGACGAGAAGAATGGACCGAGAGATTGGAAGGATGAGATAACGCCGAGGAAGGAGGTTGAAGTGGTAGTGGAGGGACGGGACGGAGGGTGAGTGTGTAATGCTCCCACGACATGGACTTAGATTGATGTTCTTCGAGCATCGTGACGCTTTGCCGGGGAGAAAAAATATTTCAGATCACTCTCAAGGAGTTTTATAGACGATGTTTTTTGAGCCGAATGAAACCGAGAAAAAATGGCTAAAAAATAGTTATGTTTTTTTTAATGCTATTACTATTCTAACATCCCTCCCGTTTCCACGGTGGAAAGGTCATATCTTTCAACAATGGCTTTCTTCCTCGTGCTCTGGCCTTAAGATATTACAGGTGGTCCGGTGGAGGAGATTAATTCAACTCCATTCCTCCAGCAAAAGAAGTAACAAACCGTTATCGTCGCCGTCAAGAGGAGGAAACAGTAGCCCGATGATGTACGATGGTGTAAATCATTCTGTTTCTCTGGACGGGGATGGCAATACAATGTGAGGTCGGTCTTTGCATCGGGTCCTTATTTAGGGTTTTTTTTCTAAAATTGGTGCTGTTGGGATATGTTCATTTTCGTGGTCATTCATCTCTTTTTTAAGGATGCCGAATGGACACAGGCGTTAACTGGCGGTATTCTCATTACATTGCCTCAGACATTCACCGTCGCTGTGCGTGACTTATGATTTCTTTAATCGTTATGCATTACCTTTTTGAAGGATATGAATCAACCACTCCGGAGTCCATATTATGAGTATTTTATTTGATTTTTCCTCTTGGATTTTGAATAATTATTTAGAATTTTTATTTTTCGCATACAGTAATACTGCCATATTACAGTGGCACAGTAAATAATTGATAAAAAATTGCAAAAAATATGCAAAATCAATAAGAACACACAGTGATAACGGCAAAATACACAAGCAATGCATACACAGCTGGGGGAATAGGTGGCTCGCAGGGTATTATGTAAATGTGCATGCAGATGTTTTGATTATGGCCTTGCATAGGTTCACTAAATGTTTTAATTATTTTATAGTTATTATTATTTGAAAGACACATTAGTATTTGACTGTAACTTTTTAGAGACATTGGTAATAAACTCTTTATTACAATAGGAAATAATTGTCCGAAGATAAATGTAAACGTATTGTGCTTTACTGCAATTATTGTTTGATGAGAAAACAAATTGAATTCGCTCGAGCGAAAATGTATGCCGCGGTCGAAACGAAATTAGTGAGTCATCATTTATGAACGCGAATACTCTGGACTATTTATGGCTTGCAAATAGTTAGAAGCCACTCGTTGATGATTACATGTCGTGCACCAGTGATCATCGGGCAGAGCGGCTGGCAGTGATCACGGTGTACCTATCGAAATATATCCACTCAGTAAACATCCTCCATTATCTTATTAACCTCGTTCCGTGCATGATGTGTGACTCAATAGTAAAATTTAATTCTACTTTGCTATCATTCATTATTTCGAAGCAGCGTTTTGAGAATATCTCTCCATTTTAAACGGACTGATGAGCTATTTTCCATGTATTTTATAGAAATGTGTCACTATCTATAATTTTAATCGTCTTCATCCAAGCCAACCACTTGAAAGATGACATAGTAACGTTAAAATTACTCGCCTGCATGAAAATTGTACGTACTTATGGTAAATATATATTTTGGTCGTTATTTTTTTAATTTGGATCTATATGAATGTTCTATAATAGATACTGCAAGCCGTTGAAGTTTTCCCATTAAGCGAAAGTTACTATTGAAATTAGACTTTAATGACCCACTACGCGCTCGGGATATTCTACGCGTAATTTTGAAAAATCTACTTTCATTTGTAAACGTAAACATATAAGAAAGGAAAAATGTCATCAAATACCTTCTTCATTAAGTTAAAGTAAAAGAATTTAAAATTCGATATTACCGAAGAATAATCGACCTATGACATAGTATGGAGGAAAGAAAAATAAATGAACTATTCCAAAAACTCTTCGAAAAAGACGGGGCAAATGATGAGGTATGATGGCCTGTTGAAGTCAATTGTCGAAGGACAGGTGGAAGGACAGAAAAGAAAGCAAAGATCCCAATTTATTCGCACGGGACAAAGCTTTAAGGATTAGAAAGGGAATAAAAACGTAAACAGGAAAAGATTTATATGAGCTAAGCATATAGAATAAGAGAAAGCTTTATATTAGCTGAGTGGATAGCTGCATCAAACCAACCATCGCAATGCTGACTTATGATAGTGAATCTGTGATCAGATTTCTTAGCTCTCGCACTTAATTGATTCCGCGCGGAAATAAAAATACTTCAAATAAATGGTGTTTAGAAAAGAGAATTAAATTTGCATCGTCTACACCAGGGGTATCCAAAACACGGCTCGCGGGCCGGATCCGGCCCGCGTACTCGTACTTCAATACTTCAGTAGACGTTGGTATCGAATACTTCAGTCATCGGCAAATTTGCTATCCGGCCCACGGGGCGATTCGGAACTTGGAATATGGCCCTCGTGGCCTAGTAAAATGGAGACCCCTGGTCTACACATTACCCCCTTACGTCGAAAGATAAGAAGAAAGGCAGATGAAGGCTTGAATTAGTGATTTGGGACAAGTACAAGGACAGAAATACGGGCACAAGAAATGGCAACCGGATAAGAAAGAGGTCGGAGTGCTGAGCTGCGTCGAAATAACATTATGATTGATGAATAATGATTCTTTGTAATTTAAATGCTTTAACCCATTATTCCCCAGACTGTATGTAGGGCATTTAGCTTCGTTTGTTTCGCATTTTCGGATTTATTTTGGCATAATTAAGATTAATTTCTTGAAAAAAAATATTTTCATCATATTATATGATTTTCAAAATGCTGTTTACGCAACGCTGGAAAATAGATGCAAAAAAAGTAATTTAAAAAACTTAAGTTACATCTTTTAGTTTTTATCTTGATTTGTACACTGGACATCTTCGCCGGGAGTTATCAGTATTCCTTTGGAGGAAATATCCAATTCTGTCTTAAAGGACATGCTGGGGTATGTCATTTTTCCCAGGGTGTCTCGTATGTGCGCATCGATTTTTTTGTGCCAAACGCCATCAGTCATAAAAATACAATTATATGAATGAAAATGTTGGTGAAATGACAAAATCATAACTAGAGATACAAAAAAAGTCAGTAAATCGAAGAAAAAATTATTCTGAGGTAGAAACTTTTTCTGATAATTACCATTCAATAATGTTGCGTTAACGCAACGCTGGGGATTAATGGGGGAAGGATGCTTGGAGTTCAGCGACGTAAATGTATATCATTACCACAGCCGGGAATCGCACTCGGACCCTGGGGTGAGAGGGCATTGCTTGAGCAACGCGGACGAACCTCTTCGCGTCAGTTTTGTGATATATGTCCACCCATGCGCGCGTCGCTTTTCAGCGTCAACGACCCAACTCCCTCGCTGCAGACAATGGTCCTATTCAAACCCAAACCCCCCCCCCCCCCACCTTCCATCCCGCGGGTATCCATGGAAACGCAAGCCCCCTTTTGTGGTTCACTCACTCGCTGATAGCCTGTCGACTGGCACGTGACGACGACTCCTGCACCCCACCGCACCCCGTTTGTATTTCTCGGAACCTTCCCCACTATCCCCCTGGGTTGTGGAGAGAGGGGATAGTGAAGTTAAGTCGGTCACCAACTTAGGCAGGGTGCCTTCACAGCTCTGCGTTGCGTCGACACCACGAGAGCCAATAAATTTTGGCCTTCACAGCTCTGCGTTGCGAAAACAAATGAAAGACGAAAAGCGTCAGATCCTAATAATCGGCCGGGGAGCATGTCATCTTATGATTTCGAGCCAAAAGCACAATATATATGGCCCAAGGCACTTCCACTACACCGGCTCCTCAGACGTCCTCGACATCTTATTGCTACAAGGCATCGAGACGTCGTTGTTCTGCATAGCGATTCCTGCGCTAGAGAGCGACCACCTTCCCGTGCTCTGCTTTGCGGGACTGAAACCACCACTTCTGCCGTCGCCAATGCACCCTAACTTCCGGAAAGCCGACAGGGGAACTTACCACCACAAAATTGCCTAATCACTCCCGCATTCTCCGCCAAAACTGGACACCACCGATGCCATAGACGCCGCCATTAATCAACACACAACCGCCATCCAGTCAGCAGCCGCCAACACCATTCCGCTAACATCATCTACTTCCAGACTACCTCAACCTACTGCAATTCATCCTAAAACTCTTCCATCACAAAAAACGCCGTCCGATGCAAATATAAACAAACCAGAAACCCGATCATCAAGAAACAGCTACAGGCCTTGAAAGGCCGAGTTGCTGTCCTTTACAGCAATGCTCCAAATGATGCTAGATCGCTAGCGAGACATGTCGCGATAAGAAAAAATTTGTGTAAGTGTACTCTCTCTTCATTTTAGAAACACCAAATGCTTTCGTCGCTGTTAATTAGTTGCGTAGGGACGGGAGAGGTCCGGGGGATCCGGAACCTCCACCCCTGAAATATGAGAAAACAATTACTATGCTTCTTAAAGGGGCACAAGATACCGAATAATTAAAAATTCACAAACGATTTCTTTGAAAAATGAAGTTTTTCGATTATGAAAAGGCTTAAAATTAGTTTAAACCCTCTTTAAACTAATTTTAAAAACTAAACCAATCAGTAGCCTGTTTTTCAAAAAATTTCCTCCCCTGGATTTGGAGTCCCCCCCTGAACAAAATTCCTGGCTACCCCGCTGCTGCCAATGCCAAAAAATGTCACTGTTAAAACTCAATCCAACCGTGGTTGAAAGAATAAACACCACAATAAATTATAGTACTTCAATTGAAAAGTCACGAAGAAATAGATCAAAATATCGCAGTGATTCAGTGAATTACCATTCGCAGCCGTGCATGTACTTCCAAACATGCGGTTCCCCAAGCGTGAAGTCAGGCCGCCCGAAAACGGGAAGGGAGGGGAGAGGGGCGAGCCATGGCACGTACATTACGGCGGATCGGAAAAATCGATTGTTTCTTCAAATCCATCTGGACCAGTGAAAAAAAAGTTGTGGGACCGATCAAAAAGAAGGTATGAAAAATTTGAGACCTCTACGTCAACCCCTGACCCTCTCTCAAATGCAATTTAGGGGGGGAGGGTCGAAATTCGAAAAATATAATATTTTATGGTCATTCCCTGTAGATTTTGCCGAGTTACTGTCCTTTCATAAAAATATTACAGTCATTGTTACTGTCATTCAAAAATATTTCATCACTTCTCTAAAAGTTGGTAACATAGATTTGTTTAACGCCGACGAGGCGCCAAATAAGGGACGAGTCGTCTCACTACGCATCCTTTTTTACCTTCAACCATCTTCCGATTTATATTATCAAAGATGAACGTCCTCCTAGCAGCACACGCGGGATGAATTTCGCTGTATTCGAGGCGTGGGAGGGGGAGAAGCGAGCGGGGAGGGGAAGGGATCGGCCTGCGGCTCTGGTATCCGCGACGCTGCGTGGGCGTTGGAATATTTTCTTCGCGGACGCGGACTCAAATTAGGCATTTTGTGGCTAAACGGTAACAGATACGTCAAAACACACGAAATTTTTGCTTCAGAAGTACAGCAACCGTCTAAGGTCCCAATATAACGGAAAAATCAAAAGATGCGATGAGTCGTTCTAGCAACTGACACCACTAATTTTATTAATTAAGACACCTTGCTATCCCTAATGGTACCAGAAGCAATGGCATATTAAATCTCTATTTTGCAGTCCATTTCCTTTATTTTCTTCTCGTTAACGTGTCTACCATAGTAAGATGGTAAACAAAGGATGTGTTGCACTTCGCCTGAGAAAAAAATCTTCTCCGAGTTTACGTAATAATTTTAGCCTTTACTTTGCATTACGATCCTGTAAAGATTTCCATCCTAACACGCTTGCAATTAGACATACTCGAAACACTGTTCTCTTTAATGTAACAACTCATCACGAATATGTCCAGTAATAAGTGAGATCATGCTGATGTCAGGTTGTGTATCGAAGGCATGGTGACGTGGAATTTTGGCACGTGATTAGCGATTGGTTCTCTGTTACTACGCATTTGGTTACCAATAGCAATCATTCAAAGGATGGTTAGGGCCCTTTCATTGTTACGTAATGTTCGAAGTATTAAAATATGTATATTGTATATCATTTTTATATATGCCTGGTTTTCCTCTAAGCCTCATTGGTGTCTCAAGAGAAGGTACTTATATTTTGAACATTGACTTTCAAAAATATCAGGGTCTGTTATTAGATCAATTTCGTGATTTAATATCTTTAGTAAAGTTTTTTTCTTCAAAATGAGGCCAAAGTTGTTACTCTACGACATTTAAGTAGACACCTTGGAGTGGAGTGTTATTGATTTTTATGCACTTTTTGGAAAAGAATTTATAATACAAATGAAGTACCAATTTGTTCGCAAAAAGGTCTTGGAATATTTCGGTAAACGTCTTGGAAGTTTGGGATGAGTACTTATGCACACACCGATACAGAAATTTTGATCAAAATCTGCGGCGCTGATGGTCATGCATTTATTGAATCAAGGAGGAATAGTGAAGAATCTGAGCTTTTCCCGATGAGCAGCATGGATGAAAGCTTTTCGGGTTTCCAACCGGGTCATGGTCTGCATGCTTTAGGACGACGTACACTGGCCTATAATCGAAAACAGCTGGCCAAAACCTCAAAATCGATTTTTTTGAGCTAGGAAGGTGAAAATTCGCATACATATTCTCAAATAAATTGTGTATAACTTTCCAGATTATTTCATTCCTGTGTTTTCACGTTAGCAATATATGTGAGGTCAAATTTGAACAATTTTAGCGTAAAAATGACCACCCTCGATTTTTTAAGAAAATCGCCAACTTTATCCTCATGCAGTGGTTTCATCAATGGTTTTATCGACAGAACTGTTATACCATATTAATTACACCTTTTGTCTTCCATTTGAAGGGTTTTTAAAGATTTTGTTTCATCAATAACCATAGATATATAGCAAAGTGGCGGAGCCTGTTTTCAGCCCATTTTTTTACATAAACGTAGAGAAAAAGTAGATATTACCACGGACTTCCGCCAAGTGACTGATACCACGTCGTTCTATGGAGCTTCTACATTGTGGATCTAAGGTAAAACCTTGCATCAACTTGCAACCCCGAATTTAAAATCGTTTTTTCGAGCGTGCGGTCGACTCCGGTTCTGGCCGGCGGCGGCGGAGAGTACGGCGACGCGGCAAGCGTGTGGATGCAATATGGTCTCATTCACTTTTATATCTGGATAATAGGTATAATAGTGACAAAAATAATCACCAGAAAGTAAAAGTAGTAGATATTGCTACGAATGACTCTTATTATGCAATCGCTGGGCACTGCAAAAGGTACACTGAAAGGTTTCTTTCTTTAAGTGAATTCCATGTACTTCTACGGAGAATGGACTTAAATCGTGTGCTAAAAGACGGACGCTTTAATTAACAAACAAACTCTATTTCTAGGCAAGAGCCGTCGATGATCCATGGCCTCCACTTCCTAACCTCCCATACATATTTAAAGGCCTGCTGACAACGGTCGTTTAATAGTATTTTGTAGTGCGGAGCCCTTCGACCTTGTTTTTTGGTATGGTCTCCTGCTAGCTGTGGAAGTTTCGAAAGGCATATTACTCACATCGGATAATGTATACTTTCAAAGAAATACAGTTAATTTTAATTTATGCCTCATGCTTAATTTAAAGTATTGATTTTAATCTCTTACGTATATATCAATGGCATTATTCTTAATAAACTGCGCTGCTGACAAAATCGTTATTTCTTAGAAATATTTTACCAAACATATACATATATAAATACATAAACAAAAACAACACAATTTACACTTTTCTCCACTAACATACTGCAATTGGCGCTTTCAGCAATAAAAAGTTACTGTTTTTCATTCACTACTTCTACGGAAAATGGACTTAAATCGTGTGCTTAAAGTTGGGAAACATCCTCTGGGCTGATGATGATCAGCCCTCATCCGCCCTGAGGATGATGGGAAAGTCTCCCAACGAAACGTCGGCAAACACAATGCAGACCCTCACCCGGTTGGAAACCCGAAAAGCTTTCACCCAAGGAGGAATAGGGACCATTGGGAAACAAACACCCCCGTGTTCACACTCAACATATTTAACGATTGCACTGCATGAAAACAAATCAGTGGGGAGAAGAGTAGGTGTGGATTAGCGTCTGCATTAAGTGGTTTTCAGTTTAACGCCTTGTCTGCCTGTTGGAGGGAGTTATTTCCCTTTGATTACTCTCGGAATCGCACTCTCGCATGAATTGGGAACCCCCGCCATGGTGATAAATCTCCGCTGCTGACTGGATTAATGGTCGGGCCATCGCGATAGGAAGCAGCCAGTGGAAAGACCGACCCGAAGCAACCCTTCTCATGTTCCTTGTGACCAGACGGGGCTCACTTACTCAGTGGACCACAGGGAGGATCGGGAAGAAAGCCCACGGAGAGCGTGGCTTAAAATAGTTTAGAGTTTTTAAAAATAGGTTGGAGTTTTTAAAAATAGGTTCGAGTTTTTAAAAATAGGTTCGAGTTTTTAAAAATAGGGTCGAGGATCGGGTTGGTGCGGTGGCTAGAGTGTTGGCTTCCCACGCGATGGGCTCGGGTTCAAATCCCGGCAGTGGCAGAGAATTTTCAGAGACTGCCCGATCCTTGTTTGAGTGTTGTGTGAAGGACATTTCAAGCGCTATACTCCGTCCGTCGGATGGGACGTTAAGCCGTGGTCCCCTTGGCGTCTTTAGTCAGGAGCAGGCTAATGCCGACGCCGGGTTTCTCTCCACCCTTCCTTCCTTCCTTACCCTTCCCTAATGTCGCGAAAGACCTCAGCTGTCGGTCGCCTCCTCCAAATACCATACCCCATACCAGGTTCGAGTTTAAAATAGGTTCGAGTTCGTGTTCATCTCATTGCATTGATTTCACATTATATTTATTTATGGGACTCCAAAAACGATACCATGGCCTTTAATTTGGGTTGGGAGAACTAATAAATAAAGTCATAATTAATTAAGAAGAACAATTATAGAAACTATACATTAAAAAATAATGAGGAGAAATCAGACGGAAAGAAGCTTTAAGAAAAAATTGGAAGTATTGCGAGAGCATGATGGTCAGGGGAAGTGACGGAGAGAGTTATGGAAAATTGAGGGTAAAGTGTTAAACCAAAAAATATGAAAAGTGACTTCACACGCAGTCACGCGTACGGATGTGAGGTTATGTACACCAACATGTGCCTCACAGTGGACTTGTGACGTCAACACCTTGTTCGGTAATACCATAGAGTAAGTATAATATATACTTACTCTATGGTAATACCCATCCTAAAGTTCGCTAGGTGAATATGGCGGTGGTATAATTAGCTAACACACTTGACCGATAAGAAGAAGATCGGGGTTCGAATCCCTGATAAGCCAATTACATTTTCTCATGGCGAACTTCATTATTTTTTATTTTCAAGGGAATTTGATAGAAATAAAATTTGCAGTCGAGATAAACAACATTAAAATAAACACTGCCAATCAGGCAATCAGACTCATCATGTGATCTCTTATTATATGATTTATTTCTTGTTCCCCACCGCAGTAGTCGAAGGTTGGTGATGAAGGTTGATGAAGGCACTGGTGATTGATCACCCCCTGCCAAACACCCTAGAGGTGGCTCGCAGGATATTACGTAGATGTAGATGTAGATGTTACTCTAGTGTATATTCACTCTGTAGTCATTAAACTCTTTTTAGCTTTCGTGATGGATTGGAGGTATTCAGCTCCGGGCGCGCAGCCAGGAAGTAAGGCTGGGGGGGGTTTAGGTGCAACTAATACCGGGATGTGTGGGGTTATGGAATACCCACCAAGATAAGCGGTAGGTGCGAGATTATGAAATTGCGGAATTTTAAGATAAACGGTTCAAAATGGTGAGTTTTACGACTTTCTGGGGGATATTTTATTAATCCTTACACTATTCTGTTAGTAATATCAATTCAATTAAGTAAAAGGTATTAAACTTAAAAATTTCTCTGAGCTCTGGGGGCGTGGGGGTTTATCCCCCAAACTTCCCCCTCCCTCTTCGCTGCGCCACTGTTCAGCTCAGTTGTAAGTGGTACTGTTTGATTCGCAACAGTTTTTCGTCAAAAGGGATATCAAACAATGTTTGATCCTCTAAATTAGGCCGAAAATTTGCAGTGTTTACAAATTCGCGTACGAGGGACTCCGGATATGCTTTTTATAATCACTCTGTTGTTTTCACCGGTGCAACCTGATGAGATAATCATGGCTCAGAAATTAATTTGTTTTTTCTTTTATAAAGCATTTGTAAAGTAAAAGTAAAGAGCTCGTTTGGATAATGCATATTTGCCTTCTCTTCGTCAATGAATGCTTAAGTGAATAAATCATTTTGCTGGAAATACAATCATAATTAGTTATTGCCGCTGCTTGTCTTTACTCATAGTACTGGGGATTTGTTTTTCAGCCAAAGGTGAAGCGCCGGAAAACATATAATTCCTGGCTTCAATAATAAAGTCCAATTAGCTATGCAAAACAGCAGGTTTCATTGCATTAGTAAATACTTGTATAAATCTCGTAGCCTTTTTTTTAGTGGGCACATTCCGGGGATAAAATATTAAGTCCTTATAATGACTTTTCGCCTTCATGCAAAATCAAATCACGTAGCGTGTTAAATGACACTGGAATTTTTTAAGCAAAAATAGTGACCAGTGAAAAAGTTAAACTCGGATACATGAAATTATTATTTAACAAACTCTTGAAAACGGCAAAGCAAAAATATTTTTTTTTACTTGAAAATTAATCCAGGGATATTTATAATATCAGTTTGGTAGTGAGCTATGGCATTTTGGTGTAATTATTTTCACAGAAGAGATATTTAAGATGGCGATATTCCTTCTTAATATTGTGTAGTCAAAATATTGCCGAGGCATACTTTAATTTTTTTGGGGTGGTATTCTCCTCCACTTTCTTCAACTCACCAATTACTATTACTCCTACTGAGGTGCCTCTTAAAAAGATGATTTTGTTATAGTAATAATGACTCAGTGAGTGATTTAATTCAGATTTGGCTTGGATAGGTAAGGGCGAGCTTCTGCTATTGAACAACTGTTTAATATAGTGTCTCGCACCAATAGGAATATTGCGAATGAATTCCTCAATTGGCCATTAAATTATCATTCTTAGGTACTGTATACGCGGACGAATAAATAGAGGAATGACAAAGTGCTAGATTGTTGGCGAGGAGAGATAGATTTCAGATGAGGTACGGCAAAATACAGATGATTTGGATTGAGCTAGTGCTGAGTGGGGAAGGGATGTTAAAAAAAGCGTTCCAGGGAAAAATATGGGGTAAACGAGGGAGAGGAGGAAAGCGAATAGAAGTTTTAGGTAGAATGAAAGGGAATTGGCCTTTTATGTGAAAATAATAGAGATTTTTATGAGGAGAGGGAATACTATAATAATTATTTGCAGTCTTAGTGTATTCAACACGCCGCACAGTGGGCGGAAATCGGAAAAAGCCGGACAAAATTACAAAATGGCTTTTTTTGAGTTATAAACTTGAAACTTCGCAGGTATACTAAAAATTATTGAAGTTTATTGATATGTACTTCATTTGACATAGATCCTATCCGTTACTGAGATACAGAGGCTCAAACGTGAGCAAATTTCCATAAAAACGCCCGTCTTCAATTTTCTCTGAAAATCTTCCAAAGTAAGTGAATGGTGAAGTTATGGGTGGATTCTTGCCGAATAAAAAACCACATAATCTGTTAGCATGGTGTTTTTCTTTAATTTTCCGTAATCTTAAAGAATACAGCCCATAAATTCTTACCGTGCAGTAACAAAATGGCGGATACTGTTTTTCGACGAAGTTTTACATTTAGGTAGAGTTTCAAATAGGTTTTCGGCAAGGTCGCGCAGAGTAACTTATATGAGAGCATTGTTTGAAGATGTCTTGAGGTCTTTATGCAGTTTTCTTTGAAATAAGTTTGCGTCGCCGGAAATTACATTGATTTTTCGATCGCGCGGCAGGGTTCTTCTCCTCGCGTCGGGAGTTGGATTAGCCGCGCCGCGGTAAGGTTATTGAAGCTGTATGGGTTTTAACGCTCAACATTCACCGTTTTTATGTTTTGCTTCAAGACACCGATTCTCAAATGGTCTATGGTGAAGACAGTGGAGGTTTTTCATGCGATGTACTTGCACGTTTCATCGAAGTTCATTTCGTTATCTTTGAATACGATCGAAGACAATGCTTCTATTAAAAGCGTTCAAACCTCGACAAAGTGAGTTGTTTTCCTGGGACTCATACAAAAAGACCCACCAGAAAGATACCAGCTGAAACCCTTATACCTTCTTCAATCACCGATCCCTGACCCTCAGGATTCTAATTTCGAAAACGGTCGTTTTATTACACCCTGAGTGGAGCCCTTGGCCGTCTTAACGGAGTTGTTTCCATGGGAACGAAAAAATGAACGATTTTTATGTCGCTTCAAAAATTGGCTCGCTGAATCCATAACATTTCCGGAATATGCTTTGCATTACTTTCTCAATACTTCTACGGGACTTGGTATTTTTGTAAAAATCTATTTCTTTCAAATTTATTGAATAAATACTATTCCACATTTAGCTTTACGTTACAAAATTCATACTTTATTTATACGTACCGGCGGATTAATATTGACATAAATGGCGTGAATAAATTATTCTGCGACAACGTTGCGCTTGATAAAGGAAACTTACCCATGCGGGACTCGAACCCGACACTTCTTTGACAGGCGAGCATTTTACCCCGCCGCCACCCAAGTCGGCAAATTGAACAAATAACGAACTGCAAAAAGCGTCATTAAATCTAATGTTTTACTCTTGAGATGAAGAGAATAATGTTCAAGAAGATGGCTAATAATGCAGTGTTCAGTGACTTAACATTACTAATCATGAACATAGATTACTGATGGTAACTAAATAATCAAAATTTTATGGACGAAAATTATGGATCGCGTGACAATCTCATGTTCTGCACCTACAGTAAGCACTAGAAAGTTGTTGAAGCAGATACGATGAAGACAGGGTAGTTTAGGTAGACAATTCCACGGGAACTTCTAGATATTTTAAAACGTGTATCATACCCTCATTTCTACTTTGACTGTGGTGAAGGAAAGTTAAGTTCTCTTGAGTGCGCAGAATTTGTGAAAGTGATTTTAATTTGCTTGTGGAGCGTAGAAATTTCAAACTTCCACTTGCCTGTAAGTAAGTTTTTGAACAAATCCCCGAACATCTTTTTCAAAATAGTTATTTTAATTTATATTATCAATTTTTGCAGAAAAATTTCTTAGCATTCCTTTCCTAACTAAAATAAATTAAAATTTAAATTATCAAATGCCACTGTTTAAATTCCAATCGATACGACATATCCAATATGCATTCAGAAAATCATATGTGGCAGTGCAGCGTACACAAACCAACAGAATATTTATCGATATCAGGTGAACGATATTTTTACATCCCCTAAGTTATTCATACCCGACGCTATTGCACCGCAGATTTAGAACCCCATGATTCAGCTGTCCTTCAGTGTGTTGCAAACTAAAAACTATCGTTTTTCTTAATTTCGAAATGACTATACTTCCCTGTAGGATAATAAATTATATGGGTTTTAAGATTAAGAAAAAATTAGGAAAATAAGGTAAGCAATGTAAGCATTTCTTTTCCGTTGATCATGGTCAGTAGTAAACAGAACTTGATCGTGTAAAATCCAGAGTTGAAATCATTAAGGCCATCCACCTGCCTTTCGATATAGGTAATGTCTTTCTGATTTTGTAACTTCTTTTGTCTCTTTTTTTCACCTAAAGCGGATGGGATGACAAAATCGTGTCGACGTCGGCAGTGGATTTTCCCAGATAGTGACATCTGAAATTGTAGAGCCTATATGTGAGAAGTGCCTCCGATGCAATTTAAATTCTTTATCAAAAGTTTAGAGATAAATGTAATTAACCAAGAGAAAGTGGAAACTTCCGTCGTTACCTGTAGCGCCTTTGTTGCCTGCTGCTTTTTAATCAAACTAAGAGATACAAGGGAACTCATGACTAGGAATTTATCTGAAGCATCCACTTGTTGCCACATTTGCTTATATTGAGAGTGGCCCGAACTTCCATCAAAACCGTACTTTGAGATTAATCTGTAGTTCACCATCCCATTTAAATCTTGAGAGGTGGAAGTGGTGGCTAAGCAGGCTATTGTTCCCAATACGGTGTGGTTCAGTGGTGCTTGAAGGTTTACTTCGCACATGGTCTCAGTTATTTCAATTCCTTCGTTATAAGCTGCGTTTTTTTGCTATCGCTATTCTATCATAACTGGGATACAATTCGTGTCCATGGCTCAGAGCTGTCCTACGAAACGACCGATGTTGACTCTTGGTCAAATCAGAGGCAATCATCAATGACAGTGCCTCTTCCACTGTCATCTCAGGGTGGACCTTTTCACTCGTCCTCCACTTTGAAAGAACTCTCTTAGCCCGAGTAGGGGTCGAGAAGATGTTATTTCTGCAATTAGGTGAGCTGCTGCAGTGTCTCCCCTCTCTCTCAAACTCACAGATGCTGCGAGAGCAAGCTCAGCAGTAGTAGCAGTAGTTTTTAAAGTTTGAATTTTCTTCTGCGTGATCTAACACATTAGGTGCGACATTTTTTTGGCCGTCCTTGAATGCCTGGCAAATATAATATGAATTTTGTAGCATGAAGCTACAGGGGGAATTTTATTTAGTCAATCAAATTGAGAGGAATAGATTTTTACAAAAATACAATACTCAACCGGCTGTCGTTGAAGTATCGGGAAAGTGATGCATAACAAATTCTGGAAATGTTATAGAGTCAGCGAGCCAACTTTTGTATCGACACAAAAATCATTCATTATATCGAGAACTCTCTACCCATTTCTTAAGGTATGGCCATAGAATGCGTTTTGTCAGGAAGTCATTGAGAAATTTCAGAGCATCAGGGCCTTGTCTTAAATTCAGCCTCCGCGATAAATAATGGAGCAAATATTTTTTACCGAGTGAATGATTTTTTTACCAATTCCAATATTATTTTGTAGATATCAAGTAATAATGTGAGGTGGCATTTTCTATGGAATGGCGGATGGAGCCTATGTAAAATTTAGAAATAATAAATTTGTCGAACCTATGGTTATCCAATGCCCTAATGCGTACACGGGGAGGAACGCATGGTAAACGTGTAAAGACATGAAAATCTGTATGTCAAAGTAGAACTGAGGGTATGATGCACATTTTAAAAAAGCTAGAAGTTCCCATAGAAACACCTCCGTTAAGACGGCCAAGGGCTCCACTCCAGGGTGTAATAAAACGACCGTTTTCGAAATTAGAATCCTGAGGGTCAGGGATCGGTGATTGAAGAAGGTATAAGGGTTTCAGCTGGTATCTTTCTGGTGGGTCTTTTTGTATGAGTCCCAGGAAAACAACTCACTTTGTCGAGGTTTGAACGCTTTTAATAGAAGCATTGTCTTCGATCGTATTCAAAGATAACGAAATGAACTTCGATGAAACGTGCAAGTACATCGCATGAAAAGCCTCCACTGTCTTCACCATAGACCATTTGAGAATCGGTGTCTTGAAGCAAAACATAAAAACGGTGAATGTTGAGCGTTAAAACCCATACAGCTTCAATAACCTTACCGCGGCGCGGCTAATCCAACTCCCGACGCGAGGAGAAGAACCCTGCCGCGCGATCGAAAAATCAATGTAATTTCCGGCGACGCAAACTTATTTCAAAGAAAACTGCATAAAGACCTCAAGACATCTTCAAACAATGCTCTCATATAAGTTACTCTGCGCGACCTTGCCGAAAACCTATTTGAAACTCTACCTAAATGTAAAACTTCGTCGAAAAACAGTATCCGCCATTTTGTTACTGCACGGTAAGAATTTATGGGCTGTATTCTTTAAGATTACGGAAAATTAAAGAAAAACACCATGCTAACAGATTATGTGGTTTTTTATTCGGCAAGAATCCACCCATAACTTCACCATTCACTTACTTTGGAAGATTTTCAGAGAAAATTGAAGACGGGCGTTTTTATGGAAATTTGCTCACGTTTGAGCCTCTGTATCTCAGTAACGGATAGGATCTATGTCAAATGAAGTACATATCAATAAACTTCAATAATTTTTTAGTATACCTGCGAAGTTTCAAGTTTATAACTCAAAAAAAGCCATTTTGTAATTTTGTCCGGCTTTTTCCGATTTCCGCCCACTGTGCGCCGTCACTAGGGTAAATGCGCATGTGAAAATATTCCTATGAATCTAAGGGTGTTTAGGAACTCTGGCGATCGACTGCAAATGAAGATAGTACTCCTCACATCTTATGTTGCTTCATCGTCCCATCCGGCTTCTTTTCCAATAAATTGTCGGTAAACAAATCAGACAGCATGGATTGGATGTAATGAGTTGTGTAGTGATTCTGAATTTTGAAAGGTGAGCGAGCGTTGGAGAAATGAGTTCGGTGCCGACGGGGGTAATAATAATGTCGTCTTTATTTCACAAGCGAATTTAGGACTCGATAAGTCTCTCTTACAATTAACTTGTTTGACAATCACATACATCCATAGCCTGGATGGTGGTCACACCACTCAGGTGGGATTCGCACCCGCGACCTCTAGGTTAGCAGTCGGGGACTTTACCCCGGCGCCACCGAGGCCGGGGTAGTTACCGCCAGGAATAGGGTAGTTTCCTCCCTAAAAGGAAACGAAAGGCATTGATTGCGATTCGTTTCCCACCATTAGTGTATTCAACACATAAAAATTATTTGGCTTTAGAAATCCCAGTTTAGACGAATGGCAATTGTCAATTTAACCGCATTTGAAAAAGGCCAGGTTGGCGACCATGCGATGCCACTCCACGTGACGTCACAGGGACATAGTTTCTATACGAGTACATAGGAGTATATCTCTTAATAATCACCTATTAAAATTGCCTATGGTCGGAAAGCTTCCTTTTTTTGATAAGGTATTAATAATCCTTATTTAAGCCAAGCGCTACCTGCTAGCAGGGTACTCTGCTACCTGCTAGCAGCCTGCATCGCAGCGGCGCACACATCCTTGCCCGAAGGTCACCTCACAATGCGGCAGCGGGAACCAGACTGACGTCACACGGGTTTTTCCCAGCATTCATACTTAGCCGTCGCGTTTTCCCGCGCTTGAAAATTTTCACTTTTCATTTAATCGCGAAAAATTGATATCGTCATTTAAAAATCTAAAAGCGTGCAAAGCGTACTCCAGCACTAATAATCTTCATATTTAGGACATAAAAAATAATTGGAAACCATCCTATTTTGCTCAGTCATTGGTCTGGCGGAGAAAGGCACAACTCAGTCCATTTTATATCCATTTGGGTCCTGCCCCAAACTCCTGTTAGCGGGCACTGCCATTGAACGCAGACGGCATCTCTGGCGTGAGAGAGAGAGAGAAGGCCTGCCCGGGCCATTTCCGGGAAGGGAGGGTTCTATCTGCTGCTCGCAGGGGTTGAATGTCAGGGTCCGCTGCCTAGCAACAACACCTCTCTCTACTTCCCACCCCCTTTTCCTTTGTCCCCATACTCAAAGCCCCTCCATTGCTATTACCCTGATCCCTATACGCTGCCCCCACCCCCGTCCTTTCACAGCTCATCCTTCTACCTCCAATACAATTTCTTATTTAATTTTTTTTTAATAATATAACAATGAATTCGTTCAATTATTGGCACATTTGAGGAAAACAGATACAGCAGTTAATGCATTAGGGAGATATTTCGTTCGCAGAAGAGTCGTTCATGAATAGGAATGATCTGATGAGAGCATTGTAGTGCAGTAATTTGGAGAGAAGACGACTGAAGAGTCTGCTTTGAGTGGAGATTGGATGGGGTGGGTACTGAGCGGGGAGGGGGTGCTCAAAGCAGTGCTAGGGATGACATTTATGTAAGCGAGAGAAGGGAAGGAAGAGAATAGGATTTTTAGATGTAATGAAAGGGAATAGGCCGTATTGTGAATTGAAGAGGGCAGTCCAAGATGGGAGGGAGAAGAAAACAGTTATTCACAAATGCTATATCCAAGCTTTCCATAGCCGCTGGAATACTTTCATTAAATAAAGTTAAACAAAGTCTCCGGTGTTGTTATTTCGGAGGCTTCTTTTTATTAGGGCTTGTTATTAATTTAGTTTTTTTATTGTTTCTTCTAAAGTTTTCTAGGCGGAGTTTTTTTTTAAAGAATAAATGCACAATTCTTTACAATTTTGTCTCGACTGTCATTTATTTATTCAACTTTGGCCTATATTATTTTAAAATAGATAACAGCATTTCGTTTTTATAATTTTGAGAGCATAAAAACACCTCGTTGACGTTGTCTGAAAGTATATTGTGTTTTTTCAAATACAGAAGGCAACTTGGTCGTGTACCGTAATATATTAAATTGATAAAAAAACAAAATTAGCCACACTGATTTAACGGACCAATATTAAAATTTTATTGCTTGGAAAGGGAAATATGAAGGCATATTAAGAGCTGCCATGGCAGAAATTCTGGTTCGCTGGCTGCTTTAAATGAAATGGAATTAAAAAGGCAAACTTCTGTTTTGCCGACAGAATTTACTCGCCAGAGCATGAACGAAACCAGCACAGCAGAATCACCGTTTTTGATATTTCGTGGATAGCGAGAAATATACTCGGGAAAATTACTTTTAGAATAGAAATTTACACTTTCCCCCGCTTCCAAGAATACGGAAGCTGGTGCATCGGAGCGCTGCGAGATGATTTAAGAGATATATTTTTGTATTCCATGCGCAGTTTTTAATTTGTGTTCTTCGTGTGTGGTTCCAGAAAAAGAGGGCGTGCTGATGCGAGGGAAATAATCCCTAGAAGTCGGCCGGAAAATTAGAAAAAAAAGGGCGGGCCTTGAATTTATTGCGGTGCACTCTCTCTTGAGCGCGCACGGTTTCTCCAGGGGAGAGATGAGAAGGTCCGTCCTCCCGCTTGGTCCATGTTCATCCCTGCACATCCGCTCCCCGAGCACTAAATCATGGCGCCTATAACTCTTCGTCTCCTTCTCCGTGGAATGCTCCCCTCCTGCCCGTTTTTTGCATTCATCCTTGTTTTTCTCATTCCCACTGCAAACTGGCGTGCGCTCTGCTACCTTCTTCTTTTTTTTGTTCATTCTCATCTCTGCCTCGGACACCTATGCCTGACGTTTCTCTTCCCTTCCTCGACGAATTTCATACCTGCCCTGAGTTATAGGCGCCAAAAGAATTCGTTTTTTTGGCTGTTGCCTTGCTTGTCGTATCACAAAATGTTATTCCTCTATGAGATCAATTTGGAATTGTGGTCGCCTATCATCTCATGGAGCCGAGTTCAGTATCGGTCATGGGGCCATAATCTGTATTTCATCGGTTCACATCTATCACTCATATTACATCTACATACTATCCCACAAGCCGCCAAAAAGGTGTATAGCGGGGGATGTTAAAACTCCAGCCGTTTGTACGTACAAAGGAAATGCTCCTACGAAATTACGATTAGCATATATTTAAGTTTTTTATGGCTGGGAGCAGAACGAATTTTAATACCTTTTCCGATGGCAAAATATCTCTCTTAATTTATCGCTTCTGTCTGGAAATATAGTGAGGATCTAATATTATGTTCTCTGTGTCGCTCTTATAGATATCTCTTCTCGATTTCTCAAACAATGTGAGCCTTGCGCGCAGCCTCCGAGTCTCCAGCATAAGTCCTATAACATCTGTGTATCGCTTTGTGTTCGCCCGTAGAAGTCTTTGACGAGTATCGCAGCTTTCCCTTGTATTTTATTAAGTTTACGGATTAAGTCAAGACTACTTCACTACTAAAACTTAAGAGTCCTATGAAAATTCTGTGAACCTAAAAGTAAAATCACTTACTTAAGTTGTCACACACTTAACGCGCTCTTTTTTTGTCTTGTGGACGTCTGGTTACATACATTTTTACATGCTTTGCATGCATTCATTTTTTCATGTTAGTTGTGTTGGATATGATGTGATATCATGGCATTCAGATATTCACGCGTGTGTATTCGAGCATCTGAAAGCCATGACATGATCTAACACTTGCTTGAGAAACTGAGAAATAATATCTATCACCTTTGAAAGTAAATTTGGAACGAATTGCGGAGAAAAAGTCAACTTTCTATAAAATCATGGAACCCAATGAGAAGGACAAAAGTAATGATTTTTGTGATATTTATTTGTTTATATTTGAAATTAAATAGCTGCGACAGGTGGCTCAATTATTCCTCCGGTTTCTCACCGCGTTGATATTTCTGGCGACTCGGTTTCGATAATTGCGACTCGTGGATGTCTAGCGCATATGTCACGCCTATCTGAACAATTGCACTAGAGGAATGTTATTTATTTAACCTTCCGTGAGTGGTAATCTTTTCCATTCTTATTTTTAGAATCACTTCGAAAATGATTAAATGATAAACAAGTATATCCTATTGCCCATTGGTACTTTAGAAGATATATATAGTGTACTCAAGAGGTAACTGGGGCATAGCTTTTCAATGTGATAGTACAATATTATTTCCAAATATTTTTTTTGACAGATTACACCAATGGATGGCCGAGAAGTAATTATTTACCAACAATCGGACATCATGTGACTTGAATGTTATTTCTGAATGAATGATGAATTAGCATGCTGGGAATAGCTTTAATACTATATGTAAGAGAACTCTGGCGTTAGGTATTTGAAGTCTCAGCCACATTGAATGAAATAACGAACCACCGATGAGAGAAGCAAAAGCTGCGAACGAAAGGAAATTCGTTTGGGAGGCAGTTGGTTCCGCGTTCTAAAACGCACATTACTGACCGTGTCGTGTGAAGAGTCATCGGAGAAAGAGGGATTTGGGGGGGGGGGGGGGAGGGGCCAAGCGGCTGCGACCAAAGGATAGGAACATGTGAGAGCAGTAAACGTCACGTTCAAGAGAGACGGGCGAATGTGTGGCGTATTTCATGCGTCGCTAAAGAAAGTCGAAGCCCAGCACCGCCCGCGACACGGTTTCATCGCAAAGCTCATTTGCGATTGCAAAGTTAGCGCAGCGGAAAGGAAGCAGGGAGGCAAATGGGATGTGCAGATGCTGTTCATGGAGAGAATGGCTGATTTGTGTGACGGGAGTTGAAGAGGATGACTATCTTAAACTTCCGATGCTCTGTTACTCGTTAGAGAGGTGCGAAAATATCATTATTAAAAAGCTGCTGTAGCGTAGGAAATTTGTAACGGGTAATTACTAAAAATATTTAAATCCGATAATACCTACTTATCACGCAAAGCCAAGTCTGAATTTTCTAAAAGTTGCGAATATCACCCGTTTTTCCTTAACTATGCGGGGCTGTCTTCTACACATTTTTTGCTATGATTTAGTGAAAATAGTGAAAAAATTAAGTTTTTCCTCAGTTTTAACTCGTATTTAAAGTAAATTCTAAATGAAAAACTGTCTTCTATAGCCTCTTTAAAAAAAAAATAAGAACTAGTGATATAATAGTTTGATTTATTTGCTTCTTAAAGAAAGCTATCGCAAGTAGTCGAAATAGTTCCTTATTCTCCAAACTCCATTATTTTTCATTTGGTCTAAACACTCAGCGTAGTGCGTTATTTTCAAAGACTATTAGGGCCGATTTCACCAACGCCGATCAACGCTTGATCTTGGATCAACCGTACAATTAATCTCAAATCGCACTGATTGAGTTTCACCAACGACAATCAGCGCTAATCGGGGATCAACATCCTTGATCAAGTTGATCATGGATTTTCTTTGATCAAACCATGATCAACCAAGATGGCCGACGTATTGTCATCATCTGGCGAGGAGTTGGATATAATTATAGATCATTTCAACTTACGTGCACACCACAGGTCCTTGGAAGTAAATGCGTATGATATATACGAAGAATAAGGGGTTTAAAAATGAAATTTAGATTATCCAAACCTGCCGTTGATTTCGTCCTAGAGCGTATTCGTAACAGGGCAAAGAAAACAGAAGGAATAATCCATATCACCCGTGGAACATCTTTTAATAGCTCCGAGATTCTACGTAACGGAAAGCCTTCAGTTAAATTGAGTGGCTTGATCACACGGTATTTAAATTTAGCGGGTTTCAAAATGAGAGTAACGAATATCGCAACGCTGAGATTGACGTTGTTTATGAAGACACTCTTAAACCATATGATATGGTCTAAGAAGACACCGGTATGTTGTTGGAAGATATTCCCACTGTTGGTCTTGTTTCGTTGATGGTTTTGTATTTAATTCATCATCATAATCATCATAACTGGTCAACAATCTTAGGATTGGTTTGACGCAGCTCTCCACTCAGTTCTCCTATCAGCTAATCTTTTCACTCCTACGTATTTCTTCTCTTTCACATCTCTCTTTACTTGTTCCATATATTTTGTTCGAGGTCTTCCTTTTCCATTCTTGCCTTCCACCTGTCCTTCGACGATTGTCTTCATCAGACCATCATGTCTCAAGATGTGGCCTAAAAGGTTGTTCCGTCTTCTTATTAAGGTTTTAATGAGGCTTCTCTTCTCTCCTACCCTTCTTAGGACTTCCTCGTTACTAACTCGGTCGATCCATTTGATTTTCATCATTCTTCTGTAGCACCACATTTCAAAGGCCTCTATCCTTGCTTTCTCCGCTGCGGTCATTGTCCATGCCTCACTTCCGTATAGGAGCATACTCCAGATGTAGGTTCTTATAAATTGTTTCTTTACATCCATATTTAAGTTTCCCGCTGTAAGCAGGTCTCTCTTTTGGTGGAATGCTCTCTTCGCCTGGGCTATTCTGCTGATAATTTCTTTCTTGCTTCTCCCGTTACGTTTTATTATAACTGCTATGTGTGCGGTAATAGTATGTAATATAAAGTATACTTGCATGGAATCAAATGGTAGTTCAATCGGTCAATAGTTGCGAAGGTTTGTAAAGTTAAATTTCATGTTGTTTGTTAAAAGGATTTTACCTTGAGGAAAGAAACTTTCTATATTAGCTAGTATTAATATCAGTGCTGCTGTTAGAGTAAATAGTATGTTGAATTATATTGTTTGTATGATAATAGTTACGTCAAGTTTCCATGTAAGTACATAAGTTAACCTCGATTTCAAGATAAGCATTTTGGTACCTCAGCTTACATAAAGAGTTCACTTTCACATTTTAGTTTCATGTATGTAAATCAAGTGTAATGGCCATTAAAATCAAAACCATTGAAAAAGTAGGTATCTTCAAAATTATGCGTCCCTTCCTTCGCTTGATCGATGTTGGCCTTTCGGTGATGTTGGAGATGACACGTTTTAATTAGAAATTTAATGAGTGAACTTAATATAACCATTACTGATTATTTTAACAGTGGCAAATATGAAAATAGTTCATTATTTTTAAAGGTAACCGAAGATAATGGTATGACGGTATGTTTATACTATATTGTGGTACTATAAATTCTGGGTAGATTTTATTAATTAATGGTCAAGAGATAAGAAGTAATGAACGATGTAGTCTTATTCATTATTACGCTCAGGTGTTAGTCATAGTCAGCTCAGTGATGTACTATGTGATAGCACTGCTGCACAGGATTTGAAGCAAGCTGGTAATAGTGTTTTTAATTGTATCCTAAAGATGATTAATGTATAGTTGTGCACTTTAAAATATCTTACTTCATAAAGGTGATGTAGGTGAGGGGATAACATAACCCACAATGTTATGTAAAAGTTAGATAAATGGCTAATCATAAACCAGTGAAAGAATCCTATTAATTTTCTTAACTACTTTTTGAATACTCAGCTTAGTAATAAATACATTAAGGTGTAAAATCATGGCAATCGACAATTTCATTGCATACATTATATTTACAGCTGTGGTATTAATAAGATATTGGCAATGTAAATTAGAGATTTTTTTACCATAATCTTTAATGAAGTATATTATGTATCAGACATTAAATTGTTTTTTAGTAATGTCTACTGCTGTTGGTTGTATATCACAATTTATTTTACATGAATTCTTGGGCATGATGAGTTTGTCGCTCCTAATATAAGGAAGTGATAAATAGATGTGAGGTATGTGATGTGAGGTAAGATCATGGGTGCAAATTCATGAATTGTGTTAATATAAAAGTGTTGTTCAACTATAGCATGTGATGGTTCAAAACAATTTAGATATGGGAAGTATAAAGTTTAACATGCTACATTGTTCACACATCAATTCTAGCTTGATATATACTGCAGCTTTGTTAGTATATACTTGATTAGTTTATTATGTTCTGTCATTATTGTTATCATTTCATCATAATCCATCCTCTGTATACATGTTCGGAAATTAAGTTAAGGATTCTCTTTTAAAATCAAAGCATGAAAATGGAGCAATATCTTTCTTCATTTGATCTATAATCTTCACATGTTATCATTATAAAATACAAGTGGATAAAATAAAAAGAAAAAAACTGCTGTTGGGATTTTTTGATGCTAGGACCTTTGTAATGCTAGTATGAGTTGATTAGAGTTAGGCCCGCAAATAATTATGTACATCTAAAGTGTAGCTTATCTCATAGCTAGTAGCTAGACTATTATTAAAATGAATAATACAGATTACTGCAATTACATATTGTGATAGACTTCTCACTAAGCAATAATGAGATACCAAATGTAACTGGTTGGTCAGTTGCTAGTTCCCTTGGGAGCAATTGACCTGATTTAGGCGATTGAAATTCTTACCAAACTTTTATTGTACATATCTATAAATTCTTCATGGCAATATAACATCCTTCAGATCTATTTTTCATCATAATTCAAAGGTGGCAGTAATGGTGGTGGGAATTATTTAATGATAGCAGTGGTTAGCAAATGACTTGATATTTATGTTGAATATAAATTTTGAAATTTCGAAATGAATTGCTCCAATATATCTTAAATAGCAGTCTTGATTGTGTCTCATTAAATGTTTTACATGGCATTGTAAATTGCTTAACAAACTATGGTATGAATGAGCTTAATTGACTTTTTTATTTTCACATTGAGGTTTATTTTATGTAGCTGACTGTCATTTCACCTGCCTCAAGTTGCAATATACATTTATATAATTAGATAAGACGAAGCTAAGAAGCTCCTGAGATTTAAAAGTTTTTGCAGGAACATAGTAATCGGAGAACTACTCAGAGTGAGTAAATCAAGCAGGCTAATTTAAAAATCCCATTTCGTTTAGCAATGCTCTAGCAAGAATTCATACAATTTCCTAGTGGAAAGAGGCATTTGTGAGAATGAAAGAAGAATTTTTTGGAATGCTGGATTCCCAGGCATCATTGGGGCAATAAACTGCACGCACATCCCAATAACTTCATCTGGAGAAAAAAATGTGGAATTATTTGGAAATAAGAAGTCCTAATTTTCTATCAATGCCCAGGCAGTTTGCTCCCCTACCATATAATTGACTAATTTGATGACCTGGGTCTGTTCACCATTTTCAAAAATTTTCATTTGAGGGCTAAAGTTTTAAGTGCAGAGATACCAGATGATTATTTATAAGGTGATGGCAGTTATCCCTTCAGGCCATACCTCATAACTCCCTTAACAATTGTTACACCCTATAAGCAGAGGAGAGGAAGTACAACCTTGCTCATCAGCAAAGCCTAAACCCATTTGAATGTTGTTTTGGGCAAGGGCGTACCCAGTATCAAAACTATGGGGGGAGGTGTTGCAAGCCATGGTTGTTCAAGTTGTAGGTAAGATTTAAGCATGGAAAAGGTGAATGAAATTAACATTTTAAGGAAACTGTAACAACTCTTCATTAATTTTTAAAATTATTAGCTTGAAAAAATATTATTTTCCAAAAAGACATTTTTGACTTTTGCTTCTAAGGGGGGGCAGCTGCTCCCTCGCTGGGTACGCCTATGGTTTTGGGATATTGAAACAGAGGTTTCCTTCCCTCTTCATTGGACTAAGAATGAAAAAAATACATATTTCCTCATCATTGTGACTACTGGGGTTTTGCACTAAATTTCAATTATATTCAAAGAGAAGGTACTCATTCAAGATGCCAATGTGAATCTTCATCAACCCATGGGAGAGGGATCCACAGGAGTAGCTGTTTGACTAGCCTTAATTAATGGCATACTTTTATGAGTTTTCTTAAAATTAAATTCTTTGTTCATGATAACCATAGCGTAGTTCCTCATGGTAAATGGTTTTCTCTCATTTTTACATTTTACCTGAGCATAAAAAATTAATTGGTAAATGCCATCTATTTTAAACAGTCAATAGCATTTTAAACCTGCAGATAAATTACAGAAATCATTTTTTACTTCAATTCACAGATCGTATAACTTGGAATTTAGATTTGATGACATTATTTAGGTTTAAAAATGCTAGGATTTGAGACATATGATTTATTTATTTTCCATCACTTTGGCTAGGGTTGCCTATTTTATCTCAATTTATATTTTTCTATTTTCCAAAGCTAGGACACTATTTTTCAGTTCACTATATTATGCTAATGATTTCCATGCTTTCTTCTTCTCATTGCATGTATTAGCATCTGTTCTTTTGTTTTATATAATATTTGAATGAGTTTCAACGAGATGAGATTCCTCCAACTCAGAGAAATTATTCGCTTGCGCTGTTTTTGAGACATTTTGTCCTTTAAACTCGAAAGTCGCGGTTTTCACGTAGGTAATAACAAATGCCGTTGTAATGCGCTGTAGGCAGCCAATAGGAAAGTTACATACAAATCTATGAGAATAGTAATGCTACGCGATTGCCGATCAAGTAATTTTGATCAATGATCAGATGTTGGTGAAACGGATGCGAGATTTGATCTCGGATCAGGGAATTGATGCCTATCAAAGAGAGGTTGGTGAAATCGGCCCATAGTCTCATCTCCTTCTTTTTCGGCAAGTGTCCAGACTTTCGCTCCATATTAGAGTACTGGTTGTATGATAACTTAGCACAACACTTAGCACTTGCATGATAACACAGCGCTCCGCTTCCGCATCATGCACCCTCACCATCGCTTCCTATAAAATGTCGTTTCAAAATTGGAAACAATATTCCCTCTATGGGCGCCAAAGTATCTCACCCTAGCGAATCGGCAATCACCTCATGCAGTGGCTTTTCGGATTTCATGTAGTTTCTTACACTCGCATTTCACTCCTTTTCGGTTATGAACACTTTCGGAATAGTATCTTAAGCAGAATGTGGTGAAAAGCTCAATGATTTCAAATTTTTATGTGATTTTTCGTACGGAATCAAATTCTTGCTTTCAACCGCTCCTTTAAATGCATTCTTGCAACTTGATCCCTTAGTGACGGTTAAGAGGTGGGAAAAAGTCTAACTCAAAGTACAAACTATGGAGATACTTCATTACGTGCCCATCGGTAGAAATGTGGATGACACGCTTTTCATCCGTGGGAAGGATCAGTCATCGGTCCAAGGGGAAGACAGCTCTCTCATGAAACTATATTTATGGTATGCATGTAGAGGGGGGTGCATTGTAAGGAGCAAATCCCTACGAGGCCCTTGCTCGTATAATAAAATTTACGATCACATTTCTCGGCTGGTGTCCTTAATCCCCTGCTTACCATCCTCTTTTCATTCTTTGCCCTTCCCGTGAACGGGGTTCTCCCTGCCTCCATTTCCACACAGCGTTGCCAGCTATCATCATCTATAGGAGCCGTGCACCCCCTCCGTGCCAAGGAAATGGATCGGAGATTTGGCAAATGGGTAGCGGCGAAAGCAGCTTTCCACTGAAAGCGAAGATGACTCCATTCATCCATCATGTGTCTCCTTATCAAAGGTCGAATATATTCCCAAAGCACAGATTGTGTTGAATGAGTTTTCTCGTGTTTCCGAGCGGGACGACATGTCCATCATCACCTGCGTACCAAACTCATTGTTCCCCATTCAAAGATCTTGATGCCGAAATGGAGACTCGCACCATTTCGGAAGCCCTGGCCTGCCTCTCAATAATTCCTTCCTGCCAAGGTGAATATCAAAATTGTATTTGAATTCCCAACTAGCTCGGGTACTTTACTTTGTTTTTCCAAGTTTTTTTCCAGTTTCAAGAAAATAAATAAATAAAAACAAATTATATTCCATAATCACTTCAAGAAATGCTTATCTATCCACATAAAAATCAGATTTCAATGCTAATGTGCATTTTGAATTGATTTAAACTCAGTATTAATTTCGCTGAAGTGAAATTATCGTGTTAACCCATTAATCCCCAGCGTTGCGTAAACGCAACATTATAGAATCGTAATTATTAGTAAAAACCTTTGCGTCAGGATAATTTTTTCTCTGGTTTTCTGAATTTCTGAAATACCATTTGTTCTTATTCAGTTATTTTTGGAAAAATTTTCATTAAAATAATAATATTTATTTTACTTAGAAATTTGCCTATTTCGAAGCGTTGAAGTATTACATATTGTAAATCATTTTTTACTAATATTTATTGAGTAATCCTACCATAGGTAATGTTTTCTCTTGGTTCGAAGTTTCTTTATTCATCATGTTTATTTTTGTCACCAACTTCCATTGTTACTGGTATAAATATGGTTGTTGTAAATAATGTTGCGTTTACGCAACGATGGGAATTCTCTGGTAGACCAGAGGGCTTTTCTCAAAGCATAACGAAACTCGTCAGTATGGTTTTTAATCGACAACTTAGTCTTTTGGAGGCAGTTTAGCTGCATTTTTGGCACTCAGAGGTTGTGAGTTTACAAAGTAAAAGGTGAATGGCATCTTGAATTCCAAAATGGCCATCGCATCGGTAAGAATTTTACATTGAACTCTCTGGTACTTCGTGGAGTCAAACTGTTGCGCGCACACGTGGAACCGATACAGGGCAATGTCACTTCCATGTCGTTGAGTGGAAGGATTACTTAGTAGACGTTAAATCCAGCTTCAGGTGCATTCAGTTTCAGAGGTGGTAGAATGAGAGGGTGAGAAACGTATTAGTTGAAGCAGGATTGTGATGGAAGGTGGAGCGTTCCTCTAGTCGCTCAAAATAATTTTCTCCGTGCAATCCTTAGTTACCTATTTTTTCTTTTATCGCTTAGGTGATGTAAGGCTAATAATCTAGCTTCAGTTGGGTTCGTATCAGTTAGATAGTCCTCTGAAATGCATCTTTATCTCTCATCCAGTAATTATATCAATAATACCGCAGTAGTTTTTGCTCGGCGTTTTGCAAAATGATTCATCCAGGGGTTTCATTCAGATTTAAATGTGAATAAAATTTTACCCGTTATATCTGCGCCTCAGACGTATACTTTAGAAGATCGGTCAAGAAGGTACCTGAAGAATATAAATTAACAGGATAGGCGATTTATAATATTTTCTAAACTTTGTAACTACAATGGGGATTACATCTTCTCAGTATTTCAAATATGAATGATTGCGGGAGGCAATTCAGGGCAAATCACAATTTACTCAAGTAGTATCTAAAGAAATATCGTCCAGTAAACGCACACGCCCAGGCAAAAGATGCAGAGAACAAACAGGTTCATCTAAATGTGAAAAAATAGAATCTACCTCCGTAGTAGTACTGCGTGAAATATAATTTTTAAATAATATAAATTAAAAATTTCTGCGTGAAAAAAGTAATAGAAACACTTATTACTCAGTATGGAGGCCACTCACCAATCTGTCACTTATTTCTCAGTCGAAAATTACTTGAAATTATTTTGAGCTACTCAAATATCTACGCTGAGGAGATAAATAACCATGCATTTACTAAGAGTAAGGCAGATTAAAAAAAATATAATTGGGTATCGGGGTATGTTGTCGGGGTATCATATATTACCGCGCACTAAGTTGTACTGGACAAGCTAAGAGGAGATGTCTCTCGCAATTGTGAGGCAATGTATGACGCGGATTCGGTTTGATGAATTACCTAAATAAATATCGACAGCTCTCCGTTAATTCTCAACTACACAAAGTGATAAATTTTTGAAAGTCGGATCTTTTCTCAACAGACTAAACGAAAATTCCATTCAGTTATGAATTTTCCCAACAAATGGTTCCATATTTCAGGTGGCACACAGCTAAAATGTTATTCGTGGGGAACAATTCAGAGTAGGTTATACATTGTGGTGTCTGGCCTATTCTACAGGCTATTTTTATCATTATTTGCCATATGGAGAGGCGGAACTTGAAAGTGATATTTATATGATTTCTAAATTCACTAGGAGAACGGGCTGTTCTAAATTTGCAGATTTCTTTGTAGGTCTCCAACATTTCATGCGGAGTATTTTGATAATTTCTTCGACAGTAACAATCTATCAACAGCTTTTAAGTTATAATTGTTATTTTGCAACGGAAGCAGTAAGACAAAATAGAACGGAAAACTGTGCACTTATGTCTTCGAGAGATTTGACCAAAAAGAACCTTACGGGAATTTCCACTATTAGTTTGACAGGTCAAAACATATTCTCTTAGTACGATGACATGATAACTCTGTCATCGCTGTTGCTTAAAATTACGGGAATATGGAACCCATAGTAAGGACGAAGGGGCCGGTGTTCACGAAGATTCCCGAGGAAAATCGAAACATCATTAACGATTACAATCAGGGAATGGGAGGGGTAGATTTACTCGATAATTATGTTGCATGTTACCATATCCAGATTTAGGGAAAAAACCTCTATTCCGAAAAGGGGTTGATAGTGCAGAGGTGATTCCGTGGTGATTTTACGCCAAAGTCACGGGCAAAGCAATTCCTTTGTTAGAATTTCGGTCTGAGATCGTGAAATTTTACTGAGGCAAGTAATCATTTCCAATACAATGCTGATGAATATGCTAAATTGGCATAAAAATCGGTGCCCGCTGGCACCGATTATTAGGTCACCTTTTTTATGCCAGGGACACCTTAGGAAAAATGACATACCAAGAGATGCCCGTAAAGGGAGAATTGGGCATTTCATCCGCAAGCATACTTATAACTCCCGGCAAAGATGTCGAGTGTGCAAATCAAAGATAAGTTATGTTGTGAAAAGTGCTACGTTTAATTCCACGCTGAATATTATTGATCATACATCAGAAAAGACGATGAAAAATAAAATACACAACCTAAGTTTTAAAAAGTTATTTTTTGTTTTTATTTACCGGAGTTTTCCCAGCGTTGCGTAAACGCAACATTATGTAAATCATATATTATGATGAATATAATATTTTTTTCTGAAAATTAATCTTAATTAGGCCAAAATAAACCGTAAAATACCAAGTAACCTAATTTAAAAGCCCTATATGCAGTCTGGGGAATAATGGGCTAATGAAGAGCTAGGCTATAGTTCCGAGAAGCTACAAAATTATCAGCAAGTATCATTGGTGTTCTTTACGCTTACCTACATTTTTGTAAAAACAACTTGTTATAAATAAAAATATTCGTTGTAATTTGATTGCAAACTGATATGAACTGCTATGTAGTGTACTTGCTATAGTAAACACAAAGTTTTTACCATTCTGACGCTTTTGTTATTAGCAAACTGAAGTTGTGGATGAAGAAGAATAAATTACGTTCGTGTAGTTAAAATGGTGTCTCTGTGACCTCAATAGTAACAGATGAAATAAAGTGTTGATTGGAAAATTTACGCATAGAATAATGTACCTGAAGCGAAGTAGTCGTAGTAATCGTTCCAACAAAGTAACTAAAAGGCAGTGCTGTTTGAACTATGTTTACTATACTCTGTTTATTTGATCTCTACGGGTGAGCTGGTGTGGCTAAAGCAAGTGGAGGTGAGGGGAGGGAAAGTTTCTCGACATGTGGCTTTGTCTTTACCAATCAGCAAGCAGTAGGCGTGGCGTCAGTGAGTCGCTCTCAGACTTCCGCCGAGTGAAAATCGTGAATCGGCTCTTGGAGCCGTGTTGCCAAACCGTGGTACGTTCTCCTTGTATGTGACTAAGTATGCCTTCCACGGGCTGCTGTGAGAGGATTATCCCCAATGCCTTCCAAAGGATGAGGTATATTGTCTCTGCGCTGGGGCCAAAATACCTGTGGCCACCTATGACTCAAACGTATTCAGTGACTACATAAGGCGGCTATGTACATTTGGCAACGTTATGTTCGCTCCTCCTCTTCCTCTCGGGACTGCCCCTCTCCTATCAACGAAGCCATCCGAGAGTGTCCGGGCTTTCACGAAAGCTCACCCACGGACATAAAGTGAATAGACTGTAACTGATGGAATATTTTTTTGAGTCGCAGCGTAACATGGGAGCCACCTTTAAGGGAGAAATATGTGGTACTCAGCTAACTCGGCTCTTTCCCACCGAGCAAACGGGGTTCAAAAGGCTGTGGAGCCTTGAATGGAATGGATGACTTTTCGCGTAGGTACATGCTTGTTCTCCCAAACACATTCACGCATTTCTCAGCGGAATGTACGGGGAGAGGAAAGTTGGCTGGCGACGAAAAGAAATATGCGTTCGGCAGAGCAACGACTCGCGGCGATGGTGAACAACTTCCGTCGCAGGAGAAAGGTACTTCCGCTGAGATAATAACGTGTGAAAGCACAGCTCAGCTCGTTGGGGAACAACGAAAATAAAAGACGGAATTAAAAGGTGTGCAAGAAATTTGGCTATGTTACGCTACGCTGCGCTAAGTATGGTAACCTTCATGGTTATAGTCGCGATGTTCAGCCGTTGCTGGTAATCAACGTTTGGCTTTTTACAAAACCATAACTTTATACGTGATATTTTTTCTAATGTGAGGGATCATATCGGTGAGAAAAGTTCAAACCCATTGCGTAATTTTCATTAAAGGAACCTCTCGGCGTTTAAGCATGCCCAAAAATATCCCGGCTGGGGAGGGAGCGTTTTCTCTCCCTCACAGTATTCTTTCCTCTCTCCCTTGATGAGCCAGGCCGGAGTTTTCTTTTAAACCCCCACACTGCCCCTTTAACCTTTTCAACCCCTCCTCCCCAAGAAAATTTGCTCTAATGAATGCAAAGATCAAACAATCGATCTTGATCATCGCAATCTCAATTTTCCCCCTCAACTCTGCTTTCTTTTCGCCACTTTCCCGTCTTACCTTGCTTTGCCTTTTAATCACAACGCAGTCTGTCTCAAGTTCACTGTGAATTCCTTCCTCCCTCTAATTTCCAGCCTTCACATTTCTCTTCTTTTCAATCTTATCCTCTTGCCGAAGTTCAAATCAGTCTTATTGTTTGCAACCTTACACTTTGATTAATTTTTAATCTTTAAAATGTGTTATTTTACTCCACCCTTACATTTTTTATTTCCAATTTTGCTTTCGTTTGTCGCTTGGAATATATTAAGAAAAATGTCTCTGTTTCATTTTCGATTTATTATTGTAGTTTAGCAATATATAAGGGTTGGTATCTTGCATCCTTTCAATTTTCCCTTTCCCAAGGCTGTTTCCTTCATCTTCCTGCTTTCCTTGTGGCCTTCTTCTTCTTTCCTCCAGGATTAGGCTACTAAGTCTGTTCCGGCTCCATAGTACCAATTTTTCTTGGTCTTCCTATACCTCTTTTGCCAATTGGTTGATGTTCCATTGCTTGCTTTGGAATTCTTCCATTTGGCATTCGGAGTATATGCTCCTTCCATCTATATTTGTAGTCTTGTAGTTTGTCAGTGACTGCCTTGACACCCAGTTCATCTCTAATTTGAATGTTTTTTAATTTATCCATTCTTGCGCAGCCTTTCACTGATATTAAATATTCTTCCAATTTCCTTCATTTCTTCTAAAAGTTTTGCAAACTTCTAAACTTCTTCTTTGTGTTTGACTTAAATTTTTAGCACTTTTACTGTCATAATTATAATAGGCACCTTTATTTATTGCACCATCAACGCCTTGAGAACTACCTCAGCCCCCGAGTCTCCTCAGCGTCCATCCCTTGAGGAGAATCGCGTTCTCACTCTCTATGTCTCGTCCCCGCCCCCTCCCCGCCCCTTTCTCCGGTGATGTCCTTTGATTCATGGCCCTTCGACATCCCGTCACGCCCGATCCATTTCTCATGCATCCGAAAGCGCCTTATCAAATAAACCGTCGCTGTTGACGTTGCCTTTTTTCATTTCGGGGACCTTTAAGTGATTGGTCGGAACCCTCTTGGTCAACACAGCCTCCATGCATTTTGCTGCCTCTGCGAGAGAGCGCATTTCACCCCTGTTTCGCACCCTACCCTCCTATCGACAATTTCAAGCTGACATTTCGTCCCCCATTTTTTCCCGGACGAAATTCTCTGTGTGTGAGGTCGAATGGAAATAAATTCTATCGGTGGTGCCTATTGAGGCGGATTGCGGGGTAATATGTAGATTACAACAATACAATTCATTTGTGTACCATCACTGGTCAAAAATCCTAGGATTGGTTTCCCACAACTCTCTACTCAATTCTGTCGTCAGCTAATCCTTCTCCTCCTTCGTATTTCTTCTCTTTCGCATCCATTCCTCTTCACCTATCCCGTATATTTTATGCGAGGTCCTCCCATTCCATTGTTGGCATCTCCTTGCCCCTCAGCTGTTGTCTTCATCAGGCCATCACGTCTCAAGAAAAGGCCGATAAAGTTGCTCAGTTTGCTAATCAGGTTTTTCACAAGACTTCTCCCCTATTCTTCGCTGGACTCCCTCGGTCGACCCATTTGACCCGAATTCCAATAGGGTAGTTTCCTTCATCAATGAAAACGAAATGTATTGATTGCGATTCCTTACCCACCATTAGTGTATTCATAATATACAAATTTTTTGGTTATAGAAATCCCAGTTTAGACGAATGTTAATAGTAAATCTTATCCGCATTTGAAAAAGGCCAGACGCCCATGCGATACCAATCCACATGACGTCACAGGGACCTAGTTTCAATACGAGCAGAAAGGAGTTTTACATCGTCTGAGATTACCAATGCATGCATGAGGCACAGAGCTCAGGGAAACATGTCTTAATAATCACCTATTAAAACTGCCTATTGTCGGAAAGTTTTCTTCTTTTGATAGAGTATTAATAATCCTTATTTAGGCCAAGCGCTACCTGCTAGCAGGGTACTCTGCTACCTGCTAGCAGCCTGCATCGCAGCGGCGCACACATCCTTGCCCGAAGGTCACCTCACAATGCGGCAGCGGGAACCAGACTGACGTCACACGGGTTTTTCCCAGCATTCATACTTAGCCGTCGCGTTTTCCCGCGCTTGAAAATTTTCACTTTTCATTTAATCGCGAAAAATAGATATCGTCATTTAAAAATCTAAAAGCGTGCAATGCGTACTCCATCACTAATAATCTTTCGATTTACGCAATAAAAAATAATAGGAAACCACCCTATTTCGAATTCCTATACCATTGATTCATTCCCCACCTTCGTCGAGAGACATGATTACAGTTTAAGTTCGAATAATATTGCATCCCTATTTATATGCATAGGTTTCTCATTGGTACAACGGATACTTATTATCTTTTAAAAGCGATTAAAAATTGCTGTCCTCGGTGGCGGCGAGGTAAAGTCCTCGACCGTCAAACCGAAGGTGGCGGGTTCAGGTCCTGCCGGCCTAAGGTTGCCTTCACAGCTCTGCGTCGCGACGCCAAGAGAGTTCCCGCCCCGCCAGCAAATTAAGGCCTTCACAGCTCTGTGTTGCGAAGACAAATGAAAGGCAAAAAGCGACGGCTCCTAAAAATCGGCCTGGGATCATATCATCTTATGATTTCGAGCCAAACGCACAATAAATATGTTGTTTTGTGCGTTTGTACGCAATTTCATTTCTTAAAATATTCTTCTTAACTATAAACAGCATTTGAAGTTAAAATGGCAACCATTAAGTCCATAATCATGCATGTAATGATCGCTCTTGCGTTTGCATTATTATAACCTTTAAATTTTATTAAAAACCTCGGAATATTCGAAAAATAACAAATTACATTCACTCAGTGAACATGAGTAACATGGAATGTTATCAAGAATATTTATCTATGATAAATGTTGTTCAGACAGATTGTCCTAGTCATGTTATCTAAATAGCTCCAACTTAGTAGATCATGGGGGCACAATTATTGGATATCAATCGGAATTCAAACAACCGTAGTCGCCAACAAGGAGCTCTCACGCAGCATTTAGCTTGTGATTCCATTAACGGGTAAATTTTAATGCTAAACTATGCTCCTCACTGTCAGTGATTGTATTCTAGTCTAGGGTTAGCATTTGTCTTATGTTTAGGAATGATACGAAATATCTATGCTAAACACTTCAAAATAAAAGTAAATATTGAAATAAATAGCATTTTTTACTCCCATTTGAGCTAATCTTGCATATTTGTATACTTAAGCTTCCTATAAACAAACACCAGTTCGAAATCGTCGGCGTTCTGCCGTCTTCACGCAGAGAAAATCCGACAGGTTCAATTTTTCTGCGACGACGCAGCGAGCTAGAGACGTGACGTCATCAATTCTCAAAGACGGGCTCTGATTGGCTCGCTACTCGCGGCGTCAACGCAACGCCGATCTGTGAAGGCACCATAAGTTGCACCTATCGAGGGCATGAGAGTTTGTGAATGTCCTTCAATGCCGATTCCCCGTTGTAAAGGCCGTAAATGTGGTTTGCGGGGAGACGAAGAAAAAGAAGTTAATAAAATAAAAGATGCATATTTTTTAGGTTACGTTGTTAAATAACTTTCTTTGAGTAAAGAATTGTATCGCGGAGTTATTTGAGAAAAGGTTTTCGCGTCCATAGTGAACATGAGAATTTCTGTATTTCCACTTCAAGCGATATTGAAAAATATGGCCAAAAATGTCCCTGGCTTCCCCTGCCGACGTCAGAAGAAATAGCTAATATCCTTTCCTATCGAGAAAAGAGCTAGCCATTCCATTCCCAATTCTTCCCGGAAGAACTTCACCACGTGCAAGATCGAATAGAAATGAATTATAACCCTCGATGTTCCTGTTCCACAACCCTGTTCAGTTTAATATCTATATAACATGAAGCCCCTTAACGACCACTCATTCATTCATTCACGTATACAAATGTTTGGGGTGAATGAGACGAGATACGGCAAAAAGTCTAATGAAGACCCCCTCTAAAATTGTCTGAAACCCCAGGAAAAATTATGAAAACACTAAATTTACAATTATTTATCCGTCTATTCGTATAAAATTGAGTGTATGAGGATTAGTTCAAAAAATGGCCACCAAATTCCAATGGCGGCGCGGCAGTCATACAAACGAACAATCATAGCAACAGATTTGTTTATGCAAACAAGAGGAGCTAAATTGGGAAAGAAGATAAGGGAAATGAAACGAAAAACTGATAAATATAAGGTAGGAAATTAAGAAAGTAATAATTGAAGTGTCTATTTCTTTGCGTCTTCTTTCCGCAAGAACAAACATCTGTTTAAATCAAAGCGCATTCAAATCAAAAGCGGAGAAATGTAAGGTAAGAAATTAGTTGTTGTTTTTGATATATTGCCGCGAGAGTGTGGTGGTTATTAATTTCAAAGTTAACAAGTGCTCTAAATGCCATATTAGAAATATGATTCGTGCTGTTGACTATAGTTCGTATCTTGTTGGCGATACACGATTGTAGTAGAAAGACTTTTAAACAAGTCTTACATAATATAGGTTGGTAAAAATGATTTTATTATCGTGTTTTGTGATGGTGATAACTTTTTATTTTTGTTTACGTTCTTTTTTCCGTTAATTTCCTTTTTAATGTATAATGTTATCCGTGAGCTGCAGGAGTGAATAGGCAGTGAATAATACAATATGGAAGATAAGTGCAAATAAAGGTATTTCTTATTCAATTATTTGTCTTGCGTTAATCACGTTTCCTTGAGTGACTAAGTTATTCAACTGTGAAAATTATCGAAATCTTGACATTCACAATGTCTTGTACACCAAAGGCTGTGATCCGTTACTCACTCCGTTCTCACCAGAGTTATTGCGCATTGCGTTTTGGATATTAAAGCTGAGATATTTGTGTATCCCGATTCATTAAAACTTTAAATAGAGGCATTTCTGAAGTGAAATCATTCACGATCACGATAAATAATATTTCGATAAAATTCGTTATACTAGCCCCAATTCATGCTAAGGCGCATTTGTTTCTAGATATTGATATTCAGTCCCAACGTAATTCGCTTACGAAGGGGAACAGCTGTTACATCTTATTCGTATATCAAGAATTTGGTTGTTTTGTGGAAAATAATTAATAAACGTGTTTTTCATTGTAATTCGTAAAGTCGTTATGTTATGATATTACGTATGCATTGGGTGTTACAGTGGAACGTGGTCTCAACGTTTTTTGTATTTGAATTGAATAAGTTAGAGAAACTCGTAGAAATTTATTTTACTTTTTTAGCCCCTCAGAAAAACGTTTCTCTTTATAAATATTTACATTCACATTGTAGCCTACGTACCATGCGCTCGTTTTACGTGAAAGTGGAAATATTGCTTATACCTAAGTTAGCCAGCTTAAAAGTAAACGATCCTTAAGTAACAAGTAGCAAACAAAAAGTGTAAGACCTCCCACAGTGAGCATAACAGGCCGAAGGCCTTTTTCGGGGGGGCCTAGGGGGGGCAGAGCCCCCCCAGCGAGCTAAGCGAGTATATGTATACAACCCCCACATCTCAAAACGAAATGTTCGACTTCACAACCCCTCTTGAATAAAAACCCTTCATGGTTGGAAAGTTTTCTTTTTTCCTCTTGCCTGTCCTGTGAGCGGGGATATTTATATAAATGATGTCATCCGTAGCATTCTGATCCACTGATTTTTCCCGATTCCGCCTAGTGGGGCCGTTATCCCAATATCTCCATTGGAGCGTTTAAAATACACGCGGCGTTTGTGTTGGGGTGGGAATGAAAGACTGGGGTACTGAGGTTGATACTGGTCCTCACTGTATGCACAACGTGCAAATCACGATATTGGAAACAATGGAGGATTCTCCGATTGGTGACCACATTAGCTGTCACCCATAGCAAATGTACCTACATGCATTTGAACAAATCGCCACTCGCTTCAAAGGCGGCGAAGTGATTCGCGGAGGAGCGGGGAGAAACTATAACTGGGGCTGTTACATACAAATTCATTTCGTGATTATATGAACTATAAGATCTATTACTTTTTAAGCTAAATTTTATAAACTTTTAAGTATCTCATGTGCAAAAGTGTTACTTACTCTTATTAAAACTACGAAGATTCATTTCTAGAAAACTTGTTGAATAGGAATAAAAAAATACGTAGGAATAGTTCGCAGTCTTGTCGAGTCATTTCACATCCTTTATCATAAGAGACTGGTTTTGTCACACGCAATAGGCTGCCGAAACTATTCGCACAGGCCGTTTAACAATAATAAGGGGTTCTTGAGCCGGAAATATCGCCTCCGTGCACTGTTAAGGGTCTGATCTAATACTCTGAATCATTTATGTGTTGACTCCCGAGGAACCGCTACGCACCATCGAATGCTGATTGTACGCAGGTACTAAAGGCAATTGAATCATTCCACCCTTCCTGACACAGTTTATTCCAGGCGCTGAGTTTCGTAAAAAAAGAGAATCATATCGGAGCGTGACAAAATGTTCAAAGCGAAAGTATTTCCTAAAAGCGGACCGCTCTGCAGGGTTTTGGTTCAACTCAATGGTAAAAAGTTAAATCATTAATTATACTCTACAGACTGTCATTTTTGACCCGTAATTTTAGTAACTTTGCATCGAGCAACATTCATGAAAATTGGAACACTTATGGGGAAAGATTCTAAGTTTTGTTGAGTATGAGCAAAATTTTACAATTTTGACCTTTTGACCTCACAATGCGGGTCCAAACCAAAAATTCGAATTTTCCTTATGGGGTTTCAATGTTAAAAAAATCGAGATAGAAAAAGGTCTGAATTTCAATGACCAAGATGTCAATTCTTAGGTTTTCGGACACGAAAAACCCGAAAATAACACTTTTGTTTACGAAAATTCAGCCGTTGACCTAGTAAGGTCACCGTCAAGGTCATTAGGGTGGCAAAAGGAATAGCATACCAAAAAATGGTGTCGATCCATGGGTTTTATAGGGTGCCCATGCCATTGGTGTTGTCCAAATATCCATATTATTCACTAATGGACATCCGAGGGTCACCATGGGGGTCAAAGGTCATTGAGTTAAACGTTGGGCAATCATGAAAACCAACGTGTCAAACCATAGGTTTTGAAGGGTGCCAAAGTCGGTTAGGCAGTTCATAGATCCGTATTGTTGATTTTTTGACCTCCGAGGTTCACAATGGGGGTCAAAGGTCATAGAGTTAAACGTCGGGCCATAAAGACAACCAAGGTGTCAAACATAGGTTTTTAAGGATGCCAAACTCGGTTAGGCAGTTCATAGGTCCGTATAACAGATTTTTTTGACCTCCGAAAGTCATAATTACAGGTCAAAAATGACACACTACCCTTGGGACAGTCTGTATATTGGAAGGAAATTAAGAAATATATTTGTAGAATAAGGTTGATAAACTTCTGTGTATGGTCAGGGTGGCGTGTAGAAGAGTTTGAGATTACGTGGAAGCAAATCGTCAGCATAGGCAACCCGAACACCCTCCCTGAGGCATCCAAGTACCTGGCAGCATTACTTGTTCCTTCACTAGTTTTTCATTTATTTAGTATTTTATTTCTGGCTGCAGCCTTTTCTGCATGTTACAAATTTATTTTCCCATTTTAATTTAGTCTCTGATTGATTTTTTAACTCAGAAACTCCCTTCCAAAATTCAATTTCAGCCCTTCACCGATAGTTCGCTTCGGCATTAGATAGGTGTCGCACGAGGCTCTCAACCACCCCCTTAGCCTCGTAGCGAAAACTTTTCATCTTCCTCGCTAACAAGGCCGGATGTCACCATTAGGGTGCACTTTATGGAGGCAGAGTTTCAAATTAAAATCTAATTAGTTCATGCGTCCCCCATCTTCTTCTGGTCTCTGATGTTTCATATGATGTAGTGGAGACCACGCCACGGAGACCTACTCCGGAGACCTGACCGGCACTGTTTAATAAATGGTTAAAGTTTTTCGCTCGCATGTGGGGAGAATGAAAGAGGCCGTGGGAGGTCAGCGACTGGAAATTGGACGTGCATGCGATGTGTATGGGGAAGATCAAAGGACACATCCTATTCCCTCGTCCAGCAGTAAATTTTTAGTGCAATCCATTTGCTGTTTTTAAGCGATTACAAACTCAATTATGGTTGAAGAGTTGAAAATATGGCGGCTATGTATCTGATGAAGGCGTTACACAGCCGATGTCGAGGTTTCGTACGCGATGCGTTCTAAGCCAAGTACTGGTTTAGGGGATAAAGTTGGTGAAGCTTATAAATGTAACATACCTTCAGAATGCTTTGGCAGCCTCGAATTGCAGCAAAGTTGACAATTTATAAAAAGGCACGTTTACGGGAAATAGCAAGCGCGCCCAGCGAGGTAAACCTTCAAGCCTTCAGCTGGCTTCACGTGCATGCGCTTCAGAAACGTATGTGGCTGCGCACGTTTTATAAATGGTTAAAAACAAGAGAGTCACTCACGACGGGATTGTGGAGAGATTAAAGAACGGCGCGTTGAAATTGGGCTTGTGCATGCACGTAGCAGGCGTGCATCATCAGTGTCGTGCATGAGAAGACGAAATGACATTACTACCTTTTCCTCCGCCAAATTGTAACTCTCCGAGGGCCACCGTTTTTATACGTATGCGAATTCAATTACGATAGCGTAAGGGGTCGTCATGAAAGGGACAGGATTGTGACACGTGCATCTGTTCCTGATCCCCTCTGCCCCCCAAAACTTTAACGGAGACTTTTTCCCGGGAGTGAAGAGGCCACCATCAGCGGTGGCAGCAGTTTGGTCGTCCCCGCTGGGATCGTTCGCCATGCAGTTTCCGCTCATTAGGCAACATCAAAAGGCTCCCTGAGTGGTGCTTCCACCAAGCGAGGAGCGCCGCTCGCAAAATGCGATGATACTGTGATTATTAATCGAGTCGCAAGCTCAGCGAGGGCGTTCTTCTCTTCGCTGCAACATTTCGTCTCTTTTACGTGTCCGTCCTCCTCACATCCCATCAACCTCTGCTCATGGCGAGTGGTGCTGCCTTCTCGGACGATTATCTCGTGTAAGACGATGAAAAGACCTATTGCTCAGTCAATTATGCAAGGCATTGATTCAATGAAAGATGATTTCCATAATGCATACTGGTCGGAAATCCTCATAGCTCTGTTGCGATAGCACATAAATTACGAATACTAAAAAAACAATTGCATTATTGACACAGAAAAATAGGTACTTTCAAATCAAATATTAAACGTTTCGACGTCCACATCCAACCATTTAACCAACCATTTATTCATTTGAACAACGGAAGGAGGCAACACATTGGAAGAAAACGTACATCAGGAAGAAAATTTCCTGAGCAAAGGAGGCGTTTATGAACAGGAATGAGCTTATTAGAGGATCGTTATGAAAGAGTTAAAGGAAAAGGTTAATCTGGACTGTAGCTCTCTGAGGCGCGGAGACAAGTACTCTAATGAAGGACGAAGAGAGAAGACTGGAGGCATTTGAGATGTGGATGAGGCAAAGAATGGAGAAGCTGTAGTGGACGGAGAGGAGGAGGAACGACGAAGTGCTGGACATGGTGGGAGGAGAGGCAGCTTCTAGATGAGATACGAAGGAGACAGAAGATATGGATGGAGCAAGTAGTTAGCAGGTAGGGTCTGATGAAATTAGTGTTGAATATTAGTTGATCGAGGATGGAAAAGAATAGGATTTTTAGATGGGATGAAGGGGATTATACCTTACAGTTAATTGAAGACAGAGGTAATTGAAGGAAGAGGAGGCTGTAGTTCTTTTCCACAAAATTTTTACTGCGCACAACGCAAAGACAGCCGAAACGCGTTGTACGCAGTAAAACATTTTGTGGAAAAGTGCTACAATCTTTTATTTATTTAAATATGTCTAACTTCCACCAACTGAAGCCTAAATCTGTTGAACTTATGAAGAGGAGGCTCCCAGAGTGCTTCTTAAGTACTCCATGGAAACCCACCTTAATCGGTAGAATACTTAAATAAATAATAATAATGATAATGATATGATATTCATAATAATAATAACAACAACAATAATAATAGTAATAATAATAATTGTCCCATGCTTCTTTTTCACTTCCCTGTCCAACACTTTGCGTTGCTGAGCAACTATAATGATTGTTGTCCTGAAGCGTCTGAAGTGGCAGGGGTTGAGTGAGTTCATTGATTGGCGGGTGGACGCTCTGGAAATCCCTCGACTACCGCGACACCATTGCTGTGTGTGAGGGTGTGCGTGCTTATCTTGTGGGGGGGGGGGCAGTGGCCCCTCTCGGGCAACACGTGCCTATCCGTCTCTGCGGTCAACCCTTTTCGCTTGGGCCGCTGCTTTTAATCTCGTGGCCACTGTAGCGGAAGGAAGGAGATGCATGACATTTAGTTTTGGGAGACTCGTTCGGCAAAGTTATTAAACTGCCCTTCGATGGAATACACTTGAGATTACTTGCAATCCTGGAGATAATTAGAAAAAAAAAGCTAAACTTCGTCACACGAAGAGTTTGAATATGCGGAGGGGAATGATATTGAATTAGGCATGCAGATTTTGATGCAAACGACTGAACCGTTGATGAAACAGTGTTTTCCTAATATTGTAATGGAAACTAGCTGTTTTGACCCAAAGCATTACTGATAAAAAGTAGAATTCACAAACATCCATGGCTTTTGCAAGTCTAACGCTAACTAAAGAGAAATTTAACTTAATGCGAGGTTGATGATACATATTTAGTAAAAATTTAAAATTATTGAGTGTGTAACGCTAGTTGAGTGCATAGCAAAGAGAAGGGCGTGGGTCAGTACCTTTAATCTCGTGATCGCTTGAGCAGAGGTGGATTTGGTTCACCGTCAGACCTTCGGCACTTGTGCAATATAATTAAACCGCCCTTCGGTGGGATATGGAAGACACTTATCAGCCTGGCGGTCATCATCATCACTGGTCAACAAACCTAGGATTGGTTTGACGCAGTTCTCCACTCAGTTCTCCTATCAGCTAATCTTTTCACACCTACGTATTTCTTCTCTTTCACATCCTTCTTTACTTGTTCCATATATTTTGCTCTAGGTCTTCCTTTTCCGTTCTTGCCTTCCACTTGCCTGGCGGTAATTAGATAAAGACAGAAGTACTCAGTCACTTTGAGGCTTGTATTTGTTGGTACTATTATCCAATGAAACGTGCAAGCTAATCTGCACTGGCTTTCACGCAAACGACAAGACCATACTTGAAACGTTCCTAACACGCACGAAAAGGTTGTTAATATACTACGCCTCGGTTGGATCTGGAAGAATTTTGGTTATGGTTTGATCAAAAAGTATCATTCCGGATAGTTTTTAATAATTATTAGAATTAGGCATACGAGATATTCTTCTCTAAATATACGCAAGTGACTGGACCATACTGAAACGATTTTTCCTCTTACAGCGTTGAAAAAAAGGGATTTGACACAAAAGTCTATCCTATTCAAAATTTTTGTTGCAAATGTAAGCGGGCTACGGTTATAAAATTAGTGACTTAGAAAAATGAGTAACAGTTATGATTGCATGCAATAAAATCGCAAATTTGAACTCTTAAGTACTTTCAACCAACCCACTCTTTCAACTTTACAATTTGAATACCTGGGATGGTTAAAATAAGATGTAGTGCGTATTTTTAATGGTATTGGAAGTTTTTAAGGTTCACTGTTATTTAATTATGATCACGACCCGAGTTTCGTAACTTGGTTACATCGTCAGGTAATGAATGACGATGTAACCAAGTTACGAAACCCGGGTCGTGCCCATAATTAAATAACAGTGAACCATACAAAGTTTTTTTTCTTTATTCCAATATGGAGAGGTTTCACATAGTAAAGCCTGAAGTTATCAGTTATATTTTAATTATACTGTTTTTTAATGATGACCTCTTATTGGAAATCCTGGGGACCTGGCTTGTTCTAAAATCTATCACTCGCATGATTTGGAACTCGAGTTGCGGATAAAGCAAGCGAGGATGTCTCGCACTCGCCACGGCGTTGGAGAGGCATGGCGCAGAGTGTGTTGAAGTTGCATGTAGGGGTGCTTTGACTGATCTGGGAGAGTGTCTTTCACTCCGAGAGATAAGGTTATAGTGGGGTCGACACAATGTGAAAGGGGAAGGTACCTCTATCCTCGGCCGATTCGCCTCCTAGACACCTTTGTCTATTATTAACCCTTTCCAACCCAGAGCTGATTCTGGAAGAAATCAAATTTCAAGATTTTTCTTTTTGAAAACTTGAAAATTTTACACTCAATGATAATAATCCCTAGCAGCTAAATATTTCGTCATTAAAATTTGCACCACAAAATAATAGGTAGTTTAGATAACTCCTTCGTAGAGCTTAAAGGTTAAACATTTTTGATGTTGCTTGGAAGCAACATTGGGTAATAAAGGGTTAGCCATTTCAGTGACAAGTTATAGATTTTAAACGAATGTTATTGGTTTGTTTGGGAAAAGAAAGTCGGTTGCACTTGTCAAATTATTGCCGATCTTTGACGCGTCTTATTTCTCATCGTTATATTCGTTCCTGTGACATAATTTATCTAATCGAATGTGCACACTGTTTTCACATGCATACTCAGTATACCTAAGCAAAATACCAAAATAGGAAATAAAATCTTTGAAGACGATTTTTCGGCTTCGGCAACCCCTTTGGGGGTGAAGAGTTTCAAGGTCCTCCAATGATCACCCATTCAATGATTTAAATCGTCGGTTTGTTTACATGGGTGAGGGTAGAGCTCAAACCGTGGGCATTGGAAATCTTCACATTCAGGGTAGGGGTTACTTTTGAGGCGTTACGTCATTACCAATTGGCAATTCATTGTATACACCCAGACACAGGGAACTTCTTCCGTCTGTCACAGACTAGGTGAGGGAAATACTGGGAAATACTCCACAAAACAAGATTAATAACTACCACGAGAAACAATTGTATCAACATTTAGATTTCAAGTTCAATTAAACTAGCATATGAAAGTGAAAATATTCATTATCAAGAAAAGTTTCTCAGGTTTTCCACTTTAACGACACAGTTCTATTCCTTCTCACTCATTGAGACTCGAACCCAGAGCTGCCCCAGTGCCATCTATTTGTCACTCTTGTGGGCAAAGCAAAGAGAATTTTCTATGCATAAATCCCCGCCGAAATAATGGTGAATATAAGCGTCCAGGTAGCGCAACTGTTAGATCACCCGGCCGGCAGCCGGGAAGTTCTGCGTTCGAGTCCCAGTTAGGCAGCATTTTTACCGTCTTATTTCTGGCTTTTTCTTTAAACCACAGCACCGTTGTCCTCGTCTTTATTCTATTATATGTTCCTATCCCTTTCTTTCCTTACCTCTGCGTCTTACCATACCTTACCTTAAGGCGTCGTATGAATGAATGAAGTAGTGATTCGGCCATATTGGCTTACTTCGTTTCATTATTACATGCATAGAGGGATTTCATATTTCATTATTGGCTTGTGTACTCGTGTATTTCCTCTGTTGGTGGGTGGTGAGCTGCCCCAGTGCCATCTATTGGTTACTCTTGTGGGTCAAAGCAAAGAGAATTATCCATGTATAAACCCCCGCCTAAATCATGGTGAATCTGAGCGTCGGAGAGCCTGTTCCAATGACCGTTAACTTTTTTCTTTATTTTTCTGGAAATTATTTCACTATTACTATTTTTTTAAAAGATTGATTATACTAACCAATCCCTGTTGACATTCAATTGCCTCATTTCTCTTCGTCATATCCGTTATATTGACTTAGAGTACTTCATCAATAATATCAGCTGTTTTCAAATGAATATTCCCCTGGAGGAGAATTTTTACATTGCCAAAGTAGGAAATTATATCTTCAAAAACCGTTTTTCGACTTATCTAGCCGTGGTCGGGGTAGAGAGACTAGAATGAACGAAGAAAGGTCCGTCAATAATCGACTCATTTAATTTACATATTCAAGAATGTGAGGTCGTTCGAAGAATCAAAAAGTACAAGTCCGCTGTGACTCCGTTGTCGAGGAAGGGCCTTTGCTTGTGTGGAGGGAGGGTCCGTCTCCCATAGAGTTTGAGAGAGGGCCCAAGTTCTATCACGGGCTCTTGGACTGATGGCCGAGAGAGACAGCCCCTCACTTCGGGTGACGTAGGAGCGAAATATATGGAAGGCCTAGGGATGGACGGATGGTTGCTAGGGGGATGGAGAGAGAGGGCATTACCAACCCCCACCCCCATCGCACTGCCCCAGTGGGTCGATATCTCCACCCCATCCCTATTCACCACCCCCTTCGCAGTAGGCATCTGATTGGTTGACTCCCCCTCACCACCGGTCTTGTTGTCGGGTGCACCCTTGCTCCTGGAGAGGGTCTTAAACTGACTGCATCCAAACGATGACACGGTTTTGGTGGGAATGCGCGGCAGGGGTTGTAGAGGGTGGATCTCCCATTTTATCTAGTCCCTTTCCCCCTCCCAATCCAGAACCCTCGCCTACCCTCCCAATCCCTTGGACAATATAATTTCTCACGGAGGGTTAGGGTACGGCGTTGGGTGGTGAAGCGGGGTAGAACTGAATGATGGTTAGGTTCACTTGGAGGGAACTTTGCGGGGCTGGGATTCACATGCTCTTTAGCTGGGATGGAGATGTATGGTTGGACAAGACTGGCCGATTGCTTCCAGGCCGCAGTGTTTGCTCTGATACTCCACCGCTTTTCCGTTCCGTCCGTCTCACGAGCACAGAGATGCTACCTACTACTCCATCTCTTGTCCAGGCCGCTTCTATACGGTCCTTGCTCCATACCACACTCTGTCCCGAGCACATGAGCTATTTATTTCATCACCAAAAACGGCACAAAGGCATTTACATTGGTTGTTCCTTAAATAAATAATACCTAAAAGATAACAAACAATAACACAATAAATAAAAACTAACAGAAAACAAAATTTTTAAACATAAAAAGGGGCACTATTGATTAGACAATGGTGAATTATTCGGATGGCGTTTTAAGGTGGCTTTGTAGCTAGTGTCAGAGGAAAATAGGTCCATGGAAGGGATTGTTGAAGCTATGGAGTTAAATAAGGACGGGATTCGGTAGAACAGAGAGCGTTGAGAGATGGAAAGACGGAATCTCGGAATGTGAAGCAGAGAGTTATTTCGTGAGGGGCGGGGAGGAACATGAAAACGGAAAAGAGGGAGAATATCGTTTGTCCGGAGAGCTAAAGGTTCTATGCAGAAACATGAGATCAGATAAGACACGGCGGCTTGTTATGTTAGATATCTTGAGTGAGGAAAGGATAGCGTCACGGGCATAATATCTGAGTGTGGGGATTCGATTGCGGGCTACAGCAAGAAAAAGTTTCCTGGACGGTTTAGCAAGTTTAGAGTAGTGGGGCAGGCGGTAGACCAAACTGGTGAGACCAAATTAGTGTCGACAATGGACGCCAAGTGTTTTCGGGTCGTCGCAGATGGCTGCCTCGGTGCGTGAGTGCTGTCGCCTCGGTGCGAAGCGCTCCGGTGTCGGTGGGGAGAAGTCAAACACGTAAAACGGAAGTTGGACTGCGAAAAAAGGGTTGAAAGCCTCTTCGCTTGGGAGAGCAGTGGAGCGCGTTGGATTGTGTATCTGTTGGGTGCTGCCTGTAGTGGACTCCGGTGAGAACATCCACGATTGTATGTACATAGTTTGAATAGGGCTGCGTTAAAGCGTTTTGCACAGGCAAAGAATATTCCTGTTTGACTCTCCTATTTCTTGGTGAAAATTTCCATGAATTATTCGAGAATAATGCGTAATTTTTATTTTACTAAGCTGTGTGTGGTGTATTTCGAGCGTGCCTTATGAACGGCAGCGGAATCATGTTAAGGAGGGCCCTGGAGTGTATCAAAATGCGACAAGGTAACTATGTAATTCGGTTCAATCAATTGACTTAGACAAATAATAAAAACAATTACCACCAACAGCTATTTTAACAGACACTTAGCCACTGTCGGGCTATATAAGTAAATTGTACTTCAAGGCAGCAATTCATTACTTTTTATCATTTGAAAAAGAATTTTCATCTCTAAATGTTGCTGACTCATCACTTCCAAATTTCCTTTTCCCCTATTACCGTATTTCTTGATTCCAATGACTTGGTATGAATTTTTCATTTTTATAGTTAGACTCGAACCATTTTTCTCTTAGTTCTATTCGTTGTTTGGTTGCAGGCAGTGGTGGATTCGTTTAAAAGACAATGCAATAAATGAGACTTTATAAAGATAAATGAAGACAAAGGTTATGCTGTTTTGTGGACGAACGTGGGCTTGGAATTGGATGCTCACTATAAAAGTGGGTGGTCGAAAATTTGAGCAAGTGAATCAGTTCAATGATCTAAGACACACAATGTGAAATCGGATGCAGCGGTAAAGACATCAGGACGAGGATTGCGTTAGAGAAACAGATGTTCATGAATCGGAAGGAGCTCACGATGAGATGATGAGAGAGTTTTTGTGTAGCAATTAAACGTTACGTGGACACTGGGGAAGGAGGACAAGAAGGGACTAGAAACGCTCGAGGCAAGAGAAGAAAGTACAAGGTGAAGTGAACGGTGAAGGGGTGGAATGACAGAGTGCTGGACGTGGTTGCCGAAGAGAGAAAGGTTTAATATGATATAATGATATGAGATGGCCAATAAGAGCTGCATCCGGTGGTTTGAGAATAAAATAAAATTAAAAAAAATATATAAACTTCATCAATGAGCGGGGAGGGGATGTTAAAAACCGCGCTGGAGGGTAGAATGCGAGCTAGGAAGAGAATAGATAGAGTGAAAGAGGGTAATCTGCATTGTGCACTGAAGAGGGTAATCCATCCTGCGGGTGGCCGCAGTGATTCTCAAACGCTGCATGCATACTAAGGCGGTTCGGAAAAATCGATTTCCTTTTCAAATCCATCTGGCCCAATGAAAAAAAGTTGTGGGACCGATCAAAAATAAGGCCTGAAAAATTTGAGACCCCTACGTGAACCCCTGACCCTCGCCCAAATGCAATTTAGGGGGGGGTAAGGTCAAAAATAAAAAAATATAACACTTTATGGTCTTTCCCTGTAGGTTTTGCCGAGTCACTGTTCTATTAGGGAAAAACTTTCGTGTATTTTGACGTATCTGCCATCGTTTAGCCACAAAATGCCTAATTTGAGTCCGCGCCCGCGAAGAAAATATTCCAATGGCCCAAGCAGCGCCGCGGATACAAGAGAGGCAGGCCGATCCCGTTCCCCCCCCCCCCCCCCCCCCGCTCGCTTCTCCCCCTCCCACGCCTCGAATGCAGCAAAATTCATCCCGCGTGTGTTGTTAGGAGGGCGTAAGGATGCGTAGTGAGACGACTTCTCCCTTATTTGGCGCCTCGTCGGCGTTAAACAACTTGATGTTACCAACTTTTAGAGAAGTGATGACATATTTTTAGATCAGAGAACGCAGGAAAGGAGCCTACGGTCTATGAAAAGGCCTCTCGAGTGGCTATAAAGGCGTGCGAACTATGGTGACGCGCGTGTGTGACTAAATGGATTACCTACCTTAACCTGGAAGAATACTCAAATTAGTAAACTGATGAACGTTGAAAGAAATCAGAGCATTTCTCAAATAATGATTGTGCTAACTCCATTTTGATTTCCCGTGAAGTAAATGACGCTCTTTTTGAGCATTCGACTCCATGAACATGACTTAAGCTTACTCTTGGGCAATGAGTTTGTCTGGCAGAGTCCCGTCTCCACTGGCGCTTGGCAAGTGTAGCAAGGCTGTCAATAGCCGACCGAATACATTGATGACAGTTGCGGATCCAGGATAGGGATAAGGGGGGGCTAAGTGGGGGTTAACCTACCAGCAGTGGAGGAGGTCCGAGCAAATTTACAATTCTATCTAGTGTAAATTGGATGTCCAAGGGGGGGCTATTCCTCCTTGCCCCTCCCCGTAGATTGCTCCTCCGCCACTGATTGATGGCCAGGGCGCGTTTACATATCTACATTTCATAATGCCCTCCAAAAGTTCAAAGAAGAATTTAAATACCAATTTTGCCCTTTTTCCCAAAAATGTAAGTTTGCCCTGGTTGAACACCTAGGCTCAAAGGTTCACATCTACATCTACATGATACCCTGCGAGCCACCTCTAGGGTGATTGGTAGGGGGTGATCAATCACCGGCTTATTTTATTTATATGATCTGATCTTCCGTAGTATGCTGTCTTCCCTAAGATATGGTTAACTTCGTTAGAAAAGTCACTGCTCTTGAATTTATCTAAAAGGTTTAGCCTACTTTTTAATCTACGGCCCGACAGAGATTCCCATCCGAGTTTATCTTATAGGTCAGCTACACTGACAAGACTATCGTAAGGACCTTTCCCATACTTGGCAGCTCTTCTTTGCACGCGTTCTAACTCAGTTATTGAACCTTTTTCATGAGGGACCCAAACACTGGCAGCGTATTCTAAATGTGGTCTAACGAGGGAAAAGTAGCTAATTTCTCTCACTTTGTCGTCGCACTTTCCTAATATTCTTTTAGCAAAACCCATTTTACGATTAGCTTGACCGGTTACGTATTTCATTAATTTATGTATGTATTTCAAATGCATTCTTCTCTTCCCAAAGCTTTCAAAGTTTTTGTATGAAGCCAAGTGACCACGGATAAATCCCTCTGGGTATGTAGAAGGTTTAAACTTCAAAGGGTGGGGGAGTGTGTTGTGCATGGAGAAATTCAAGATGCGTGTGTCATGACCGATCACGACCCCGTGCTCGGATCAGCTGAGAGCATTCCTCACCCACTTGCTGAGAGGGATGGTGATTTTCACGGCCACGCTTCACGCTTTGCTGGAGTCAACAGCTGGAGGGGAGATACGTCACGAATGGGGATTTGGAGGAGGGGGAAGTGGCAGTGCGTGGTTGAATGCAATGAAGGGGTCATTCCCCTGCTCTGGCCTCTTCGCTGTTTGGCTTATTAGAATGGCACCATTCATTGGTGTACAAGTGGCACTCCTGTTTTGCACATAATAAGGATACATCGTACTATAGTAGACGTGATGATTAGAATAAAATAAAAGGAATAGACTGCAAAACGGAGAGATTTAAAATGTCATTCTTCCCTCGTACCATTAAGGATAGCACCGTTGTCTCAATTGATAGGATTAATGGCATCGCTCGCTAGGATCACTCATTGCATGTTTTTTTTCATAGTTTTAACCTTGCATGTATTTGCTCTAGGAATTACTAACCATTATCAAGTTTTTTTTATGAATAAGCATGTATATTTTGCAAGTATGCGTAATATTTCTATCACCGTGCTGTGTGCATGTGGCGGTCCTCTTGCATGCTGCATGCTGGTGATTGGTCACCCCCTGCCAAACACCCGCGAGGGGCTCGCAGGGTATTATGTAGATGTAGATGTACATATTGAAGAAGCAAATTTGAAGCTATCGCCAAAAGCAGGTATCTTCTAACCTTTATATAATCCTAAATAATGAGAGTTTTCAATGCACAGAATGTAGTTCTGAGAGAACATGCCTATAAGTATTTATTAGGGGGGTATTATTTGTGAGTAAACCGCTGAAAATTATGTTTCCTGTAGCTCTTAGCATTCTTATCACAGGTAAGGTATGAAAGATAGGCTATACTCTTCAGATGGCTTATTGGTTGCTTTATCGTTGGTTATGAATAAAAGGAATGGGCAATTTTTCAACCGGTTTTGCATTAATTTTTCTTTTTTTACTTTCGTCATATTTTTCCATTCATTGTATTTTTCCTCTCAATATGCGTTAGGGATTTTCATTCCGTTATTGGTTAAACAATTTCAGAAAGGGAGGCGGTTAACTTCCACGCTAAAGGATTTATTTACGTGAGCTGCTGCTCATCGTTAGCATGAAACTCCTGCGAGAAAATTGCTCTATTTTAATGCTTATCATGCATATAGGAGTGTTATATCGACGAGGATAACCACGAATGCCATTTCTTATAATTAGAGATGCGTGATAATCTCAAATGCGATGTGCGCAAATAGATATGACATAGATGCGATGACTGGACTTCTATGATATTTTTACGCAAATTTGCCTTTTCGATTGTAAAATTCGTACATTTTGTGCCGAGCGCAGTTTAAATGTTCCGCCGACACACACCGCGACTGGCCAGCTGCTAGTTGGCTGGGACTCTACGTGGCCGCGAACTACAAGTGGGCTCGGGCAAACTACACCTCCGCCACTTATTCCTTAATTTATTATTGTTCTGCATCATAATTATTTAAAATATTCTGCATTTAGTCATATAACTGAGTTTCACTACATTTTATCGCCATCTACCTCATTATGAAAATAAAAAATAGACGCTACAAAATGCGTTGAACTATTATTGAAAGTGCGATCAAATAAAAATGATAGTGCGATATTCACGTATCTCTACTTAAAATTATCCCTAGAGAGAATCTCGGTTTCCATGCGCGGAGAGAAGTGATCATACCTTATTCACTAATCCACCCCCTGTTCCCTTATAATCCTCCCCTATCCTGCGCTATCTCCGCTTTGGAGAGGGAGAAGAGAGTGGGGGGTGGGGAATGAGGGGAGTGGTAGGTGGGGAGATCCCCCCTCCCTCCCCATGTGCGACCGCCGCTGTTGCTGGGTGACTCATTGATGGCATACTCCGCTGAGCGAACGCCCCACATATTTCTGCTCGAACTCACAGCAGAGCCGCGCTGGCTGGCCGGGTGGAAAAAACATGGGGAGGGGCAGGAGGTTTTCAAACGTTGGTAGATGATGATGCGGTGTTGCCAATTTGCAATTGAGATTGACCGCACGATCCTATGGGCCATCGAACCTGACCATGGACGTTTTCGCAAATAGTATCCAATCTGGCAACTTCGTTACTGTGCGTAAAAAGCCAACGCCAGCCTAAAGTTATCTACATCTACATAATACCCTGCGAGCCACCTCTAGGGTGTTTTGCAGGGGTGATCAATCACCAGCATGCAGCATGCAATTGGACTCCCACATGCACACCACGCAGTCCAAAAAAACGTCACGCATACTAACAAATTATACTACTATATGCTGTTAGAAATAAAAATAAAATTAAGAAACATGTATTAAATTTTACATGGTTAGTAGGCTACACTACAAGTCATCTAATCTATTAATGAGTTCTATCGCTGCTGTTATAATCTCTTATTGATCGTGGAAAAAAAGGCATTCTGAATCTGTCTGTTCTACAGTCTATCACTCTCATTTTATCTATATGATCTGATCTACCGTAGTGTGTTTGCGTCCGTAAGATATGGTTAACTTCGTTAGAAAAGACACTGCTCTTGCATTCATGTAAAAGGTTTAGCCTATTTTTCAATCTACGGTCTGGCAGAGATTCCCGTCCGAGTTTATCTAATAGGTCAGTTACACTAACAAGACTATCGTAACGACCTTTCACGTAGGTACCTGGGAGCTCTTCTTTTCACGCGTTCTAACTCTGTTATTAAGCCTATTTCATGAGGGTCCCAAACACTGGTAGCGTATTCTACATAACACCCTGCGAGATATCTTTTGGATATTTGAGGTGACAACACGCAAGAGGATCACCATATTCCCATCACACGGCCATAATATATTTCGCGTAATAACAAAAAATAAGCGCACATTCATTCAAATGCAAACTTGGCCAAGGTCAGTGATTCGTATGGTAAATCCTTTCACGATTACAACGACGGAGCAATGGGAGCATGTAATGGTTCGTCCTGATGGCGAGTGATGCCTTTAATTTCATTACTCGGGAAACCATTGCTATTCCTATTGGTACGAGGAAAAAATGACTTTTTTAATCTCTCTGATTTGCAGTCTTCTACCTTTATTTTCTTCTCGTAATCGCGACTACCATAGTACGATGGTAAACGGAGGATATATTTTAGGTCATGTGAGAAAAAAACCTCAGAATTCACTCGGAAAATTTAGCCTTTAATTTTCTCTACGATCCTGTTCCTGATCTGAAGACTCCCACTCTAACTCCCCTCACATACATGGGAAACGCTGCACTTTTTATGGTTAAAACTCATCACGAATCTGGCCGCCTGTCGTTGTACTAAAGTCATTTCAGCTATCAGTCCTACTTCACAAGGTTCACAAGAGACCCTTACGCTAGCACCATACTCCGAGTGAGGCCTTAATATGGCCTATGACCAGATAACCCGTAATTGAACTGGAAATAATATGTTTCTAGATTTTTCAAGAAATGGAAAGAGTGAGATAGGCCTGTAAGTACTAGGCGTTTCTCTATTCCCAACTGTAAATATCTACATCTACATAATACCCTGAGAGCCACCTCTAGGGTGTTTGGCAGGGGGTGACCAATCACCAGCATGCAGCATGCAAGAGGACCGCTACATGCACACCGCACGGTCATAGAAATATACGCATACACGCAAAATATACATGCTTATTCATAAAAAAAATCTTGCTAATGGTTAGTAATTCCTAGAGCAAATACATGCAAGGTTAGAACTATGAAAAAAAGCTTGCAATAAGTGATCCTATTGGGCGACGCCAATCATCCTATCAACTGAGACAACGTTACTATCCTTAATAGTACGAGGGAAGAATGACATTTTAAATCTCTCTGTTTTGCAGTCTATTTATTTTACTTTGTTCTCATGATCACGTCTAGTACGATGTAAACGAAGGATGTGATTCGCGTTGTCTGAGAAAATATCTTCTTCGAATTTCCTAAGTAAGTTAAGCCCATACTTCGATCTACGCTCATGTAACGATTCCCATCCTAACTCGTGTAACATACTAGAAACACTGCACTTTTTGTCGAACAACCCATCACAAATCTGGCCGCCCTGCGCTGTACTCGATTGATTTCAGCTATTAGCGATTGCTTTCAGCTAATATAGGCGTAACGTTCATGGTTTTACATTTTATAACTGACACACTGCAAACATAGCTCCACCACAAGACCAGAAATGCAAGGACACCGAGATAATAGCGAATGGGATCCCCGCGAGCAACTCATCAACCAACAAACACAAGAGCATCAATTTACACAGTGGTCTACGTGGTGTTTTGCCGGTATCCCTCACGTCTAGGACGAATGTCGGACCAATCGCCATCCCCGAGGGAAAGAGTTTCAGCATTTTTGAATTTTACCATATCTGCTACAAGCTGAAAACAATGTAGTAACAATAACAAACTGGAGACATTACCCGAAAAAGAATTATTTTCCCATAACAGGGACCTTTCTGTGAATAGCTATAAATCCTGCATTCTATGGAAATATGTTCATGCACACCTCAGAATGGAAATAAACCTTTTTTGAACGGAATTGAAAGTGATGGTTTCCCAATCTTTAGAGGGACATATTTTTATGTTGGGGATTTTTTAAAAACGCAATCTTCAAGTAAGGCGCTATTTTTGATGCTGGTTTCTTATGAATTAATGTTTCTTAGATGGAATGAAATCTGTGCTTAGAATTTTATGAATCAGTGGACCTGAGTTATTTTTATAAACCACTGCTTTGAATGCAGATAGTCGGCGTTTTTTCTTGGAACATTTGAGGTAAGGCGTTTATGTGTTCGTCGTGAAATCAGTGAAGGCGCTATGAAATTTATGGCTTTAGCTTTATCTCGATTGTTGAGCTCTCCATCCCCTCGTTAATTTATAAATGAAGAGACTATTGCGCTATTTCATTGTAACTCCCTTGCGTACATTTAGCATATGATTTGAGTTGATCTGGGCATAAATGATGTCATAGGCAGCTGAAAGGATGATGCATGCGAGAGTTAACTTCTGCCGCGCAATTGCTTGTGTTATTGTGGTAGTACCTACATGTTGTTGTGGAGGAGAAATACTCATTCCCTGCCAAACACCCTTTTATGTGGCCGAGAGGGTATACATATTTTAGATGAACCGCCGCGGACAGATACTCCCCCCTCCTATTATCCTCTACAAATTGACCTCTTTTACCTCTACACTTACGCATAAAATCACTATCTTCTCCCCTGCGTACACTCATGCCTGGTGGTGCCGGGGTAACATCCAACCGAGAGATCGAGGGTTCGAATCTTATATGAGTGGATTTAGCACCATCCAGGACATGGTTAAATGTGATTGCCGAACAAGTTCTTCGAAAGAGATACTTTCTAGTCCTTAATTCGGTTATAATGAAGACGAAATTATTAATATTATGATTATTATAATTAGGGATGGTCGGGTCGGATACCTCGGATCCAAATATCCGCGGATATTGCCCTTCATCGGATACATCGGATCCAAAGTCGCGGAAGACGTCAGATCTGGATCCGAAATTTTAAATAATAGCTTCAGTCAATACAGTATAAGGGTGGAAAGAATTCCGATTCTCTCTTCGAATGCGCCGTCGCATGCGATTCTTGTCCTACTCATGAACCGTTTTGTTTGAAAGCTCTCGCAGAGGTTACCTAGGAGAATTTCAGCCGTGGAAAATAAAAAGGCAAAATACGACTGGTACATAGTGTGACTCTTCCCAAGAGATTGATCAATCATCGAGGGAATCTCAGCGTCAGGAATTTGAAAATGCATTTGGATCCGAAAATATCCGATCCGAAAGATCCGGCTCCGAAAATCAAGGATCCGATTCGAATCTGGATCCGAAAAGAATCCTGGATCCGTCCATCCCTAATTATTACCCATGTCCGCAATTGCCTAATACCCTGAAAGCCACCCCAGGGTAAGTGGCAGGGTATGTGTCTGGGGCCTCTCAATTACATTCCGCCTCTTACGACGGATGATGATGCTCATATTCATGAAGAACTAAGAAAATTACGTTAATATCTAAAATTAATTACTGATGTGCCTATTATTTAGTGATGTCAAGTAAAAAATGTGAGTAGCAAAAATATCTGAGGAAAGAACATTTTTTGTATCGCGGTGAATTCTGTTGTTTAAAAAAAATTGTTTTCGGGAAGAGACTGCATTTTTTTAAACCTCTCCGTTCTCGAATCTATTTCCCTGATTTTGTGTTCACCGCCCAATCTACTGCAGAGCGCAGGGTCTCTTAAAATTCGGAATTAAGTGAAACAAATATGTGGCTATTTATCAGCATATATGTAAAACTCCCTTAATGATTTCCCCTACCTAATGAAAGTATGAATTTGAGAGCGAGAGAAAAAATATTTTTTTCAATTTCCGGTTCACCAACCGACACACGTGATCGAGCACTGCTGTTTTAATTTTACGAAACAGTGTGGGTATGTGGTATATGACTGAAAGAGAAAGATGCTGTGAACGATGTTGACCGATAAAAAACATAAAACATTCATTTTTTTTAAATTCATTGTACTTTTATTGTCTTTTATATACTTAAAAAAGGATGTCTCTTTGTCAACCAAAGTTAGGTCGTAGGTGCATCTCATACTCCCAAATCACGTAGTGCTACTTTTGGTTTTGTCCGACGCGTCCTTATTTCATTACCATTAGTTACGTCACGTCATGCAACTTCTGTGGTTGCTAATCCTGCTGGGTAGACAAAACCCTTAACACGGTCTGGTAAAACATAATTAAAAGGATTCTACTCATACCTATTAATACTCTTAGTGCAATAATGTTTTCTGGGATATACGTGAGTTCATCCCGGGCGCGATATACTGAAATCATTGTTTCCATTGTTTGCAGTTATATATTTATACCATCATCAGACCTGCTTTGTTATTTTACCTAAAAATCCTGCCATGTGAGCATGAATTACCAGTTCAAAGTTTCCCATTTCTCTGGGTAATATAGGTTCTTCCCGAGCAACACCGGGTGGCCTGCTAGTAATCAATAAATTTCAAATGACATCTCTATCACAAATTATGACTATTAAAAAAAACATTACCAACCTCTTAGTTCAATGGAATTTACGATATTTTGTAAATCTATCTTTAGCCAAAACAAACCAACTAGATTGTTTACCAAGGCGTGAACATGCCACGTATAATTGTCCATATGAAGAACACGGTGTGCCACAAAGCCACAAAAAGAAGAGGTTTGGCCTTGAGACTTGTCATTGCGAATGCCAATCCAATTGGAAGTTTGTATTCAAATGGCACATCTGACGGAATAATAGTAATTCGTGGTAGTACTACATCGTCTTGGAATATACCATTCATAATTTATGAGAGGTTATAACGACAGCGATAGAACTCATAAATAGATTAGATGACTTGTAGGGTAGCCTACTAACTTATGTACTTATACTTTGATGCAAGTTTCCGAATTTTATTGTTATTTCTAACATCGTATGGTAGTATAATTTGTTAGTATGCGTGAAGTTTTTTGTACTGTCTGGTGTGCATGTGGGAGTCCAATTGCATGATGCATGCTGGTGATTTATCACCCCCCTGCGAAACACCCTAGAGGTGGCTCGCGGGGTATTATGTTGATGTAGATATCGTATCAACGACCAGGAAACAAACCATTTTTCGATGAATTCTTTTGCAGTCATGGCTTGCAAGAAGTGGAATCGGTGACCTATTGTCAGAGTGCTTGAAGCTCGTGAGCACCGCCTTCGTGCTTCGAAACCTCGTCGGGAGATGGAGCGGGCGTCGATGTGTGAGGGCGATTCTTCTCCCTCCCTCCCCATCCCCCTTTCACCCTCCCCTCCGTGAATAGCAGCCGCACGGAAGCCCATCTTCCCTCTTCGCATTACCGTCACCCCTTCCCGCTTATTACCCCTCCCCTTCCCTCAGCCGCACAAAGAGCAAAAAAGGAGGGCAGAAAAAAAGCAGGGTGGAAATGGCGAATCTCATTACACCCCCCACCCTTCTTCGCTGTCAATCTCTTCCTTGCTTCTCCCCCCCCCCCACCTCCCTCTATCCTCCTTTCGTGTCATTGTCCATTTCCTCCCTTCATCTTTTCCCGAAGTCATTTTCAATTTTGCCACAACCTTTTTCGGTTTTTTCTTTCTTTGTATTTCCACTGGATTCTTTTCTCGGCAATTCTTTTATTCTACAGTAGAACTTGGATGAGCTGTTTAGGCTTGCAAATAATTTATCTTATTTTTATTTTATTGATATTCATCACCTCTAAAACATCACTAATTGACCTTTACGTTGGAGGGATACTGAAGATAATAATGGACGATTACAAGCATCCATGACCCATGCCCCTGCCAAACACTAGGTGTGGCCTGCAGTGTATTATGTATATGTTACGTGTTATTTCTTTTTTTATAGATGCGTATCAAACAACTTTACTTGACATTTTTCATGAACTTTTGCTTTGATGAGCCATTTTTTTGTAAATTGTGTTTTTTGCTCCAAGGGTTTTTTCCCAGAGCATAATAAATATCTATTCTATTCTATTCTATATGTAGACCCTCCTTCCATTTTCGTTACGATATTCTTGTTAGTGTAACTGACCTCTTAGATAAGCTCGGATGGGAGTCTCTGTCAGACTGTACATTGAAAAATAGACCAAACCTTATAGATAAATTCAAGAGCAGTGTCTTTTCTGACGAAGTTATCGGCGATAAAACTCATAAATAGATTACATGACTTGAAGTGTTGCCTATTAACCTATGTAAAACTTAATGCATTTATCTTAATTTTATTATTATTTCTAACAGCATATGGAAGTATACTAACACAAACACTTGTCAGTAGTTTCTCTTAATCTATCTGCACAGTTATTTGATTTCACATAAGAATCAACCTGTATTTAACCCTGTCAAACCATCACCCCTCATATCGATCATTTCGCAGTGCAACCGTAAATGTTCGCTTAATGCTGGTTTCGCTGTTATATTATATACACTGTACATATTCCGTACTGTTATATTATATGCACTTTAAATATTCCATACACTGTACAAAAATCAGACTAATAGCATACAATGTTAAAATAATGTACAAATATAATATTTACAAGTACACTTCAATATTGTCTATGGAGAACAACCATATTTTCAAGTCACGTAAAAACAACGTGAAGGACTTTAAAGAGGTGAAATGAAATGGTAGAAGGTTAAACATTTTAGTAGCACAATATAAATAAGACCTTCTTACAGACTTAAGACTTACTTATTCGGTTTTGGAAAAGGTACTCTAATCCAAAACCGTGGCCTCAAGCCATGGTAGGGATCAAAAAAGGGAAATTTCAGCAATCAAAAGTGGGAAACCCGCGTAGTCCTCACCGAGCCCTTGAGTGACCTTCAGTGGTGATGGAAGACTTTTTCAGGCCATCCGCTCCGCCTTCAATCCCTCCTTCAAATGACCTTCCCTCTCCGCTCTCAGCCCTCCGACCGATTGGTTCCTCTCCCCGTGCACCACCGCAACCTCATGCACCTCATGGTGCTCTGGCGGTGGTGGCAAGGGGGGATGGAGCTAGTAGGATGCATGATGGCTAGAGTCACTTCTGGCGTACCTCAGGGTAGTGTCATAGGCCCACTCCTATCCCTCCTTTATATAAACGACATTGGCGAAGTAAGACACAGTAAGTTACGATTATTTGCAGACGACGCTGTAGTTTACAGAGAAATCCGTCCCAGCAAAGATAGGGATGAACTAACGAATGACCTTGCTGCTATCCAAACGTGGTGCGATGCATGGCAGTTAGAATTAAATTTGAAAAAATGCGTAGTAATGAATTTCTGGAAGAAGAATAACTCCCCACAACATAGCTATATCATTCGGGGCACCCAATTAAAGGCAGTTGAATCCGTGAAATATCTAGAAGTTAGACTCAATAATGATCTATCGTGGAATAAACATATCCGAGAAATAATCGGTCAAGCTAATCGTAAAATGGGTTTTTTTAAAAGAATATTAGGAAAGTGCGACGACAAAGTGAGAGAAATTAGCTACTTTTCCCTCGGTATACCCCATTTAGAATACGCTGCCAGTGTTTGGGACCCTCACGAAAAAGGCTTAATAACAGAGTTACAACGCGTGCAAAGAGGAGCTGCCAGGCACGTGAGAGGTCGTTACGATAGTCTTGTTAGTGTAACTGACCTATTAGATGAACTGGGATGGGAATCTCTGCCAGACCGTAAATTGAAAAATAGACTAAACCTTTCACATGAATCCAAGAGCAGTGTCTTTTTTAACGAAGTTAGCAATGTCTTACGGACGCCAACATACTACGGAATATCAGATCATATAAATAAAATAAGAGAGATATACTGTAGAACAGGCAGATTCAGAATGTCTTTTTTTCCACGATCAATAAGAGATTATAACGGCAGCGATAAAACTCATAAATAGATTAGATGACTTGTAGTGTAGCCTACTAACCTATGTAAAACTTAATGCATGTTTCTCAATTTTATAATTTTTTATAACAGAATGTGGTAGTATAATTTGTTAGTATGCGTGACGTTTTTTGTACACTGTTGTGTGCATGTGGGATCACAATTGCATGCTGCATGCTGGTGATTGATAACATTAATCCATTCTGCGGTATTATAATTGGTTGGAATTTATTTTGATAATCACCCCCAGAAAGTTAAAAAATTTTATATCCAATTAAATAAATCCGTAATTAAATTTAGACTGAACTTATATCTGCAGCTCTGAGGAAGAGGATACATTTTTTCACGTAAACCCAGATGTTATTCCCTGGACTATAATGACCACATTGAGCATAGCAACTACAGTCATAAATATCTACTCCACACTTTCACTTAATTTTTATGAATCCACATCTCTTTTAGAACTGTAAGTGTATGCTTAAAAGGTAAGGAGCACAAATTCACCGAAAATAAATCAAACTTACTTCGTAACCTGCGACAATTTTCTTCAATACCGGTTATTTTACTTGAAAATTTTAACGATGTGCGGTGCGTGTTTTTTTTCCGCCACTGAAAATAGATATAATGAAGATAACAATGGCATGCATAAAGAATAAGCTTATTTATTATATCATCCATGCAAGTCAATGCTATGCCTTCCTCCTTATCAAGCTTTCTCATTATAATTCTTCCGTTACGTTTCCAAAATCAAGCCAGCTTTATCTTCTTCCTCGCCTCTTTCACAGCATTAGAAAAACTGCAACTTACAAAGTAACGGTCATTCATTCAAATACTCGCACTGTATATGGAGAAGGCGACCGACCGTTGAGGTCAGTGGCGCCTAATGGAAAGGGTGGGGAAGGAAGGGTTGAGGGAAACCCAGCGTTGGCATACGTCTTGAGGAAAGGTGGCAAGGGGACCACGGCTTAACGTCCCACCTGACGGGCGGTTCATGAAAAGCACTCCGCAAACCACTCAAGCAGGTATAGGGTAGTCTCTATAATAGTCTCCGGGATTGGAACACGAACCATCAGGGTGGGAAGCCAACACGCCCACGTTTTTCCGTGAGTGCATGGCGTCCATGCAAGGGAAAGGGAGATAGTGCAAGCGGCGGTGAAGAGTCTCCCTCTATTAAATCCTGCCCTCCATTGTTGTAGAGGAAGCCGAGGCAACAGGTACCACTAACCACTGCTCTCGTGTCGGTTGCCATGCAAGGAAGAGACTGCCTGTTCGTGACTCTCCCGATCCCATGATAGGCCGTTTTTTTTCTTTTTTCACCTCAACCTCACTCCCACCCTTCCTCTATACAAACCCCCCCCCTCCCCGCTCCGTGCCCCCCAACGCCTGTCTGACAAAATGCAAGAGTTTTAGGAGCTCTCCGATCCAAGCGAAGCAAACGGTTTCGATGCAATGAGAGTTATAAGAAAGACCTCATATTTCTATGCTCGATAACTTAATTAAAAAAATACTATGCCCCTTTTTTTTCGTGTAAAATTACGTTGTCAAACTCTGAGCACTTAGAATTCTCGCAGTTTTCCTTTTCGTACACTGCAATTTTGATGCAGAGAATCTAGATATGTTTCTTACTTATCACCAAACACATTTTTTGGGTCACTGGCTTTTAATACGTTGTCGGAAACAACGCAAACTTCTGCTAACTTCGAAACCAATGGCTCAAATGAAAATTGATTGATGCCAGAATCTCTCGTATTGAAGTGTTGTGATAAAAATATTGATGACAATATTTTTTAAATTAAGTCATGTATTTGCTTTTGATGTTTAATGTAGACTACCAGCGTGCCTTTTTAGTGAATCTCTATTTTAGAACGTCATTCTTCGGTAAAACCTAAAAAAAGGACTTAGCGCTGTTTTTCTTGTATAGCGAGTGTATTTCCACCAAAGGGCTTCCCATCGTATTTTTATAACATATTTTATTTACATAACATTTTCGGAGATATGGCAACTTTATGCCATATTCGTCTTTTTGAAAATAGATTTCCGATACTGCATCGTTTTTTATTGAATCCCGCTTATGCTGAAAAAAATTAATTAAAACATAATTTGAGATAATTATTATATGGTAGTAGTATCTTTTCTTGGATTTTCAGGCGGAATTACAACTGAAGTAAACAAAGAAATTTTTGTTTTCATTAAGACTGCCATTTTTCCAAATCTCCTTGTTAGAAAGTTGCATTTAATGGGCAAACTTATGCGCAATGCTAATTATTTGCAATTACATTAGCTTGTCTCTAGCTATCATTTTTATGCGTCTCTCCCGAACTCTCATTTGGTTCATAAAAATATGAAGTCTATATGTAAGGAGCTTATAAAAGGCGTAAACCCATAAAGGTGTTCGAAGAAAAGCAGAGTTGTTATTTTTCCTAATATTTACAATACTTGTTTTCTTTATATTCGAAGGAAGGGAATGGCGTATCACTTGGTAGTGAAAAATAGCCCCTACCTAATAATCTTGAGTTGGCTCGCTGGACGTTATAAGGATTTAGGTGAACGCCCTTCCTAGCCAAAATCTCCTCGCCCGAAACATATTTTCATCATCTTCGGAAATGGCCTAGCTCCGAAAATTTTCCGAAACTTTCCGTTCTTACTTCTTTTTATCGATGGAAAAGTTTTTTCCGTCTACCTCCCTCCAGACACGATCCGCCCTGGTGGTCATGGAAGCGTGATTGATGGCCTTTTTTGGTTAGGCAAGCGAGAGCATATAGAGAGAAGAGAGTGTGAGCAGGGTGTCCTCCCTCCTCCATTCATCATCTCCTCCGTCTTGGTGTTTTTCCACTCCTCGCACGCGACCCCTAGCGATCGGACCAAAATGTACTTTTCTCCAATCGGGTGGAAGTGAATCCTGAAATAAATTCTGCAACGTAGTTCTCAGCTAACAGGCAGAGAGTATTTCATTTTTAATATTGCGCAAACTTGCTGAATTTAGTCCGATTTAACAGTTCGTTCTGTTGTCGTTCGCAGTGATGAAAATTACCCTTTCCGAACAGCTTTTTCTTCTTCTCTGCACTACCAAAAAACTCGGACGTCATTCCTTAGAAGACATTTCACATTGGAATACGACGGTACTCGTGGAAGAGTTGGGAATGAAATCATAACGTACCAATTACCATTGGGGTTAAATAGTGGGTTCTATTCGGATACTGTAGAGAAAATTCAGAGGCAATTCTCGTAGAAAAGGTCGCTCCTATACAGTTCCTCTTCCACTCAAAAACCTTTTCTGAAGTTGAGGCCTCCGCATCTGATGGGGAAAGCATTATCTCGAATGACATCGAATGAGCTCAAAGGAGATACGTAAAAGAATGCGCATTGTTTTTTGTTCATGGAACCAAGATGGGAATGGCGAAAACCTAGATCACGTGATGAATCTGACACATCTGATTGGATTTTCATGACGGTTGTTTTTGTTTTCGTGGTGTTCATTCCAATCATAAATTTCATTTCCATCAAATTTCACCGCGACGACGAAGTATTACCATTAATAAAACCATTTGTAAGGATTTACTGTTTTTCATTTTCCATAGCATTTCTCATTGCTACTTATCGCCTTATATGCCTATTTATGGCTAAAATACCGTCATCGTCTTTTGCTTGCTGCACCGTCAGCATGCCCCCTGAAAGATATTTCCTCTGAGGTTTGTAGTGGCTACGTCTGTGATGTATCGCTGTCATTATTCGAGCAGCGTTTGCAAATGGTTTAGAAAAAATGGGGATAAAAAATGCGCTTGAGTAAAGTGACCTTACAAAGCTAATTTCAAACAGGTTCTTCACCACCTGCAAATTAAAAATTTTAATTTTTGACTCCTTAAACAAGGATGAACCATCTTTTCATGGAGGAACCATTCGCGAGAGAAGAATGAAGAAAACAGACTTCACAAGATAGAGTGCTAAAGAGATATATTTACTAAACCGATATTTTATTTAAAATTGTTTTCTTTATTAGAGATAAGATAAGAGATTTCCACATCTACATCTATATAATACCCTGCGAGCCACCTCTAGGGTGTTTGGCAAGGGGTGATAAATCACCAGCATGCAGCATGCAATTGGACTCCAACATGCACACCGCACGGTCCAAAAAACGTCAATCATACTAACAAATTATGCTACCATGTGCTGTTAGAAATAATAATTAAATTAATAAACATGGATTAAGTTTTACATAGGTTTAGTAGGCTACAGTACAAGTCAACTAATCTATATGTGAGTTCCATCGCTGCCACTATAATCTCGGATATGTAGAATGTCAATTTTTTCTTTTCCTAAATATGAGTCACTGTATTATGTAATAAAATGATTAATCAAAAATGGCATCCATGCATTGAATTTCTTTTTATTGGAACTTGAGTGTGTAGTCAGGCTCCCAAAATGCTGTTCGATAGATAACGCGGCCAACGGGCTGAGAGGTGTGCAGTCCCTGAAATAGAGGGCGAAAGTCAGCGGCGATTTCTGTGGAAAGTTCCGCCCGTCTTCTTCTCCCAATCGTAAAAAGAACCTGCGTCCCGCCATGGGCCTGGCATTCCACTCGTGGAGGAAAAAAAGGGTCTCGGATGATGATGATAATGTGAGCGGTTGGCTCTCCCCGAAACATCGGATAGGCCGACCCGAGAGTTTGATGAGAGGCGAAGTGGAAAATTCCGTCTTCGCCTTCTTTAGGGGATGGGCAGGAGAAATTCAGTTGGGCGGCTGAATACGGCAGCGGCAAATACTTACGACGGCCGTCGCCGCGACGGAAAAGGATTTTTCCTTCGCCTCGTCCCTCTCTTTCCAGCCGTCTTGCTGGCCACTGAAGCAAGGCGCGCCCTGGTTATTTATTTCTTTCCAGTTCCCACGTAAACGGAACATAGAGGCCTTTACAACGGGGGATTAAAAATATAAAATGTTATGAGATACTCTTATTTAAAGTAATATTAAACAAAATCACGGAGAATATTAGGGATACATCTACATCTACGTAATACCGTTAGAGTAACTGACTTCTTAGATAAACTCGGATGGGAATCTCTGTCAGATCGTAGATTGAAAAATAGACTACACCTTTTAGATAAATTCAAGAGCAGTGTCTTTTCTAACGAACTTAGCCATATCTTACGGACGCCAACATACTACGGCAGATCATATCATATAAATAAAATAAGAGAGATAGACTATAGAACAGACAGATTCAGAATGTCTTTTTTTCCACGATCAATAAGGAATTATAACGGCAGCGTTAGAACTCATAAATAGATTAGATGACTGGTTGTGTAGCCTACTAACTTATGTAAAACTTAATTTGTTAGTATGCGTGACGTTTTTTGGACTGTGTGGTGTGCCTCTACATCTACATAATACCCTGCGAGCCACCTTTAGGGTGTTTGGCAGGGGGTGAGTCCAATTGCATGCTGCATGCTGATGATTGATCACACTCTGCCAAACACCTCAGAGGTGGCTCGCAGGGTATTATGTAGATTTAGAGCCTGCCACATAATAGGGTAGTTTCCTTCATCAAAGAATACGATAGGCATTGATTGCGATTCGTTACCCACCATTAGTGTATTCATAATTCACAAATTTTTTGGTTTTTGAAATACCGGTTTAGACGAATGGCAAGGGTAAAATTTTATCCTCTATTGAAAAAGGTCAGATTGGCGCCCATGCGATTCCACTCCGCGTGACGTCACAGGGACCTAGTTTCTACACGAGAGGATAGGAGTTATACATCGTCTGAGGTTACCAATGCATGCATGAGGCACAGAGCTCAGGGAAACATGTCTTAATAATCACCTATTAAAACTGGCTAAGGTCGGAAAGTTTTCTTCGTTTGATAAGGTATTAATAAACCTTTTTTAAGCCAAGCGCTACCATTCAGCAAGGTACTCAGCAATCCGCTAGCATCCTGCGTCCTATCAGCGCTCAGAGCCTCGATCAAAGTCACTTCACAAGGAGAGAGGGGGAACCAGAAATGCGTCGCACGGACTTACCTACTTACGCGTCGCGTTTTTGCGCGCTTGAAAATTTTCACTTTTCATTTAATCGCGAAAAATAGATATCGTCATTTAAAAATCTAAAAGTGCGAAATGCGTACTCCAGGAGTAATAATCTTTCGATTTAGGCAATAAAAAAATAATAGGAAACCACCCTATTGTACGTGCATTTGCGGTCGCAGCTAAATGTAGCCTAGAGTATCATGTTGGGGAGCAGGGTATCATATAGATGAATATGGAACTGAGTTATCTCTCACTTGGAGCAAAACTAATCGGCCTCCTCTGCATCCTCTTCCCTGACCGTTTCCTCGACAACAGCCACCACCCTACAAAGTCTCACATATTACAGCAGGAAGGAGATAAAGAATAAAAGGGAGCATCATTTGTAGCCAAGGGGGTTGGTTGCTTTTTCCACACCCCCAACCCCCCCGCGACCTCCCTTCCGCACTTACGCATTCCCACCCCTATTCTCACCCTCCCCACCCCTATTCTCACCCTCCCCTCTGCTCTGGTCAGCTGATTAGTGCCTAAAAGACGGAGGTTTTTTAATGGAGGGTTGTCCGGTGGAGTGAGGGAAGAAAAATGCCTCTACGAGTATAAACTGCAGGTTTGGGGATTTGTGGTCTGGTCTTCGAGGGTTGGGTTAGGTGGGGTAACAGACCAGGGTCATTCTCTCTGGGGTGGATAGGCGGGAGGGGGAAAAAGAGGAAAAATGAGCGGGCTGTGGTAATGAGGGCGGGCAATCAGCCACTTGCAGCACGGTCACTTTTTCCCTTATCTCTTCGCGAGTGGAAGGGGTGGCAGCGAAGCGAAGCGCTCATAAATTGCACACGGGGTCTCAGCCTCTTTCAGGAAACTTCGTGGTATGGCAGCCATGGAGACCCTTTACGACACCCTTGTGTAAGTTGGAATGCAATAAATGGCCCGGAATGAAAGCAGTAAACACATACATTGGCTTCAGTAAATCCCATAGAAATGCTCTAGAAAATCAATTGGGAAAAACAGCTAAAAGGAAGAGTACTTTTCAGGAAAAAAAAACAAAAAAATTCAGAAAACAAAAATGAAATTACATACTATAAAACCTTACCTTAAAATAATTTTAATAATAAGAATTTTTCAATACTAAATTCAATCAATTAAAATCATATTTTTATTATAAATCTAATACTATAATACAAAATAGGACATTATAAATCTTTTAGAGTGAGAGTCCCAAAAAGTAAACATACGCGCTTTGACAAGGACTAACTGCCTTAAATTGGCATATAAATTATGATTAATTACAAGGAGGTATATGTTAGACTTAACATACACTTGGCTTCGCATTGCATTGTTTTTCTTCTCCATTCATTGACAGAAACACCCTTCTTCCAACAGCCGGGGGTTATTTCGTAATGAAATTTTTCCGAGGAGTGATTAGGTTAACAGGTTCATTGACTCAGTGATTCAAACCTAAGATTGGTATGAGAAATTGAGGATAGAGCTCGCTTGCCACTAAGCCACAGATGCGTGAGATCACACACGCATTTAATGCAAAAGGGCCAGAGCCACCTTCAGTGGCGAGGATTTTACTTTGGGGCGTCGGACCCGGGCATTGAACCCGGGATCCCTCGATCAGCTTCCGAGCGCTCTACCTCGTGCCCCACTTACCTCTAATTGCCAACATAAAATATATTAATGAATGTGCTCCTTTTTAAGCATTACCTCTGTTTGCACTATCTATAATATAGCCATTTTTGCCTGAAGTTAAAAACTAAGAAAAATTTCAGATAGTTATCAGTAATTATGAAGATAAAAGACACCAAATCTCCACCATTCGCTATGGATATCTACATAATACCCTGCGAGCCATCTCCAGGGTGTTTGGCAGGGGGTGATTAATCACCAGCATGCAGCATGTAATTGGACTCCCACACGTACACCACTCAGTCCAAAAACGCCACGCATACTAACAAATTTTACTTCCATATGCTGTTAGAAATTAAGAAACATGCATTGAGTTTTACATACTTAGGTTATTGGGCTACACTACAAGTCATCTAATCTATTTATGAGTTTTATCGCTACCGTATCAATCTCTTATTGATCGTGGAAAAATAGAAGATATCATCATCAATGCGTATTTGAAATTGTTGTTGAGCGTATTTATGATAAGATAGCACCTTTTTTAAATTAATTTCATTTGTTTTACACAATGCTATACTGGGAGTTACATTTATTTCCTCAATGGAGGTTTCAACTTGCCTGAACTGTGATTGCTTAAACTGTAATTGAAGATTGATTGTGTGTGCTACTTCATCGGAGTACGATGCGCGGGAAGGAAGATTTAGTTGAAGAGGCTCCACCGAGGTATGGAGTAAAGTACTTGCCACAAAAATTCAAAAATATATTATAGGTATTTTAGTAGTACTTCATTGATTGGAAATAAAAAAATATACCAATTATGGTTAGGAGAGTAGAAACGTTAATTACAACTACATTTATCTGATTCAAAGTAAAGTGACGAAAAGTTTGCAAAAGCATGGGAGTCATAGATGCCACTATGTGTTGTCTTTCCAACTACTAACAAATGAAAACAGGGATTCAAGTGAAACGTTGTACCTTATGTTAGTAAAAATGGCGCCAAGATCGGTTCAGAATACTTGAAAGATACTGGATATGAAATATTAGTTTTGAATTTTCCAATTTTGTTAGAATCGTAATTTTTATTCTGAAAATCAGTGGACAGATATGAATGCAAAAATTTGCTGATCCTTAAAAATGCGAATGCCAGTCTTTTGTTGAAAATCTATCTTTACAATAACATGCATGGTAAAAGGCTGCTGAAGTAAGTTGTACCTCATACCTTCAGTTGTATGCCAAAGGCTGTATGTAATCTGAAATCTTTGGCTGACATTAAAAGAAAATTGAAAGAATGGTAATAAGTGAAACTGTGAACTTGTAATTTCCTTAATTGAATCGGAAATGTATAAATTATATTGAATTCTCATATTTTTGTTTCAAAGCTCCTAAAACTTTTTGTGCCATGTTATTGTTTTTTTTGTATATGAAGTTGTAACTTGTAATGTAATACAAATGCTATGTTGCTACGCTTGCTATGTTGCCACTGTGTAGGATAAATGGAACCTTCCGACAATCCGTATGGCTTAGAAGGACCAATCTTGTAAATGCTAATGAAGGCATTAATGTAAAAATTCGTTTTGTCTCAATAGATCTTCCTGAAGCGAATGAATGAGTGATAATGTCCATGTTGATAATTGCCAAAAGTGTAACGGCTGCTTCTAGGGAAAGATAATAGCATAAGACAAGTAAGCATCCTTACACTCAAAGTGCGCCCCATTAAGATAGGGAAACTTTGGCCATTGGCTGGAGGCTGGGAAATGATGGGATGCCTAGGTATCTTTGAATGTGAAGGGGTGTTAGGATAGGTGGATGGTCGGGAAGGATCAAGGGAGGAAATTGCCATAGGAGATTAGTTTAGGTGAGATTAGCTGGATGGGGCATTGGAGATGAATGGGGGATTCTAAAGGTCTTTTTGGGCGATAAGGTTAAGGGAAATAGGAAGATGATCATATCAGATGCCATCAAGGAGAGTTGGCCTCTAATGGTTCATTGACTTGGTTGAGACTCATGGGAAATATTTTTCGAAGGTAGAACTTGGAAATTTATTTATTTATATATATATTTGAACTACCCCATAAACAGCAAAACGACCTTTACAATAGGGGATTAACAATTAACAATGAATGGCATTCGCACACGCCCATGCCCTGGATAAGGGTATCTTACCCAGGCGGGACACGAACCCGCGACCTTCGGTTTGGCAGGCGAGGACTTTACCCCGCCGCCGCCACCGAGTACGGCTAATCACTTTAAATAGCTAGATTAAAGAGTTATGTACAGTCGGGTTCAAAAGTATTGCAACGAATGAAGCGGCGCCACTTTCGCCGCAGTTTTGAAATCGAGTTTCGGTATTTTCTATTTTACCAGTGGGAGGGAAATTTGAGCAACATTCCCACCTCCCGCAATATTTTTATAGCAATATTATCAAAGGGAAATGTATGCGGGATATGTGCAGTGTTTAATACCGCATAAATTGTGCAGCTCATGCTAGATAATAAATTTACGTCCAGAACGTCAATTTACTTTCTATCGTAAGTTGGTCGATCGGTCGAAGTATATTATCTTACAATTAACGCTGAAGCTTTTCGATCAGCGACAACGAACATAACATGCATATGAAATATCCGCCGCAATATCTCGGCAAATAATTCCACTGAGTGTTCAAATTCAATTTGATTTAGTGGCACTAGAAGACTGGTTCATTCCCTTTCCTGACAAAGCTCGTAATGAGATGGACTTGCGGTTAAGGAGAAAACTTACCACGGCAGCAATCCGAAGTCGGTGATATGAACCTCTCCTCGATAATTCTTTTCAGTTACATAATATGGCAGTAACAATTTTTTAAATCCACTTTTACGCATATTAACTTAATTAAACACATCTATCGTTATACAATTTTGAATGCAGAAAATCCTCTTTTTGCTTTCCGCAGATATCATTATTCGTTTTTACCGAAATATCACCAATAATATGAAAAATATTTCAGTCAGGTGAACTGCTCCATCAAGTCCTTTTTCGTATTAACCGAATACTCTATCGTTTTCAATAATATGAAGACACGCACGAGAGCCGCTTAATTGATGTGGCCGGGTCGGTGTAAGCTTGGAAGGTTGGCACATGAAGCAACCTGCATCCTTTGCCTTCGCGGCTAGATGACGAGGACGGACTCGGACGCGACTAAGCAACCGAACCTGGAGTCAAACTGCAGGGGCAAGTGCCCAATAGAAATTAAGAGTAGCGGATGGAATGCATTGAGGTAATTCACGTCCCCGCGGACGTTGGGCCGTCGGAGTGTTCTCTTTCTGTCTCCGTGGCAAGGTTTTTCCTATCTTTGGATTCATATTTGGACTCACTATTTACCTCTTACCAATACGTGGCTCCGTGGCTGTGTGGGTCTATACTGCGCGCTGCAATATCGTGAGAGTCCTGCGAGGGGTCGAGTCCGATATAATCATTCTTTTTTTCCATTTTTTAAAGCCACCTCTAGGGTGTTTGGCAGGGGGTGATCAATCACTAGCATGCAGCATGCAAGTGGATTCCCACATGCACACCACAAATATGGCACCCCAAATGATATAGCTATGTTTTGGGGAGTTATTCTTCTTCCAGAAATTCCATAGTACGCATTTTTTTAAATTTAACTCAGACGGCCACGCATCGCACCATGATTGGATAGTATCAAGGTCGTTCGTTAGTTCATCCCTATCTTTACATGAGCTTATTTCCCCGTAAACTACAGCGTCTTCTCCAAATAATCGTAGTTTACTGTGTTAATTTTTACGCACATTCTGCGTTTTTTATTAACGCATTCTGAGTATTTTTTACGCACAAACGTTGCATGGATACTCATGCACATTCTGTGAGCTCCCTGCAAGCGTGTCTCGCTCAATCGAAAACGAAACCACAGCTCAGAGAGAGTCAGCGAGGAAACCAAAATAACACCAACTGCTAGTAGGGAATGTTTCTTTGATGGCTCTCAATTACTGATAACAAGCCTCATAGCATGCACACATACGTATTGAAGAAACAAAGGTTTGTTTCACAAGGAATACCTTCTATAAGTCACTCGATGGTATTTCAGGGCTGCTTGACAAGTGATGAAAAAATACTCCGTATGTTTGAGTGCTCTTATGCCATGGAATTCCTTTCTTCAGGGACTAATTCCAATGAAAAGCATTAACAAAAACTTTTGAAGTGTATTTTCTTGATATGGATTCATAGAGGCCAAGAAATAGCACTACTAATGGAATTCTAGAGATGATAATGTGGATTTTATTAATAAAATCATGTTTTTTGTTCTCCATGTGCAACACCAATTAATGGCCAGTGATATTAATTAATCTGAACAATCTTCGTCGTCATTCATTCATTCATTTCAATGAATACCCGTTGCCACACTGGAATGTTATTATTAAGGATTGAAAATGTTTAGCCCACTCGTTATGTATTTTTGCAATGGCTTGATGATGCAAGTATTTTCGTGAATTTTGGGTCTTTAAGAGTTTATGCAACTCAGCTGTACACAATTGAAATATTATTATGCTATTAATCAAATTATTTTTATAGATCAAACTAATAAATATAACTTACATAAATTTTCTTTAGAAATTTATCTGCACTCTACTCCTTTGCTACTTGGCACGATGTACACAATGAGGTCCAATACGACCTGCCTATTTTTGAACATGTCATTTGAATGTTTTATCGCTTACATATGGAGCGCACACGAACTATGTGGCATGTTGTTACATGCTCATGAAAAATTGGGGAGGCATGTAGGGTATTCCGTAGATTAACTTGTATGTAAACTAGCTGATAGGTTTAAACTCAAAAACATATCTTCAGGGGAATGGTATAGGTGAGGTCATATAGTTGGGGTAAGGTTTTATTATTCGTCCTACCCCCTTTTTATAACATAAAGGGTGATTCTGGTAAATGGAGGGAATTGAAAATCTTGGGTTCCTTGCTGGAGGCTGTTATTACCCTCTTGCAAGGCCATTGTTGCAAGCATCAACCGGATGGAGGCATTTAACTCTAGGAAATGAATAGAAGAGAGGACCGCCTACTGGGCAGATGCCCAGAATAAAAGGTTTCCTTTTTAATAGAAGGGAAGGTGATATAATTTCGAACCGTCTTCAAATGAATGTCATCCCATATTGATGGGCGTATTGGCCTTGACACTGAGGTAAGATAATGGCCGACTCCATAATCGCACCCTCTCCTGCCGGCAACACCCTCTCGTGTGCTCCAATGTCTTCCCGTCATGCAATGCGCGGGCTGGAAAACGAAATGGTTTTAAAAGGTTCTCGCCTCGCTTTCAAAAGATTCTTATCGCTCGATTATTTTCGTATGAGTTCGTGTTGATGATGAATGCATTCGTGAGCATGCATCCTTTAACGGAGACCCAAGGGTTCCGCCGCGACCCCTTTTTCCCTTTGGAAAGAAAAATCCTTCCCTCTCTTTATTTTGGGTCGATGCATAAATTTGAGCCGTTTTTTCATATTTCCTCTTTCCTTTCTCCCTCGTTTAAATCGAGATTAAGTCATAAAATTACCACTCCGAAGTGATTTATTGATATCCTAAAGTTACCGTGACTTATTTTAATGACCGGGGATAATTTTTGGGGAGAATGTGACCGGAATTAAAAAAATATGGATCGGGGTGCCCAGCTGCTGCTATCATTTACCGGAGGGCAGTTTAGGCTTCCGCTAGCGCCGGTTGGGAGGTGGGAATTGTTTTTACCCCTGAAAAGAGTCGTTACTACCGGGAGCAAGCAAGAGGAATGGGCAAGTGTTGAAGATGAGGAGAGAACGTTGATGGACAAAATAGATCAAAGGAAGGGTAACTGGCTGGGACATTTGATGAGAGGGAGTGGAATTTTGAAAGTAGCTTTGGAGGGATCGGTGGAAGGGATCAGAAGAAGGGGAAGGAGAAGGCTGAAGTTTATCGACAACGTAAAAATTGGAAGATATGGAGACTTGAAGGAGATGGCTGGAGACAGGAGGGAATGGAGACAGCATTGGCGCGGGGGACCTGCCGACGGGCAGAACACCACAATATGATGAAGGGTAAACATGATAATTTAGGGCTTAAGGAACAAAAATTTCAACCGTTTTATTGTGCCTTGAATTCTTCGTGCCGAAACGCTTCCTCAAGGGCGCCTCCCCTCTGCCACCAGCCGCGCCGTGCGGTACGTGATTCGCGCGTCACTACTCTGTCTCGCGAATCTTTCCCTTACATGCTGACAGAGTGGATGTAGAGCGAGTGATTGTGACAACCTGGTGACAATATGATTCATTTGTCGGTACCATCTTATAAAAAGTACTCTCTAAGAGGAAAGATGGAGCACAACGAAGATTTTCATTTGGTAAATACGTGAAACAACTGTATGTCAGATCACGTAAATAAATTAAGAGAGATAGACTGTAGGATAGACAGATTCAGAATGTCTTTTTTACCACGATCAATAAGAGATTATAACGGCAGCGATAGAACTCATAAATAGATTGCATGCCTTGTAGTGTAGCCTACTAACATATGTAAAACTTAATGCATGTTTCTTAGTTTTATTATTATTTCTAACAGGATATGGTAGTATAATTTGTGACGTATATATATATGACGTATATTATAATACGTGACGCTTTTTGGACCGTGTGGTGTGCATGTGGGAGTCCAATTGCATGCTGCATGCTGGCGATTAATCACCCCCTGCCAAACACCGCGGTGGCTCGCAGGGTATTATCTAGATGTTGATGTATCTTATGAAAACTCGTTAATGAAGCAATCTTATCTCCGATACAGGCTCGCCAATATTAGACTGCAGTTAGCGACTGTTTTCCATGAAGTGTTAGTTGTATGCCACTACACTTCTGCTCTATTTTCATTCATTCTTTCCATTGATTATTTGAAGCGTATCATTCCGAGCGACTCGGAGAACATAATCTCATACCCTACTATGTTTCTAGGTTCAAAAGAAACGATTAAATATGCGATGAAATTTTTCCAAGAATTTTTCGGATTAGGAATGTGTTTTTCTTACGATCAATGATGACGGGCCTCACTGAGCGCCAGGTCAATTTAAGCACTCTAACTTCTTCAACTCTCAACTTCTTTTCTTTCATGCAAACAGCTGGTGGACTCGCCTTTACTGGCGGGAAGTTCATTGATGTAGTTGAGTTTTCAAGTGCTGTTAACTCCAATTACAAAAGGAATCGACTTTTATATGCTTGCGTTTTATTTGGATAATCGTTGCGCACAATGAGCGGTACCACTAAATCAGTGAAATCTGTGTAAGGGCCTCTACCTTGGGCTTTCGTGAAATCCTGAAATTGCCGTTGGCTGAGACTTCAACGGAGAGGACAACAGTTGCCCCGGGGGCGTTGGGTAGCAACGCTTCCAGAGCAAACGGTCGCTCGCTGCGATTGCGGCGAATGGGGGGGAGGGGGTGCGTTTTTATCCTCACGCTTCCCCTCAGCCCCGGGGCGTTTAGTTTGTGGGGGCGATGGTAGGGGGCAGGCCGATTCGCCGCCCTCACCCCTTCCCTCCCCTCCCTCCAATTACCAATCTCATGAGCGCCAAGCGGACTACAGCCATCACCTCTCTCTTTCTCTCTCTCTCTCTTGCCTTTTATGACACGCCAAATGGGGGAGCAAAAAAGCGATGACCGTGGAGGACGTCACGAGCCCATTCCCACCGACGGTCACGCATTCACGCATGCGCACTTGAAGAAGGCGAGTGAAGGGTGGGAGGGATTTGTATACCAACCGACCACTCTCCTTTCACCCTGTATTCTCACACACTCAGCCACCTGTTACGGACATCGACACCTCAATCATCAAATGCCCACTTCCTAATTATTCAATTAGTACATCTACATCTACATAATACCCTGCGAGCCACCTCTAGGGTGTTTGGCAGGGGGTGATCAATTACCAGCATGCAGCATGCAATTCGACTCCCAAATGCACACCACACGGTCCAAAAAACGTCACGCATACTAACAAATTATACTACCACACGCTGTTAGAAATAATAATGTAAAATTTCGAAACATGCATGAAAGTATTAGTACATAAGTTAGTAGGCTACACTACGATTCATGCAATCTATTTGTGAGTTCTAACGCTGCCCTTATAATCTCTCATTGACCGTGGAAAAAAGACATTCTGAATCTGTCTGTTCTGCAGTCTATCTCTCTTATTTGAGGGCATATAGGACCCCAAAGGTTTCGCCCTTTGCCTAATGTTGAATAATCACGCAGCTGTTACTGGTTGTTTATTGAAGGAGTGAGCAGCATAGTAAAAGTGAATTTCATAGCTCTCCTATGGCAAGTCTACCGAGCAGTTTTCCAAACCTTTCAGCCTTCCTCCTGCGCGTGTCGCTCGTCCCCTGTCAGCGAGGGGAGCGCTATAAATGACCCATTTCGCCGCAAACGTTATATCATCACGCCGAAAAAGATTCGGTGACCAAAGGGAGTTAACACTTCATAAGAATAGACCAAGTCATATATAATAGTTTGTCTCAAACTGGCCAAATTTTGAGATACGTGTTGTTAGAACTAAACAATCGATACCTTAATGCATGTTTCTGAATTTTCTTATTATTTCTAACAGCATGTTATGTGTTTTCTAGCTTTGTTGACAAAAAATCTTAAAGAGTAGTTCGCAAGTTATATGTTTGCTAGCGTTATTGAAAAAAAATATTAATGAGTAGTTCGCAAGTTTTACCTTGGAATGAAAGCGGTAGTATAATATTTTATTATGCGTAACGTTTGTTTATACCTTGTGGTGCGCATGTGGGAATCCTTTTGAATGCTGGTGATTGATCACCCCCTGCCGAACACCATGGGGGTGGCTCGGAGGCTGTTGAGTACATGTAGATGTAGATAATGAAAATTAAAAAATGGGCAAAATTCTCAATTTTAACAAAAAGGGGGAAAATGCGTAAAATTGGGAAGGTGTCTTTTTGACTCGCGGCGCGCTTCTGTCTTCTAGTGCTGAATTCCAAACCGCCTTTCAAGGCCACCCGCGTGCAGGGGACAGAAAATTGACAAAGAGAGGGATGTGGGTGTTGCCAAGGGAGACCCGATTACTCCATCGACCGTATTCCACACGGCAACAACGATACAAACACACAGCAGAGAGCGTGTGGTCTCGATAGTGTCGTCGTCTCTCACACATCATCCACGGCAGGCAGTGTCCCTGGCTGACAGGAGGCAGCCGCCCATCGAGATATGACTCAGGTGGATTGGACGAAGAGATGCATTAGCACACAGCGTGCAAAGAAGAGCTGCCAGGTACGTGAAAGGTCGTTACGATAGTCTTGTTAGTGTAACTAACCTCTTAAACCTCTGATAAACTCGGATGGGAATCTCTGTCAGACCGTAGATTGAAAAATAGACTAAACCTTTTAGATAAATTTAAGAGCAGTGTATAACGAAGTTAAAAATATCTTACGAACGCCAACATACTACGGTAGATAAGATCATGTAAATAGAATAAGAGCGATGGACTACATGAAAGACAGATTCAGAATGTCTTTTTTTCCATGATCAACAAGAGATTATAACGGCAGCGTTAGAACTCACAAATAGATTAGATGACTTGTAGTGTAGCCTACTAACTTATGCATACTTTATTGCATGTTTCCGAATTTAATTATTATTTCTAACAAAATGTGGTAGTATAATTTGTTAGCATGCGTTTCGTTTTTTGGACCGTGTGGTGTGCATGAGGGAGTCCAATTGCATGCTGCATTCTGGTGATTGATCACCCCCTGCCAAACACCCTGGAGGTGGCTTGTAGGGTATTATGTAGATGTAGACTGGCGCAAAGAAGGGGAATGCCACGAGAAAGAGTGATTAGGGTCAGGGCACTTGGAAAGGGTGTTCCATACATGGTTATGGAGATCATCATCACTGGGCGACTATCCATAGACAGCTCTCCACACAATCCTCATATCGGCTATCCACTTCTTGTCTTTCACATGCTACTACATAATTCTCTTCTTCTCTTAATCTGGTGGAATTCTAACCAATAATGAGAAAATTAAATGTTATTCACAATTTTCCACAAATATCCACGACATGTACACAACAAATTTGCCATCATCACTGGTCAACAATCCTAGGATTGGTTTGACGCAGCTCTCCACTCAGTTCTCCTATCAGCTAATCTTTTCACACCTACGTATTTCTTCTCTTTCACATGCTCCTTTACTTGTTCCATATATTTTATTCGAAGTCTTCCTTTTCCGTTTTTGCCTTCCACTTATCCCTCGACGATTGTCTTCATCAGGCCATCATGTCTCAAGATTGTCACAAATTTGTAGTTCAAATTTCATAATCGAATTTCCATCACGTCAAACCTGGAACGATTTCATACTTTGACACAAATACTCTTATTTTCCCCTGACAAACAGGGCAGAGGTGGCTGGAGGTGTATGGCAGGGTATTATGTCGATTTAGGGTATTAAGACCTCTTTAAATTCATTTTGAAACGAAATAAATATTTCACATGAATAAAATAATATATCTTAATATATCATCGTCCCTGGTCAACAATCCTAATATGGTTTCAGCAGTTTTCCACTCGATTCTTCTATTGGTTTATCTTTTCACACCTGCGTATTTATTCTATTTCACGTCCTTCTTCACCTATCCATTATATTTCAATCGACGTCTTCCTTTTCCGTTCTTGCCATACACTTATCCCTCGACGATTGTTTTTATCAGGCCATAATGTCTCAAGATGTGGCCTATGAGGTTGTTCCGCCTTCTTGTTAAGGTTTTAAACAATTGTGAGGACCCATTTGCTTATTGCTTCAAGAATGCCTCACTCATGATGTTGTCAGGTTTGAACCTATATCATTAAATTGTCACCCGAAATTGAGTTAAATACGCTGAGCACTGATCATCAGTATCTTTTGGAAGTTTTGAAAGCTCCGTTTTTAGGAATTTACTCCGAAAATTTGGCAAAGAAAACTCCAGGAAAGGTGGCCCATTCCCGCTGGCTTCTGATCCTATCCGTGTCCACCTGAATTCCAAACGCAAACTTATAGATATAATAAATTTCATTGAAAATGTTTATACGCCTGTCTGGTTTTTAGTAAACAAGGATCATTTCATGTACGATGGTTCTGTTAATTTGTGGAGGCTCATCAACTGCTTATGAGCCCTGACGGAACAGCTGAAAGCAGTCATAAATCCGGTAAATCGAAGCAACTGATTTTTCGGTCACATGACAATGTAGTGCTCGCTATGATAGCTGATGAGCGCGAGGAAGTGAGACGAGATGGGCGGAAAAAATATTAGAGGCATGCAAGACAACGCGTGTGGCGACCAAACAGAGATTTTTTTAATTGCCATATTTTAATTTCGACACAGATTTACCCGCTGATGATAAATTGGGGAGAGACCGCGGTATCTCCGGTCATAGCTGACCTTACCGCCTTGGTCATTCAAAAATCGTCAGAGAAACGTCCAACTTTGAAGTAAAATATTCCTAAAATTGCCCATGCGATCGACAGTTTCGTGAAAGAGGTCACCAAACTTTGTTGACAGCAGATGCGAAATGTGAGGATTGACACTAACGAAAGAAATACAGAAAAGACTGGAAAGCAGTACGAAACCAAGTCTCAGTTCATTCTCGAAGGCTGTAAGGAAAGTAAGATTCAGTTAACCTGCATGGCTTGATTAGTAACTGTATGGGACATTTCTTTCAAATGCCATAAGAAATCGTTCGTTAACATGGGCTTATTTTATTTTCAACCAATTGCTACTACAACATGAACATTTGATTATTTTTCAGAAAATATTTTTAACCTGTTCGAGGCAATGCTTTCCTCAATTTTATTTACCAATGGGTGGGTAGGGCATCTCTAAGTGGAGGTAACTTCACAGGGTGAGCTCTGATACCTATTTTTGTAGTCTTTCGCTTATGAGAGGGGAAATTGAAAAAATATGCTAAATTCTGCTCAATTCGGGATTTCTCTTTCCTTACCTTGGTTTTGAGTACGGTATTAAACATTCATCTCAAATGAGTAATCCCTTCGTGATTGTTCTTCCACAGGCGATGCTGAAACATTAAAAATTTGTTCGACTGAGGACGAAAGAGGCGCTAGGTGTGCATTTTGATGCATTTGATTCGCGGGAGGGAAGAGAGGCGAGCGGGGAGGGGACTCGAGCGGCCAGCCGCTCTTCTATCCGCCACGCTACGTGGGCGTTGGAATATTTTCTTCGCAGAAGCGCACTCGAATTTGGCATTTTGTGGCTTAACGGTGGCAGATACGTCAAAATGGGCCAAATATTGGTTTCAAGGGTTAGTAACTCGGCAAAATCCATGGGAAATGACCATAAAATATAAAACTTTTCGATTTGTTACTCTCCTCTCCTCACAACTGTCATTTGAGCGAGGGCGAGAGGTTCACCTAGGGGTCTCAAATTTTAGGCCTTATTTTTGATCAGTCCCACAGCTTTATTTCATGTGGCCGGATGATTTAAAAAAAAAAATGATTTTTCCGATCCGCCTCAGTGTACAAGGGTGGGAAGCAGGTGAATTAATGAATACGGCCCTGACACTTGAAGCGCGGATTTTTTTGTGTGGCGTTAAGTACGGAAGAGGTAATTATCACCACTCACTGTTTTCAGACCTCTTCTCGAAAGAAAGCAAATTATTTTTGCTGTTCTATTAATATATTATTACATTGAGGCTTTAGGGCAATAAGTGCTATATATTCTTTTCAAATATCAGTATTTCCGATTTCACGTCCTACCATATGAAGTAAACAAACATTTGTTGGCCTAAAGCTTCAATCTAATAATACTTAAATCGAGTAAGTCATCATTATTTTTCACCAGGGCGTACCCAGGATCAAAACTAGGGGGGGGGGGCAAGCCATGGTTGTTCAAGTTGTTGTTAACAGTTTGCGTGCCATGGACGTAATATTACGTCCTGCTAATCCTTCTGAGGATTGCCATGGACGTAATATTACGTCTTTCCATTTAATTGGCTTTGTATGCGTGAAGCCATAATATTTCGCCCGTGGTACTTTTCTAGTTTACTGCTTAGGGGCTCTGTTTTTTTTTTCAAAAATCAACTACTCGATGGAAAAAGAGTTCACTTTATGTCTTGAGGACGAAAAGTCCTCTGTAGCTACCGGCATCCTCATCTTAGGCCACTTAGTGCGAAAATTCTTTGGGCCAATGGACTCGTCGGATGGATTCGTTGAGGGTGCATTGACCCTTTTTGTCATCCAGGATTTATAATGCTTTGCTTGGAACAATGCTTTTTTATGATTTCCATGGTCTTAAATAGTTCAAATTGAGCGTATTAAAAAAATTATTATGCATGTTATGGCGGTACATCATATGTTGCAACTTTTTTATTTTTCAAAAACAGTAAGTTTTCATTGTTAAATTATATATTAAAAAATTAGCAATAAATGTTATTCAGCTCTTTCATAAAGAAGAGCAAAGTCCATTTTTATTAAAATGCACATCGATATAAATATATTTTTGATGCTAATGTTTTAAAAAATGTACGAATAAGGTAAAAATGGCTGGATTTTTCGGTAGGGCTTTAAATTTAGCAGCCGGCACTCAAAGTTTTAAGATTTAAGCATGGAAGAGATGAATGAAATCAATATTTTAAGGAAACTGTGACAGCTATTTGTTGGTTTTTTAAATTATTTGCTTGAAAAAATATTATTTTCCTTAAAGACATTCGCGATTTTTGATTTTGGGGGGGGGGGGGGGCGGGGAGGGGGACTGCCCTCTTCCCATTCGCATCATTGTATCACGTAAATTAGTAAATAAGTTTGCTTTCGGATTCACCGCAAAGTGACAATTTGGAAAACGATATTTGATGCAACTACATCCCACCTCCTTCAAAATAATGAATCAATCTGCTTAAGACTCGCCTATATTTATATCGGGGCCTGTGTTCTTATTCGATGCTCTTTCCTTAAAATAAAGGGCATATAAGATCTCCAAAGATTCGCTCTTTCGGCATGTCGTCGCAATAGGGTAGTTTCCTTCATCAAAGAAAACGAAAGGCATTGATTGCGATTCCTTACCCACCATTAGTGTATTCATAATATGCAAATTATTTGGTTCTAGAAATCCCAGTTTAGACGAATGGCAATGGTCAATTTTAATTGCATTTGAAAAAGGTCAGATTGGCGCCCATGCGATGCCACTCCACGTGAAGTCACAGGGACCTAGTTTCTATACGACTTTTACATCGTCTTAGATTATAATGCCTCATAATCTGTGCCTCATGCATGCATTGGTAATTACCAATGCATGCATGAGGCACAGAGCTCAGAGGAACATTTCTTAATAATCACCTATTAAAACTGCCTATGGTCGGAAATTTTTCTTCGTTTGATAGGGTATTAATAATCCTTATTTAAGCTAAGCGCTACCTGCTAGCTGGGTACTCTGCTACCTGCTAGCAGCCTGCATCGCAGCGGCGCATACATCCTCGCCCCAAAGTCTCCTCACACGGCGGGGCCGGAAACCAGAATGACTTCACACGGGGTTTTCCCAGCATTCATACTTAACCGTCGCGTTTTCGCGCGCTTAAAAATTTCACTTTTCATTTAATCGCGAAAAATAGATATCGTCATTGAAAAATCTAAAAGTAATCTTTCGAATTAGGCAATAAAAAAATAATAGGAAATCACCCTATTCCTTATGCGCTTTGTTTTGAGTTTTGAGAATTCATGAAAATATGCATTTAATCTGCCTTATTAGGTATATATAAAGGTATGTTACAACGTGAAAGGCTGCTTATCTAGTCGTGAATCTCCCACTCTCCTCTCCACTGGATCCATTTGCTTGCACCCTACTGTCAGTTTTAAGCCTCTTCTTTGTGGGAGGCCTTCTGGAGGTGGACTTGTCAGCCAGGGTCGCAGGTGAAAACGGTCGCTTTCCAAGCGGCCGCAGTGAATTCCCGTTGTAGGGGTTGTTGCTGTGTTATAACGGCTGGGATACGAAGGTCAGGGTGAGGGTGGTGATGTTTCGGGGATTACGTCCGAAAAATTTCTCGCCACAAATTTCCTCCCTTTGTCGTTTTGGGATGCGGTGGAAGAAGTCCTACCTTTGAGGCGAGGGTGAACCTTTGCAGAAGTTTTAAGGGTGTGAGGGTCGCTTTGAGTTGGGTAGTGGAAGGAAGGCTTACTAAAAAAAGTAGTAAAGGAAGTAGCAGGTGCTTGCTTACCTATAACGCAAGCGAAGAAATGACCGATTTCTTGCCCAGAAGGAGGCTTTCAACCCTTGGGAGATACTCTTTTTTATCCTAATACTTTAGTGGTTGGAGGCGTGGGAAGAGAGCGAACCACCAAGGAGAGATTTTTCATGTCGAGTGCATTAAAAATGTGCTTGATTATCATTCAGGGTCGATTCAGATTAAGGCGTCGAAGGATTTACGTTTTGCTATGTATCAGGAATTCAAAATAGCATGGAATGCAAGGGTTTTTTTTTTCATTGGTTCCTTTAGCATTAGTGTTTCATCGCTTTATCACCGATGGCGAGAGGAATCATTTCGTTATCTACTTTGCTGGCATTTTAAGTACATCGGAATTCTGGGAAATTGAGAATGATGTCTCTATGGTAACTTCAATTTCAATATGATACTCGGCTTTAATTAGCGATTTTTTCATAGAAATCCTTTTGGTAGAGTTGGACCATGATGGCATTAAACTATTCAGTGAGCTGAAAAATTAGTTTTTTTTTCTCCTTAAATGTTTTTATAGATCTCCCTTGACCCTTCAATCAGTTCTGAACCGTAGATGCGATGTGGTCTTTAATGGAGGTACTGAGGCAGAGAGTACAAAGAGAACTCACCCTAAGATCACCCTCTGTTTTAGAGTAACCATGCCAACTACTTACTATCGATTATACCTCATTATCTCGTATGATTTTCATTGCTACGTCTTGACACTTTTACGAGTAAAATTAAGTATTGAATGAATGATCGTGATACCTATTGTCTATATGACGATCTGGGAAATTCAGCATACTTTTTATTCCATTCATAGGTTAATCCTTCATCAATTATCCCTGATCAATCCTCAAACGTTAATGCTTAGGAAGATAAATATACCATGCAATTATTCCACTTTTCCGTCCATAAACTTGCGCCGGGTGTATAATTTCCACCGTCTTATTTTTACAAGCAAGAAGGTGACCTCGAGAGTCCACTCACCGTTATTAAACATTGCCTGAGACTGAGAGGCGCCCATCTGATAATAGGTGCACAGAGTATTTTCTTAATTTTAGAGAGGAAATAAATAGAATAATACTTTAATTATAAAATTCTCAAATGAATTATCTTGTCATTGAATAAAATATATTGTAAATTCAATTTCAAAAACCCTTGAAAACTATATTATTCTATACTATATTTTATATGTATTATAATATAAATTAGTTTAATATTTATAATATATTTCCTAAAGTCAATGAGTCATGGCAGTGCACGCTAGATTGCATTGATAGGTGGCTAGCAGGGAATTATGTCGATGTAGATTAGTTCTAAGTCGATTAGATGAGGAGTTCCACTAATTATATAAGTAAACAAAGCAAAACCTGGTTGTCAGCGTTAATCATGTTTCGCCTTTATTTAAGACGTCTTTTTCTCGCTGCATTCACAACGCAACGCATGTGTGGTAACTGTAAGTTGTTAGCAGTTATGCACCTGATATTCAGCTGTTGCTGGTAATCGGCCTTCGGTATATTGTGTAATTTGGCGTTAATGAGTTACATGGCTATTTGTGTTTTACTTCGAAGGGTGAGTAATTGCTCTTCTTGATCTATGATACTTGAAATGTAGGTTTTTTTGGCAATTCCATATTGCTGTTTATAGTGTATTTTGTGTTTTTTGTAGGGAGTCTTCGAAGGGTTTTGCGGTGTCATGTAGGAATTGTGGTATTGTTTTAATGTGAAGGTTTTCATGTATATATTTATTGCGGACGTACCAAGGTGCGCCCATGATTGTCCTTAAGCCCGATTTTCAATGACTTCAAGCTTGTGTAGTGTGTACGTGCGACTGAGCCCTATGCGGGGTATCCGTATGTCAGCATGGGTCTGATCATGGCTGCGAATTTTTGGACTTTTTGGACTTTTTTTGTTTTTTACGCTAGGTGTGGACTTTTTAGTAGGGGCTGTCTCTCTCTTCTCCTCCCTATCAATGCGAACGTAAGTAGCGTTGCGTGGGAAACGTCGCGACGTTGACGACGCGTCGGATGATGTGTAAGTCATTTCCGAAAGGCTGTCTCTGCGTGGCGCTCGTTTCGTGGGCGACCGGACAAGGGGTCTTCCTCTTCTTCCATTGCGTTTCAGAGCATTTCTTTTCGCACACTCCTTTTCCTCCCAAAAGGTTGTTGTCCTCCTGAGGAGGAGGAAAATGAAGCAGGTTGATGGATGCGTGTAGGGACAATGGAAGGTTGTTCTTTTTTTGGAAGAAGTGGGTATCATGCCCCTTAGGTTGCTGCGAAGGTGACCGAGAATGAGTCGGGAATTTGCTCTCTTCTGGCAGTGGGAGGGCGAAGGAGGATTTGGGGGATTTTTAAAATGGCCTTCCCACTCTGCCTCACTGAAGCACAAAAGGACGACTCACCAATCTGGGATCTTTCTCCCCTTCGTTCTTTGACAGTTTGACTCTTTTGACGGCATCGTTTCGGTGGTTTATGCCCCTGAATCACTCGTCGATTTGTTGACCGTGAATGGTTTTCGCTCTGCTTTTTTTGAGGCTCGAAGACCCTCACTATTTTGTTCAACTGAGCATTGTGTGTTGCCTCCAAGTTAAAAGAGTATTCTTCTACAGATCGAAGGAGCGTAAGATTGGCGCATATGCTTGGAGTGATCCTTGGAGTGAATGGTAAAAACTTTATCAGGAGACTGTTCATCTACATCTACATCTACAAATTACCCTGCGAGCCACCTCTAGGGTATTTGGCAGGGGGTGATCAAACACCAGCATGCAGCATGCATTTGGACTCCCACATGCACACCACACCGTCCAAAAAACGTCCCGTATAATAACAAACTATACTACTATATGCTGTTAGAAATAGAATATAGAATAGAAATTCAGAAACATGCAGTAAGTTTTACATAGGTTAGTAGGCTAAACTACAAGTCATGCAATCTACTTACGCGCTCTATTGCTGCCGTTATAATCTCTTATTGATCGTGGAAAAAATGACATTCGGAATCTGTCTGTTCTGCAATCTATCTCTCTTATTTTATTTATATGATCTGATCTTCCGTAGTACGTTGGCGTCCGCAAGATATGGTTAACTTCGTCAGAAAAGACACTGCTCTTGAATTTATCTAAAAGGTTTAGTCTATTTTTCAATCTACGGTCCGACAGAGATTCCCATCCGAGTTTATCTAAGAGGTCAGTCACACTAACAAGACTATCGTAACGACCTTTCACATACCTGGCAGCTCTTCTTTGCACGCGTTCTAACTCTGTTATTAAGCCTTTTTCATGAGGGTCCCAAACACTGGCAGCGTATTCCAAATGCGGTCTAACGAGGGAAAAGTAGCTAATTTCTCTCACTTTGTCGTCGCACTTTCCTAATATTCTTTTAACAAAACCCATTTTACGATTAGCTTGACCGGTTATTTCTCGAATATGTTTATTCCACGATAGATCATTATTGAGTCTAACCCCTAGATATTTCACGGATTCAACTGCCTTTAACTGGGTGCCCCGAATGATATAGTTACGCTGTAGGGAGTTATTCTTCTTCCAGAAATTCATTACGACGCATTTTTCCAAATTTAATTCTAACTGCCATGCATCGCACCAAGCTTGGATAGCAGCAAGGTCATTCGTTAGTTCATCTATATCTTTGCTGGAACGGATTTCTCTGTAAACTACAGCGTCGTCTGCAAATAATCGTAACTTACTCTGCACTACTTCGCTAATGTCGTTTATATAAAGAAGGAATAGGAGTGGGCCAATGACACTACCCTGAGGAACGCCAGAAGTGACTCTAACCTCATTGGAGACTGCACCGTCTAATACTACTCTTTGGACGCGGTCGCTCAAAAATTCTCTAATCCAGGAAATGACATTTTCGTCTAGACCATAAGATTTCAGTTTTATTATTAACTTTCCGTGGGGTACTTTATCAAATGCCTTTTTGAAATCAAGAAAAATCGCGTCTACTGGAATGTTGTCTTCCCCGGAGACTAAAATATCGTGGGCGAAAAGCGCTAACTGAGTTTCGCACGATCTGTTTTTCCTGAATCCATGTTGATTTCCCATTAATAAGTTTTGCGCGTCTAGGTGTTTCATTACCGAGCTGACTACGATGTGTTCAAGGACTTTGCAAGATATGGACGTTAAAGATATCGGCCTGTAATTAGATGGCTGTTCCTTGTCTCCACTTTTAAATATAGGCGTTACATTAGCGATTTTCCAGTCATTAGGTACTTCGTGTTGCTTGATGGATTTACTGAATATTAACTGCAAGTAGGGGGCAAGTTCTGAGGCTAGTTCCTTATTTACGCGAGAAGGGATTTCGTCTGGACCAGGTGATTTATTTGGACTAAGCGATTTCAATATATTTTCTATTCCGAGCGTACTAATGTCAATAGCTGGCATCTTATGTAGACAGGGATTGTCATCGGTCTCGGGTGAGTTTTCGGAAGGCTCCGTGAACACGCTCTTAAAGTAGGAATTTAATAAATTGGCTTTATCGTAACTGCTTGTCAACACATCTCCATTGTCGTTTCTCAGCGAACATACGGTAGATCGTTTACCTTGAACTTCCCTAACATATGACCAAAATGCTTTTGGGTTATCCTGTAACTGCTCTACTAGTGTTTTTCTTTTAAAATTCGTGAACGCATTCCTGAACGCTTCCTTCGTGGCGGCTTTAGTCATCCTATATTTTTTAATTATTAGCTCGCGTTCATTAGCGGATAAATCCGTGCTGACTTTTTTCATTTTAGCATGACACGCTCTCCGTCGCCTCAATGATTTTCTCACTTCCGCGTCGTACCATCTCGGTTCGCTTCCTTCTTTTACTATTTTACTAGGGATGTAGCTATTTATTCCCGAAGTTACGAGCGAAAGAAAAGCTTTCCAAGTATTCTCTACATTTAACTTTAATACTGATTCTTGAAACTCGGGGAAAGCATTTTTCATATGACTCTTACACCCATCAAAATTAGCTCTTTTAAAAATGAAAACTTTACGCTCTTTTTTAAAGTTTACAGCGGTATTTAGAGAAAAATTTGCAGTTACTACCCTATGGTCACTTATGTGGTCACTTTCTGTTGAGAGGGAGCGAGTAGTTGCGGATTTGGAGGAGATCCTATTTAGATGGACCGATCGCATTTTGTTACAGTTAGTAAAATTGGCTATGATGCAAAGATAGCTCTGGGGAATCTCCGACGCGGACGTATTATAATTATCGTTGGAAGAACAACGACCGGAAGAAAAGCAAGTGTTGGAAAATTCCCCTCTCCTGTCCTGAAGAAAGTCTGGTTGCTTAGTTGGTAAATATTTATTTTTTTTAAATTTTTTCTATGCACATCAATGACTTACGAAAGACAATTAATGATATCCATTTTGAATAGTGCTAGTCATAGTCATGCTTCACCAGTCGTTAAACTAAGTGATTTAATTGAATAATTTTCCACGGTAGTAACTTTGTGGCACATGTTCTCTATGAAATGATTATGCACATATTTCAAACTTAAGAATTACAAATACTGACCACGGTTTCAACGCCTAAGTTGAAACTCGCGTCAAAAATTGAATTCAACGCTGCGCGTTCTGAAGTTTCGATGAACCCGCTATTGACGAACGGCAAGTCGAATTTAAATAAATAAAGGATGGAGCACTTTTCCACAAGATTTTTTAATGCGTACAACGCGTTTCGGCTCACTGAGCCATCATCTGGTACAAGACCAGACCAGGTGTCTCGTACCAGAAGATGGCTCAGTGAGCCGAAAGGCGTTGTACGCATTAAAAAATCTTGTGGAAAAGTGCTACGATCTTTTATTTATTTAAATATGTCTGAGTCTGAAGCCTGAATCTGTTGAACTTATTCGGAAGGCTAGTCGAATCTCAGCAAGTGTTCCGTACGGATGATTCATTGCTAATTTTTATCTGCCCTCAGTTTAGATTCAAAGGACGCCAGCAAGAGGCGTGATATAGATCGCAGCAACTTGCTTGGAAAGGCGCCGGTCAGGTCTTGTTATCGTTGCTATGAATTTCATGCATGGCTAGGGGCGCAGCTAGGAATTAAGGCTGGAGGGGATTTAGGTGTAACTGATACCGGTGTGTGTGGGGGTGTGGTATACCCACCAGGATAAGCGATACGTGCGAGATTAATAAATTGCGGAATTTTAAGATAAATGGTTCAAAATAGTGAGTTTTACGACTTTCTGAGGGATACTTTATTAATCCTAACACCATTACATTAGTAATATCAATCCAAATAAGTAAAATGGATTAAACTTAAAGAAATATCTGAGCTCTGGGGGGGGGGGGGGGTTTAACCACCAAAACCTCCCCCTCGCTGCGCCACTGTGTGTGGCATATTCTGTTTTCTCACTTGGATCAAAACCTTAGTTCCACTTGTACACCAAAAACCTCCTCTGTTAGGATAGTAAAAAATCAAAATCAAAAAGCCCGACATAGAGTTTTCACATTCAGCCGTTCCCGAGGTTTCTCGAAGTGAGCACTTGTTGAAAATGAGTCTCGAGTTCAATCTAGTGACATGCATCGATGAAATGCGACGAGGGCACTGGTGAGAAGGGACTGAATGGAATCTGAGGTGAATCCAATCCAAATTTTCTCCATTATGTCCTCGACATGTCCCACATTTTAGGCACCCTTCCCAGCGTCCTATCCCGAGAAGAGGAGAAGATAAAGTCGAATGTACGGTCAGTACAAAATCTGCCACGCATTAATTGATACGCCTTCGGCGCGTTCCCGCTGTCCCGGTGAACCAGTTCACCCTACCAGCCAGATGACAATTGATTGATTTTGTGTGCAATTGTTTATGTTGTGGCGGTAGTGTTCTGTTTGTGTGAGCAGAAACTTATAACTAATAAATGAGGAATATAACAATAACATTTTTTGGATTGAATACATTGACAAATATATTTGGGTACATATATTAATAGGCTTGGGTTACACTGAAATGTGTTAAATTTACAATTTTATTATAATATTAACTATATACAAGTATACATTTTTTTCTCTTTTTCATTATTCATTTCTTTGAATAATATTTTTTTTCTCATATATTTTTATAATTATGTATATTTATTTATTTATATTATTTATATATATTTTTTGGTTGATATAATTTTTTATTGTCATCATTTCTTTTTTCAATTGTTTAAAGTATTTTTTTATTTTTTTTGTTTTTTCCTTTCATTTTTTTTATCATTTTTCATTTTCTTTTTCATCATTTTGTGACACATAATATTAGGAAATAAACATTTGTAATACCTTCTTACATTGAGACATTTATGATACCTTTTAGTGATGACGAATACATCTACAAGAAAGAAAGACATAGAACAGGCTCAAAGACGAGTGATTTGCTGAGGCAGTTTGTATGTGGTGGGGATTTTTCACTCCAGAGCGTTTATTGAACGCACCTTACCGAGTGAATCCTTCAGTTCCCTTTCAGTCTTTGGGAGAACTGTGAAGATTCTTGGGGACAAAAGGTGCTGCCTTACGGAGGTGGGGCTTTATATCAATTTTTTTCTTTTTTTCACATCATGCCCTTGGAAGGTCAGGGACGACCCACGCGGACAACAGCAACCGAGACGAAACGGACAGGATAGCAGAGAATGGAAGGCGGGACTATGGAAGAAGCGCTCTGAATATAAAAGGTTCTTAGTAACAACTTGCACTCGCACGTATATCTCTCGAATTTGTAATCCACAGTTCCCAGCCAAATCTGGCTGCCTCCTAGGTGTTCCGTTTTTAAGATGGTTTCAGACACCAAAAAATCACTTGATTATATTGTAAATTGAGTCATGGCTTAGTGGTTAGGGATAATTAGGGATTGAGAGTATGTTTAGGGTTTAGGGCACATTTAGGTAATCTGTATTTAGGTTTTATAGGAGATTCGTAGTCCCAAGGTTTTTTAATAAAGGATTATTTGTTGCAGCAAAGGATTTTTCAATTTTTGTTGGTGCAATTGTTTGGGCGACAAGTGGTTTTGTAAGGGCGTCTGTATTTGGTAAATCGTGACACATACAGGTTTTTATTTGGTTCGAATAAAGTTTCTTGAATTAATGCTGCGTCTATTGAGTGTGATGAAAGTAAGTGACGGAGCTCCTCCTGTTTTTGTGAAATGCCGCAGATGTTCCACGGCAGCATTCTTAGTTGATTTGCAGGACTCTTAGCCATCACTATGTAGCATATCGGCCTCTTTGATCACTTCATTGATGATTATTTCAGATTTGGGAAGTACTTACCACGTTATGGTAATTAGATGCATTAATGTGATTGTTTTAGCTGTATTCATATTTCGGACCAGTGGGTAAAATTTTTTACTTCGTTGGTCGGACTTTTGCTTGTATTTTACTAGTTTGAATTTTTTTTTATCTTTAGACGCCCTTTGGGCACAAATTAAATGATTCCCTGAGAGATTGCTGGAGAATTTCCAGATAAAACGGTGTCACTTCATGCTGTACCATGTCCTTTTTTGCTGACGTTCCACGGATGCCACACGAACTATCTCGTCTGAGGAAACCCTTTTTTCATCTCCCGTACCTACATCTGTTATGCCTGCTCGCATGCATGGGCAATAAAACCTCCATATCTCCGCATTTATTTCCATTGCGTGCGTTGGAATAGGCAAGGGTGGTTGTTCAACGCCTGGTGGGGGTGTTTATTTTTCGTTGCGTTGGCAGAGGGTTGCGCATGAAAGGTCTCCTTTTATTATAGCCTCACCCCCGGGTCTGTTTTGAAGATTTACGAGATTACACCTATACGACAACCCCCTTGCTTTTCATTTCATCGCCAGCCTCAGGCTTTGATTCACAAATCCTATTCACAGTTCTTCTCCCCATTGCGTGATAACCTTGTCCCAGTGAGCATAGGAGGCCCTGTTTGTGCTCTGGTGCGTTGTTTGTGCCTCGGAATGTGATCTCAAGGCGTTCCTCAAAAGTCTGTCGGGTGAGGCACACCTGAGGTCCTCGGGGTTGACGACATCCTCGAAGATAGCGAGAGGATGTTTAGCGTACTCATTTTCGTGTCCTCGGACCCTTGTGCACATCCACGGTGAGGTCAGGAGGGTGGCGGATGAAGGGGTGAGGACGAAAATCCATCACGTTCACGGAGAGAACTCATTTCTCTGTGAGCACTGGGTTCACTAAATCATCATTCGCCTATGTTTCCTGGAATGCGTGTGTAGAGCGGGTAGAGTGGTCGTTATCCAAAATGTTCGCTATCCGAAACAATTTTCCCCATAAGAAATGAAGGAAATAGGAATAATTCCTATAGCTCCTATTGACTCGCTATTATATGAAAGTTACAGGCTATATAGGTATGATTTTTTAAATGAGAATAGTTATGATACAGTACAAATTGAGTTCTATATAAATAAAAACATTAAAGAAAGCATTTAAACATAAGGAAACATAGGAAAACTAACCGTTATTACTGCCATGTGATGGCGTGAGTGGATGGAGGTATTACTTTGTATCCATTTGGGATCGCACAGCACCGAACACAAACATGTCCGCTACACAACTGTTCGCTGACCGAAATTTTGTTCGCTATCCGAGGCAAATTTTTAGCGAAATTTTTGGTCGTTATACGAATTGTACGTCATCAGACGCGATCGCTAACCGAGGTTTCACTGTATCCTCTTATCGTATGCACCTGCGACCTGCCAACCGATTCTATTGACCTGTTTGCTCCTTTTGAAAAGAATCCGATGCTCGCCGGTTTTTCGGGGCCCTCTGTCGTGGCGTGGGTGGTGGCGTTTCATGGACCCTGGGGGTCCCTTGCTCTCGTAATCTGATCCTCTTTAGCATCTCCGGCGAGGATCCATCCTGCAGTTGTCGGATCTCGAGGCTGGGTTTTTCTTTGTGTGTGCCTGAGCATACAGTGGAATGGCCCTTATACCTTTTGTAGTTGTTAGGTATCTTTTAGGAGAGGTGAGGGAGATTAGCATCTTTCCACTGCGAAAGGGGCACCACCGGCAGCAATATGCCCGAGGATTTTTGAGAAATGGGGTGGAAAAAATAGGGCCACACACTGGCGGTTGTGGGGCAGTTCTGGCTGCTGATCATGCAAACTTTTCCCTGCGGGCGGTCGACTAGTTTCAGTAGAGGCATCCCAGGTTAACAACAGCCCTCACCATCTGAAGGGTATCACGGGGGAAAAATGGGGGTGAATAAGCCTGGTTTGGTCGCATTGTGCCGTAATCCATTATGTTTAGCCGTAATCCAGTTCTTAGCATAGTTCCCCAGCTCAGATGGTAGTTCTTTCCTAATGGGTGGGAATATATTACATGCTGCCTTGAAGTTAACATTCGTATCTGGTCATTTTTTCAGACATGTAATAGAAGACATAGTGTATGCCGCTTTTGTGTTATAAATCTCGGCTCTCTCATTTCAAAAGTCGGTTGAAGTTATCCCTGTAAGGCATCTGTGAATATTGAAATTGATTTTTGTGTGTCAAGCCACTGCGTCTTTAAATACGCAAGAAATAAAATCATGGAGCACGCATCGAATCAACTGTTATAGGATACGAAGTCGACGGAATCAAATTCTTATTTTGAAGGGTAAAAATGGAGTTGGAACAAATATAAGATTTTTGAAATGATAACCGTTTAAGAGTACATTTTATCACCATTAATCCTAGTTTTGGTTTATATCCCTTTTTTGTAAATCAAATTTAATTTCGTTTTTGCGCTGGGATATATGTGAAGAGATTTTTAGTATCTATTCCACCCCCCCCCCCCCGGGTCTTTCGAACAATTTAAGTGGTTCTTTTGCATTGACCAAACCCAGCATCGCTGGTCATCTGAAGGTGGTGAATCATCATAGAATGCAGGATGGAAGTAAAGTTTAGGTTGTGTTGCGTTTTTTTGTTATTACTTAGTATTTGCCTTTGCACGCCCATGGTGTGTCGTAATGGCTAAGCCTCGGATATTTGACATGAGGTGAGATAAATCAGAACGATGTGTAATACTGCATGCTATATGTTACAATATGTGCCCCGCAAACCGCCTCAAAAGCCGTGCGGCCTGAAGTAGGGAGTCGCAGGGGGGGGAGGGAAGGATTTCTCGAAAATAATAATACTAGATTCTTTATAAAGGAAGAAAATAATTATCGTTCGAGGGAAAAACAAGAGTTCTCATTCCTAACAATTGGGCAAGACATCTTTCTTATTTTATTGCTTCTGTGCCCCTATAAAAAGGATTTTTCTAAGATGATATTTTATCCCTTTCATTCTGCATGATATCTGTTTTTAATGGCTCCAGCAGTCTGAGCCGAGCCCGTAGCCTTGCGGCTCCCAGCATATTTCGTTAAAAGCTGCGTGGCGCTCTCTATTCGCTATTTGCATCTTTTGACGAATCTATCTAGATTTACATATTACACTGCGAGCCACCACAGGGGTGTTTGACAGGGGGTGATCAATCACCAGCATGCAGCATGCAATTGGACTCCAAGATGCACACCACACCGTCCAAAAAACGTTACGTATACGAACAAATTATACTACCATACGCCGCCAGAAAAATTAAATTAAATTAAGAAACATGCATTAAGTTTTACACAGGTTAGTAGGCCACACCACAAGTCATGCGATCTATTTATGAGTTCTATCGCTGCCGTTATAATATCTAATTTATCGTGGTAAAAAAGACACTCTGAACCTGTCTGTAGCTCCATCCTCCTCCGTTCCGTTACATATCAGGAGGGGAGGTGTGCGACAGATGCGCTGAAAATTACTTTTCTGTCTGAAATAGTAACTCAATTTCATCTTTCGCTCTGCCAACACGATTTTTTCGCGATTGTGATATCTTATAAAGAGAGTGCGTTTTTATAAAAATGGCATGAGCAGCGTTTTCCCGCCATCTATCCCTCGCAGGCGTTACCACTGGCGCGGCTGCCTCTATTGTGAGCAAATCCGAATCTGAGTTTTGTTAACAAAATTTCGCGACATAACTTCCAAAAAAACGTGAAAAACGTTTATCGTACTAACACGGAATCTATGAACTGTCAAGGAAAAATAATTCCATTAGGGATAAAAGGGTATAAAGTTTCCTACACATTTAAACGCTAAAATAATTTTCTCCGACAAATCGTTTTGACTCTTCAAAATTGGCGTTTTTTAACCGTTTAGCTCCATTTGAAAATTGGCATTTTTGATCCGCAAAAGTAATCTTCTCTCTAATTAATTAAACAAGCTTACAATTTTTTTTGTTAAAAAATCGATGCTAAAGTATTTTTTAGCGATGAATCCGAATGTATCCTTAACTTTCTTCTAACCTGGTGGATATTTTGCTGATTGAAAATTTAAAAATTTGCAAAAATTCGAAAAAACTCATAAATTATGATTAACTTCCGAAAGTGATTAAATAGTTTCTTTTTTCAATTTTGTATTTGGCTATAACCTTATGAGTACCTACCTAATTTATTTTCACCAAGTGTTTGAACAGGTAACTTATTTCAACCTTAATTGCGGATAAATTGTCAATATAAGCGGAAATGTATTTTAATATTGCATGGCGAAATTTTGTTCATTCGCCACAGATTCGGATTTTGCAGCCCAAAAGACCAAAGAAAATTTCGAATTCTTGCAGTGTAATTTATCGCACGATGAATAAATTATTCTCAATTTTCTCATTTGATTCCCACAATTCTATGCAAATCCTTTCGAGGGTATGCTTGAAAAAAATGGGAACCTTTTTCGAACGCTTTACGGGAGAAAGTAAAAATGTCTATTTTAACGAAAATTCAGTTTCGAAATGTTTCATGATTCTGTCCATTTTCAACGGCTTTTTCAGCTTAAGTTTAAGTGGAATGAAAATAAAATTGCGGATTTGTCTTAATCCATACATATTTTACTTTCATACTTCACCGAATTTGTTGGAATAGAAAAGAGTGAAAACTTTAGGGTTTTGGTCATAGTTATTTTTTTATTTTTTTCCTCCCCCAGTACAGCGTTATAAGCTGTTTTAAAAAATCTGTCTTGCTTTTTAAGTTTTCAACCCCAAGACTCCCCCAAATTAGTTCGTTTTAACCAAAGCATAAAGTTTACTCCTGAAGGTGTTAACCTGAGATCCGTTGCTAAACGCTCTTGGCACGTCTGGTAAGGCCATTAACCAAGCTTTGAGCACCAAAGAACTTCGTGCTATAGGGTATTTAAAAAGAATATTATTAAAATAAGACATTACAATATTTCCACTGAGTTTTATTATTACACTAAGCGTTTCGTCGTTACAAACAACGTTATCAAGTGTAAAAGTCCTTTTTTTCCATATTTTTTCAATTCAAAAGAGTTTATTTCCAATGCTGGCAGTGTGCATGGATATTTACATAATATTTGCAGTATTACACATATTTACAGCATGAACCCTGGTATAGGATCATTTTCCTCTTCAGGGCTTGTAAAAGGTATTTTAAGTTTTGTGTGTTTGTGAGCTTGTAGCAGCAAGTGTAATTCAAATTATCTGGAACACTTTTCTTCCGGGATGGATATTGGTCCGCCATTCGTCCGAGACTTGAGGGAAACAGGCAAAACCCCACGTAGACCGCCGTGTTATAGATGGTGATGAATGTTGATGTTGCAGAAGAAGTCAAGTGGTGTCTGGAAGGCGTTATCCTGGTGTCCGGATAGAGTCATCGTCCAGATGATCTTCTTCCCCTGGGTAGTTGACCCCGTGTCCTTCTATTGCTCTTCTATGGTGGGTACCGCGTTTGAGTGAGGTTGTGTATAGAGGGTTTGTACAAAATTCAAAAAACCTTTGGATACTAACAAAATTTTTCGGGGTCAACTGGAATGGTTGGAAATCTAGGGTCCAAACTCACATGTGTCGAGAATGGGGGGCCGGATCATACAAGATATTTAAAAAGAAAATAAAAGGATCTTGTAAAGATCTAGCTTTCATATTGGTTTCAAATCACTTCACTGTGCCATAATACATAGACACACATTAAACGTTTAATGTGTGCCAATGCATGCCCTAAAGGTTCCCATTATTGTATGCATTGCGTGCCGCGTACCAATTGGTAGGGCCACGCCTGCTGCCAGGGGCGCTGTCCTTTGGTTTGCGTGCCTGGTGATGGTTCAGGGTGTCATTGTCTCCACGAGAGGGTATATCCTGAAAGGGACCGTAATTTAAAGGGTTGAAGGAGGCAATCTATAGAATGAGAAGCGGGCAGGGGAGATGCTTCGTGATGTGGGAAGAAATTTCACATTAGTCAATGGAAAAACCGCTTTATGCCCAAAATTAGCAATCAATTATCCTTACGGAGCGCGAGATACTCATGCTTCAATGGCGGCGTTCGTGGAAAAAAATGAAGGGGTCGATTTTTGCGTGAAAATTTGGAGCGCACGGTGTGGTATTGATTTTGTTTCGTGCGCTTTGCAATCGTGTTTTGTTCGTTCTAAGCGCGGGAGAAGATACCTCGGAATGAAAAATGACTTGCGGAATGGAGAAGTAAAATACGGAAAAGCTGAAAATCAGCATATATAAAAATACTGGCGTTTGGTGAGATATTTTCTGGTGTTCAAAAGAAAATGTAGGCTATACTTTGCACGAAGATTATTATTATGAATATGTACTCAAATCAAACATTATTCCTCTCCTTTACGCTATTGAATTGGATATATAATGGTTGTGCTCATGCATGGGTCCAAGGTCCAATTCCCGGGCGATGCTTTCGGTCAACACAAAATTGAATTATTGGCGTGTCCCAGTGAAAGAAAATGGCCCATATCAATCAAATCTAAAAATTTACCTCAATCAATGTGAATGAATGTCATTCTTAATTATATTTAGTATTTTACCCATGATGCTTGATTCTACGAAGAGTCTTAAGCTGAAAGTTTGAGAGGTCCTTTGATTGAAGAGAAAATATATATTTGAATTTCTTGGTCTAAATCTACATCTACATAATCCGCAAGACGCCTAAAAGGCGTGTGGCAGGGGGTCTTAGGAAACCAGCCATTTACACATAAAAAGGAAATGCGAAACTTCGATTAGCGTTTATTGATGTCCTTTATGGTTCGGGGGAAAAACGAATTCCAATATCTATCCGTTCGACAAAACATCTCTTAATTTATCGCTTCTATCGGACCTGGAAATATAGTGTGGCTCTAACATTATGCTTCCGTGTCGCTCTTAAAGATATCCATTCTCAATTTTTCACGCAATCTAAGCCTAGCGCGCAGCCTCCGGGTCTCCAGCGGCTCCCAGCCTACAAGTCCGGCCGTCGAGAGTTGTCCGTTGACAGCTAGAAGGGGTAGGTGGCAAGGTTGCAAGGCAAGAAAGGGAAACGCCCACATCACATGTAAACAAAACGGTTCCGTGAAGAAAGCAGCCGGAAGGGATGACGAGCGTGAAGGATCCAACGGAAGAATCCTTTGTTTTGGTGATTCGAAGAAAGGGCATCTTTTGGTGGCTCAGGCTTGTTTTAGTCAGAGTCCTCTGGATGGCAGTTCTATACACTACTCCCTCCATAGAGGTACCTCTATGACTCCCTGAAAGGGTCTTTGTGGTGCATTATCAACAATCCAGAGGACTCTGGTTTTAGTGCTTCATATGCATGTGACAGCTTTGTATGAGTAGGCAAGGGTGTGAGGTGCATTTGTGGGGATGGCGATTGGTTGCAAACTATGTTGGCTCAGGGTTCTCTGCCCCTCCATTTAAAGTGCCATCGGACAACTCTCGCCGGCTGGACTGTATATGGATGCGAATGCTTGTTTTGAGATAGAGAACCCCATTCACCTAGTTATTTCCTCTTAAACTTTGAAATCCTATATTAAAAATTGGACGGTCTGGAGCAATTAGCAATTTATAAGACATATACATCTACATCTACATCTACAAATTACCCTGCGAGCCACCTCTAGGGTGTTTGGCAGGGGGTGATCAATCACCAGCATGCAGCATGCATTTGGACTTCCACATGCACACCACACCGTCCAAGAAACGTCCCGTATAATAACAAACTATACTACTATATGCTGTTAGTAATAGAATATAGAATAGAAATTCAGAAACATGCAGTAAGTTTTACATAGGTTAGTAGGCTACACTACAAGTCATGCAATCTATTTACGCGTTCTATTGCTGCCGTTATAATCTCTTATTGATCGTGGAAAAAATGACATTCGGAATCTGTCTGTTCTGCAATCTATCTCTCTTATTTTATTTATATGATCTGATCTTCCGTAGTACGTTGGCGTCCGCAAGATATGGTTAACTTCGTCAGAAAAGACACTGCTCTTGAATTTATCTAAAAGGTTTAGTCTATTTTTCAATCTACGGTCCGACAGAGATTCCCATCCGAGTTTATGTAAGAGGTCAGTTACACTAACAAGACTATCGTAACGACCTTTCACATACCTGGCAGCTCTTCTTTGCACGCGTTCTAACTCTGTTATTAAGCCTTTTAATGAGGGTCCCAAACACTGGCAGCGTATTCCAAATGTGGTCTAACGAGGGAAAAGTAGCTAATTTCTCTCACTTTGTCGTCTCACTTTCCTAATATTCTTTTAACAAAACCCATTTTACGATTAGCTTGACCGGTTATTTCTCGAATATGTTTATTCCACGATAAATCATTATTGAGTCTAACCCCTAGATATTTCACAGATTCAACTGCCTTTAACTGCGTGCCCCGAATGACATAGTTACGCTGTAGGGAGTTATTTTTCTTCCAGAAATTCATTACGACGCATTTTTCCAAATTTAATTCTAACGAATTGTATACATTGTAACAATATATTGTATATAATTGTAACAATATATTGTCTGACAATATCAGTCAAGTTATGATTTATCAATCGGGGCGAGCGAGCGGAAGCCTTGCACGGAGTGAATTACATATTTCTAAATATCTATTTTCATAGTCATTCATGAGTTGCCGCTGAATTTTACTTTTTTAGCGGTGTGAAAGTGAAATTATGAAATAAAATTCCCAGCCGATTATAAATTGGCGAATGCCTTAAGTCAACAATTGGGAGATAGGTTTCACGCGCCCTTGCATTTTGCTCTCCTTTGAGTTAGATTTTATATGGTATTAAAAATAAAATTCAAACCGACTGCATTTTGGAGACTGTTTTACTGAGTTGTTTCTTGCAAGTAGCAATTGCGTGGGTTCCCTGACGGCCCATTCAATCAGGTGACCAAGTTTTGCGATTACAAAAATGCCTCTCTCTAGCGTTATGCTGCTTAAGCACGTGAATAATTCATATGCCATTCCTCCAATTTCCCTGGCACCCGAACGAGGAAAAATTCAGAATTTTCAAGTGAACGTATTAGACGTTATAATGCGTGTAATTGCGCCCGCGAGTGAGAGGCCGTCACACACAAACTTCGCTTTCCCCCGCTCGATATCCGAAGTTTCGGCGATAAATTTTGCGAGTGTGTCGCAGCGAGCAGGTTGCTCGTTTTCGCTCGCCTAATTGCCAATAAAGCCCTCCGAGCTGATGGCTCCTTTACATTCCCGTCCTGCGTGTCTCCTATAAAGGGAGACGAAAGTTTAAATTTACTGCCAATCGATGGAACGAGTAAATTCGTTCTCATTTTTTCACCGTCGTTTTTTTATGCGCTCGCCTTTTGCAAGCTTCCGAATTTCCCACGACGCCAATGCTCGCCGTAGTTACGAATGAATAATTGAGCGTAGCAATTAAAGTAAACAGCACTTCGGAATTGATGGGTGCTTTCCCGCTAAGGAGAGAGTAGAGCAGTTCGGATGGCCCCATAACATGTTTACCTGTCACGCGGTGGTTGTCGTTTCATAACTTTTTTATTCGTCTCCTTTTTAATATGGTTCGCTCGGAAAATGACTTCTTTCTCGTATTTTTCTGGACCTCGTGGCGGAGCTATCGTTATCCTCCCCAAAAAAGCGACGAACGCATTGATTAGCGCGACGTTGATGTATAGTTAGATATTCAATTACAAACGCGTGCTACATAATCAGCTACTGGATACTCTCTTGGCCACTTACCGTTGATAAATTGAACCAAATGAAGAGTTTATACCGAGCTGAATCGGGCTTTCATGCGACCAATTTTGTCATAAGTAATCTCTGATTAATTTATATCCTGGAGAGTACACATTCCTGAAATAATGATGTTATCGATATCTTCGAGAGAGAGAGAGAAAGAGAGACCCCTGGTGGGTATATCTAATAGCTGAGTCAAGGAATTGGAAGATAATGCTACGCAAGAGTCGGTCTTACTGATCACTCGTTCACAAGATACTCTGTTTCTCGGGATGGTCAGCATAATGGCATTTATAGAGTAATAGGGCCCGCACATGGTCGGGTAAGGGGAATTTCATAGCTTTAAACGATTATCTATTGAGTCGGTGGTGATTTAGCTTTGTCGAAATCTGGATTCAAGGAATTATGCAATATCTTTGTTTATTTCAAACAATTATGTGTAATATACATACTTTGACCGATTTCGAAGTGGAGCCTTGAAAATGGCGCTTGGAGTACCGATTGTGGATGAGATAGAGTAAACATTATAGTGTGGAATATACAAAGCTATTGTATTATTAATAATGCAAAATATGACAGAGCTAGAGGAAGTGATGCAATTATTATACAGCTCAATATTTCGGGGACCCCAGTGGAGAACATGCCTCAGCATCGATTTTGGTTTTAATGCGCGGATTGTGCTTGTGTCCAAGCTTTTTGACTCAATAGGACATGTCATTTTCTCGGAATGGCACTAATTTCAGGAATAGGGTGGTTACCTATAGTGTTTTTATCGCCTAAATCGAAAGATTATTACTCCTGGAGTACGCATTTCACGATTTTAGATTTTTAAATGATATCTATTATTCGCGTTTAAATGAAAAGTGAAAAATTTCAAGCACGCGAAAACGCGACGCTTAAGTATGAATGCTGGGAAAATCCCGTGTGACGTAATTCTGGTTCCTGCTGCCGCAAGTGAGGTGACCTTGGGGCGAGGATATATGCGCCGCTGCGATTCAGGCAGCTAGTACTTAGCAGAGTACCCTGCTAGCAGGTAGCGCTTGGCTTAAATAAGGATTATTACCTTACCTTACCTTAATACCTTATCAAAAAAAGGAAACTTTCCGACCATGGGCAGTTTTAATAGGTGATTATTAAGAGATGTTTCCCTGAGCTCTGTGCCTCATGCATACATTGGTAATCTCAGACGATGTAAAACTCCTATCAACTCTTATAGAAACTAGGTCCCTGTGACGTCACGTGGAGTGGTACCGCATTGTCGCCAATCTGGCCTTTTTCAAATGAGGATAAAAGTGACCATTGCCATTCGTCTGAACTGGGATTTGTAAAACTAAATAATTTGTATATTAATATGAATACGCTAATGGTGGGTAACGAATCGCAATAAAAGCCTTTCGTTTTCTTTGATGAAGGAAACTGCCCTATTGAAATTCTATATTTTACGCTGTCGTGTCTCATTTTTCCCCGACTTCAAATGTTTTCTGTCAATGCGTATTATTCACTATTTTAAGCGAAGAGAAATACTTTGAACATACACATTCCTTGTAGGACCAACACCCATCCTAATGTCGGGTAATAATCTATTCAGCATATGTTGCCGTTGTTCCTCTTTGTCTTTACTTATCTTTGCATCATATACCTTCACTTCAACAAATTCTTATAACTAGGTTTTACCCATTTTCGAGACTTCAGAATATGCGAAATGGCACTCATCACTATGCGATGATATGTCCATTTCCCCAAGCGTGTTTCCCCGAGGAAAGCCTATCATCATCCTTAGCTGATCGCGTATCTTCAATGACCGGAGACTCTTCTTAAATATCATTAATGGCAAATACAGATCATCTGACCTTTCTTTTTTTCCGCCTCGTGTTCCTTCGCGCACGACGAGGTCGAGTGATCTATTTCATTGTTTCACTATCCGCCTTTCTGTCTCTAAACGTTCTTTCCTATTCAGACTTCCTTCTTCCATTAACTCCTATGCCAAATGTGTTCCAAATTTTGATCCTTTTTTTCATCCCCCATCCATCTGGCACCATCCTATCGTTATTTCCCCCCCTTCCTCTTACCACCCGATGAAATTTACTATTCTTTGCTATTTATTTGTGAATACTGCTGAATATTTTTTCATTATTGGATACGTTGCTTAATATTATCAATTGTTTCTCCTGTCATTGTAGTCCTCTGTAATTGGCCTCTTGCTGTTTTTGGACTGGATTAAATAAATGTGCAGATGGATGCCCTGTGCTGGACCGTGAATATTCCTGTCTTTGTTGGGAGCTTTTTGGAGAGGCTTTTATGATTGAAGGGAGCTTGTTTTTGGGTGGGGTTGGGATCGTAGAAGGTTGCATGCGATTGAAGATGCGAGTGACGGGGGGATTAAGCGGTTAAGGAAAGGCTTCCAGGGTGGTTGCCAGGCTGCGGCTCCCTCTTGCTGCTGTGGGGCCAAAGAGGTTGCGTGGGGAGAGGGATATGGCGCCCAATCCCTCCCTCCAACCCGTTGCCATGCAGAGACACGCCTCGCCCGATACAAGCTCCTGGCACACGCATAGTAACCTACATAACAAATGTAATTACGTAGAAGGGTAAAGACTGCTTAGGGTTTAGTAACTTAAATAGGTCTATCAATGCAAGGTTAGAATAAAAAAAGGCTTTATGTTGAGGCCCGGGTTTCTGTATCTTATGCTATCATCACCTGATAATAGCATAAGATGCTGAAACCCGGGTCGTGCTATTTAAAATAAAGTGTGGAATAGAACAAAGTAATTTATTTTATTTTATGATGAAGCAGTTCCACAAAGTAACGCCTGAGACCGTGTCTTACATTGAGAAATAAAGATTAAGCAGTACTAAAAAAGATAAATTAATTAAAAATGCTGTGCAAATGCAATTGAAATATAAATCCCGAGTACTTTCTTATCTGAGGGTTCTCATCCGTGGACTTTTTACTCAATTATTCCCTCCTTTATGGATTCCTGCCATTACTGCGTCTCGTCACATATTCTATCTGACCTTTTTCTGTGGTCTACCCATGTATTGTACCTGATCGATTTAATGTTTCTTATCCTGGTTGAAATTCAGAAAAAATTGACGATAAGTTTGATCACCAATCATTTGCTTGAATTGCGTCAAGAAAGTCGTCATCATCATTAATCATAATCAATCATTTGACCGCTTAATATATCTATCAGCTACGCTTCGAAATTTATACATTTCTTTTACACCGTTGACGCCGGATCCCTCACAACTCGTGCTAGGCCTATCTTACCCGTTCCTTTCCTATACCAGCACCTCGAACACAGCCTTCCTAAGAGCATCGCGGCTCTGTAGTTGTCAAATGAATACATTATATACATCAATGATCTCTGCTCCCGCATTAGCAGTAAAATACCTTTATTTGCTGACGACGCTGTCATCTATCACGAAATAAGTGACCACTCTGACTATGAAATTCTATCATTGGACTTAAACAACGTTCTTTTGTGGAGCCAAGAGTGGGGACTCGAACTTAATCTGAGCAAATGCATGTCGGTACATTTCTTGAGGAATTCGTCCAACTATAATCATGTCTATTCTATGGATGGTATTAATATAAAGGCAACAGAGGAAGTGAAGTACCTGGGAGTTACGATAATCTCAAACCTCTCGTGGGGAACACATATAAGGAATATTTGCGGAATAGCCCTGAAGAAATTAGGATTCGTCAAGCGTATTTTGGGAACATTTTCGGATGAGACAGTGAAAGAAAGGTGCTATTTCGCACTCGTCCGACCGCACTTTGAATATACAGCGAGCGTATGGGATCCGGTGCAGAAAGGCTTAATGCAAGAACTGAACAAAATACAAAGGAAGGCTGCGCGTTTCGTCAAAAACTGCTACGGGTGTACCGACAGTGTTACCCAAATGTTAAGCGAATTAGGATGGGAGCCGCTGGAGACTCGGAGGCTGTGCGCTAGGCTTAGATTGCTTGAACAATTGAGAATGGATATCTTTAAGAGCGACACGGAGAACATAATATTAGAGCCACACTATATTTTCAGGTCCGATAGAAGCGATAAATTAGAGAGATTTTTTTGCCGAACGGATAGATATGGGAATTCGTTTTTCTCCCGAACCATAAAGGACTTTAATAAATGCAAGTCCCAACTTTGTAGAGCACTTCATTTTTGATGCGCAGACGGCTGGTGTCCTAACACCTTCTGCCACACGCCTTTTAGGCGGCTTGCGGGGTATTATGTAGATGTAGATGAAATGAAGGCACACACTCCCGTGATCTTTCCACCATTCATAGCAGACTTGTTTCTCTCGTCTATTAACCGTTTGAGGACTTCCTCGTTGCTCAACTGGTTCATTGGTACAATCTTCCGTCGTCCTATAGGCACCACCGTATTTATACTGCTTCTACTCCAGACTTCCTCAACTCAGCCAAAGACCGTGCAACTAAATCATTCCCGTCCCGCATACGTAAGCCCAGCAGATTCCCCGCATTTCTGGTAAATTTAATTAAACGCCGTAACGCCGCCCGTCGAACATGGTAAATTTCTCGACATCAACCTGACAAAACGGCTTACAACCAACAATCTAATCAAGACGAAAAAGAAATTAGTAAACACAGTCGTCAAACCCATTGGGAAAACCACATTAGTAAATTGACTTTTGAAAATTCCTCAGAAATTTCTACAGATATATATATATATATATATACCAGCCCCACATGGCGGACAATAAAATCACTGAAAAATCAAAAATTTTAATCCTCCCATTGCTTCTGATTCCGGCCTTATTTTCGGTCCCTCACATAAAGTTGAAATACAAGCTGATCATCTTCAAAAAGTTATGTCTTTAGACTCTTCTTTCGAACCCAAAGATAAAGAAATGAATGTACTCTTCAATAACTTACCAGATATCCCCAACTCCTTTCCACTTTCAACTACTTCTTCTGTTCGCACTATTCTTTCCGTGCTTCCCGCAAGAAAAGCCCCTGTATCGACCAAATTTCTAACTTTCAATTAAAATTTGCTAGCCGCTTAAATAAAGTTAATTTTCTTCTTTCTGTTCTATTCAATAATGCTTACTTTCTTCCCTATTTTCCCAATAAATGGAAACAAGCTAAAATTATTTTAATTCCCAAACCGGGTAAAGATCCCAAAACTCCTGGCAATTCTTGTCCCATTTCACTTCTATCCAATCTTTCTAAAGTCTTTGAATCTATCATTCTTTCGCGTCTTAAATCCTTTCCTTCCGCTCATCATATTATCCGGCCTGATCAGCCTGGGCTTAGACGTAAAATGTCCGCCATTCATCAAATCCTCCGTCTTGTTGAAAAAATCAGCCATTCTTTTCATCGCCATTTCTCGACGGATGCGGTGTTCCTTGATGAGGCACGGGCTTTTGACCGTGTTTTGCAAAGGGGACTATTTACAAACATCACTTCCTAACATTCCCCTCCTCAGACTTTCACTTTATAATATCTTATCTAAGCAACAGACTATAGGGTAGTTTCCTTCATCAAAGAAAACGAAAGGCATTGGTTGCAATTCGTTACCCACCATTACTGTATTCATAATATATACAAATTATTTGGTTTTACAAATCCCTGTTTAGACGAATGGCAATGGTCAATTTTAACCGCATTTGAAAAAGGCCAGATTGGCGCTCATGCGATGCCACTCCGCGTGACGTCGCAGGGACCTAGTTTTTATACGAGTAGATAGGAGTTTTACATTTCCTGAGATTACCAATGCATGCATGAGACACAGAGCACAGGGTAACATCTCTTAATAATCACCCATTGAAATTGCTTTAGTTCGGAAAGTTTTCTTCGTTAGATAGGTTATTAATAATCCTCATTTAAGCCAAGCGCTACCTACTACCAGAGTACTCTGCTACCTGCTAGCATCCTTCGTAGTATCAGCGCTCAAAGCCTCGCCCCAAGGTCACCCCACAGGGCGGCAGCGGGAACCAGAAACACGTCACACGGGCTTTTCCCAGCATTCATACTTAGCCGTCGCGTTTTCGCGCGCTTGAAAATTTTCACTTTTCATTTAATCGCGAAAAATAGAAATCGTCATTTAAAAATCCACAAGCGTGAAATTCGTACTCCAGGAGTAATAATCTTTCGATTTAGGCAATAAAAGAATAATACGAAACCACACTATTCTGCGTCGCCGAAGCACCAATTCCCACAGAACAGATGCGCTATTTTTAATTGTTCATCGTAAACTGGCTGGTTGGGGTGAGCCAGGGCTCACCGGTACAGCATTAAATCGCGCTTTCGGCGCGACCAGGACGTGACTATACGAGTAATAATGTAAGTGTTCAAGCCGTAGGTACACCTGCCTCCGGCCGCTTATCCTTCGTTGTACTTCCCTTGACACATTTAGCGGTACTATGACACATTCTAATTTTTATGTTCTCATTTATTTCATATGGTGTCCTTATTTCAAATGACGTAAACCTTATTTAAAATGACGCGGTTTCAGACCCCCCCCCTTCCGAATGTATATTCTAGGAACACTATTACGATACAAAGTGCATCACATCCAAAATTTTTGGGGTGAGATGTTTTGACAGAAGCGAATAGAAAAATATAGGCAAAATATACTTTGTAAAATGGGAGAGTTTTTCTTATACGAAGAGAAAAATATCCTTCGTTTACTGTCGTATTATGGTGGACGAGATCACGATAAGAATATTAAAGAAATAGACTACATAACGGAGAGATTTATAATGTTATTCTTTCCTCGTATCTTCAGAGATAGTAAGGCTATATAGCAGTTAGATAGATAAACTTCAATTGGTGGAAATTAGACATATTTAAATAAATAAAAGATCGTTGCACTTTTCCACAAGATTTTTAATGCGTACAACGCACGAGTGCTACGCTAAAAAGTGCAACAATCTTTTATTTATTTGAATATGTAAGTACAATGTAATAAATATTATAAAGCGTTAAACCCCTGATATTCATTTATAAACACCCGGTATAATGTAGATGTAGATATTCAAAGAAAACCTCTAACTCAGCTTCCAAGGGATCGGGCCATTAGCAGCCCTAGAGTGTTTGGTTGTGGAGCGGGCATTTTCCCAGGAGAGTTAATCGTTTGAGCGCGTGATCTCGTTTCCTTGCAATCCAATCTCCCTGTCACGGCAAACGCATTTCATCATCCTCCCAACCCTTAAACGAGTTCGTGTGGATACCCTGACAAGGGGTACTTCCCTCTGACCCCTCTTTGCCCCCGTACCCAAACTAGGATGGCCGCCTCATCAACATATTGCCGGGAACTTCCGGGTTCACGATCACGTTCTGAAAACCTTCCTAGAGTGTCACGTAGTTTATCTTTCATTATTAACTTAAAATATAAGTAGACCAAATATCCTTGCTTCTTTTCACTGACCGTGTTGTCGACACATTTTAATCTTCAGACTTACCTGCTTTGCTCATGCAAGCGTGGACATGAGGTATGCCTAATTTCGAATGCCACGACGTTGGAAATTTATTATTTGAATTCTTTCGCGCAATCATTGAAATTTTCCCATGTTTCATAGCACCACCGCCACCACCATAGAAAGTTTTTAGCAGTAGATTTAGATATGAAGTCCTGCTGATTTTATTTTTAAAGCTTATTTGGACAGGATTTCAATGAAATTAGCTATGATGAAATTTAATATTTAATTTCCCGTTATCTAACCTTTCTTTCTAGCGATTATATTAGGAAAAACAATGCGTGAAGTACTTTTTTTTTATTCTCAAACCACCGAATACAGCTCATATTGGCCATTTTATATCGGGGTATTCAACAAATTTTTACAATTAAACGTACACGAACAACCATGCCCTGGACAGGGGAAACCTACCAAGATGGGACTCGAACCTGCGACCTCGTTTGGCAGGCGAGGACGTTATCCCGCTGCCAGCGAGGCCGGCGTTTCTTCAAGTGTTTACACGATCTCTGAACTAGCTATAAAAGACAGCTCTCGCTATCACCACTCTCCCAGTGCGTTAGGCTTGTTTCGTCCAAGATCCTAGACTGCCTGGTGGAGATCTAAATGAACATTATATCCTCCAAGCCACCTCCAGGGTGTAAAATTTTACCCAATACCACACCCGGTGGGAATCCCGAGAAATTTTTCATCACCTCTAGGGTGTTTGGCAGGTGGTGACTAATCATCATAATACGGCATCTGATGGCTACCCCACACGCATAGCACATGGTTATCAATATTATAAATATAATATTAATTGTAGATAAATATTTATTCAGACAGTATGAGCTTCCATCGAACATCCATCGCTCCTAGAAACGCCAGACTGCCTCTCAATTGGTAAGGTTAAATCTCACAGTGGTCAATAATTAAAATACATCCTGCAACGCTAGAAAATAGCTTAGCCCATCCATCTCTTTGCCATTTAAATGGTTTAAACCTCTCGCTTGATCCTAATTTCTTGGAATGAGGGAATTGAGTGGTAATACAGCCTTCAGAAGAGTAATTTTCAATTGATTCCCCATATTTTTCCCCACCCTTGGATCCGGCGCACGTTCAGTTGCCTATCTCCCCCGGGAATTGAGCAAATGTCGGTCCCTTCCTATCCTAATTATCATCTGCGTGGAGTACTTTCGTGTCTTCTTCTCTAAGCCGACCCATCGCATTCTGCGTATTATAGCCTCCTTTTTGGTGCGACCCCGCCAGCGATGTCCTGACGATGCGAGGAGAATTTTAGGAGCACGCTCGAGAACTCAGCCGTGCCTGGATGGTAGCTGATCATGCGTTGCGTGCGGGTTAATTTAATCCTTGTGCTTTTAATTCACTGCGAGCCACATGTAGGGTGCTTGGCAGGGGGTGATCAATCACCAGCGTGCAATAGGATCCTAATGCATACTATACGGTCATAAAAATATTACGCAAAATAACAAAATATAATTCCACATTCAAGCAAAGGCAAAGTACGAGATAAGACCAGAGGCACTCGATGTATGGAGAGGAATGGAGGATGTGAAATGGACGGAGAGAAGGAGGAGCGACGAAGTGCCTGACATGGTGGATGATTAGAGGTAGCTATTAGATGGGATACGTAGTAGACAGAAGGTTTGGATGGAGCGAGTAGGTACTTAGCGGGGAGGGGATGTTGAAAACAGCGTTAGAGGGAAAAATGTTGGGTAAAACAGAGAGAGGGCGGTGAAGAAAAGGATTTTTAGATGGAATGAAGGAGAGTAGGCCTTATTTTGAATTTAAGTACTCGAAGGCAGGGGATACTGCCAGAATAGTTCGCTATTACTCTGTGGAAACGGACCTTAATCGTTGAAATGCTTAAATAAATAAATATGTTCTCTGAATTCATTTCATTCATTCTGTTCGCGTATTCAACATAAATAAATATGTTTTCTGAATATTTTAATCTGCATAAATTGAGTTCTGGGGAGGGTAAGGAGAGGGAACGTAGCAAACTTCGCTCTAGATTAAATTAAAACACTATGCAAATTATGATAAAAATGATGGAATACACACGGATACCCTTTGAAGTGTACCCTAATACCCTGAAGAATACCCTACGCCGCGGTCGGCGACTTAAAATAATCTTCTCGTCGGAGGGATGTTGGCAGATAAGCTTCTGTGATTCCTTCAAAACATTAATTTTTATGTATCATAAACTGAGTAGTACGCGTGGTATTCATCTGAACCAAATTAAAGTTACAAATTTGTTAAAGGGATGTAATCAACATGTGAAATATCTAATGCATAAAATTGGCTTTATCATTCGTAGTTTTTTTTAATATCGTGACAAATATATTCTTTTCTGTTGATATAAGTTATTTGAAACGGAATGCCACAAAATCATACCCCAAGCTACTAAATTTGAATCCTCCTTATGAGTTGTTGATTGAATTCTCTTATTGAGCATTTTATTATAGTAACAATACTGGCTTGGTTTGGGGGGTTTAAAAAATATCTGTTTAAAAAACTTTTGTGTCAATAAGTTATACCAACCTTTAAGTAAATCTCTCTAAATAAAGGTGCGTGGATTATTCTGTTTCAGATAATACTTAAAACCCGTCTTAATCCTCATTCAATTACATTTTACGGTAGTCAGTATTGATGGAGTTATATTCTCCTTGGCGTTTTCACTTTTAGTAGCCTAATTATAAATTCACGTCCACAAATAAATGTTAATTTCTTCCTTTTTATATTTTTCCCTTTTTCGTAACCAAGAAATCCTTCATAATATTAACCGATCTGCGGAAAGTGAATTTAATTTTCCAGCTTATTCGGTAGAGGAGAGAACACAGCTGAATTGCTTATCATATAAGACACGGTTTCAGGCGTTACTTTGTGGAACTGCTTCATCATAAAAAAAATAAATTACTTGGTTCTAAACCACTTTATTTTAAGTAGCACGACCCAGATTTCAGCATATTATGCTATCACCTGATGATAGCACAAGATGCTGAAACCCGGGTCATTTTATTTAAAATAAAGTGTGGAATAAAACCAAGTAATTTATTTTATTCTATGAATTGTTTATCGCTATTCAAAAGCAATTATCGCTTTATAAATTTTTAATGTTGAAAATATAAATTTAAAAAATATTTGTTGAGGATTTATTTAAACTAAAATTTATGCGAAAATATCAAACCCTCATTTGTTTTAAAATATTTTTCGAAAGTTTTTCTTTTGTTCTCATTTGGCAAGACATCGTATCTCCTAGCGAAAGTGATGTCCGCGAGGGATTGCTTCCTTCGAGTAATGGACCCCAGAGCATCCTTCAAGCTCTTTCCGGTAATCCAGATAGATTTACGGGGCCATTCCACTTCAGTTACTCGGAAAACGATTGGAAGGTCATTCTCGTCCATCGAACCTCACCTTAAATACCATTTCCATCCTCATTGACTGCCTCCTTTTGTCGCATTCGATTTGAAAGTGACTGTCAGGGCCCTTTCTCCGGGTGATTAACATCTTCTGCTGAGCTATAGTTCTCTCGCAAAGTGGTCCCAACGACGTCCATTGGAGAGCCCAATCGGTTGCGGCACTATACGAGTTAATCAGCCAATTTCCTGTTGATCTTGGCCCTGTGGCCATAATGGATGTGGATAAACTCAGTTAAGCATTTAGCAATACAATTACTCCATTACCACTTCAATGGCGGAGTTAAAAATAACACTCTGCATAATTTTTCTCAAACCACGTCTGTAAGAGCTCAATAGTGTTATAAATAACAAATTATAAAGTATGTTGGCGATTATAACTTCACCGTATTAATGATCATCATGATTTCAAATTACTGGACTCCACTGGTAATATTATTTCTGACTATTTTCAAATGGCATCTAACTTAAATGAGTTTTATTTGTCCCACCAGACTACTACAAATACTTCAATTCCTGTCAATCATTCTTTAAACACAAGCCTGCCTAATTCATTGTACCTGTTCCCTTGCTCTGAATTGGAACTGATGAACATCATTAAAAAAATTCCTAACAAAAGTAGTCCTGGTATAGATGGCATTGTGATAAAAAAATCAGCTAATTCTATCAAGGAACATATACTTTTTTAATTAACAAATCCTTACAACTTGGAGTTTTTCCTGATGCCATTAAATCTGCCAAAGTTGTACCACTATATAAAGGCAAAGGTAGCGAACGGGATATGAATTCTTATCGTCCAATATCCTTACTAAATCAGATAGGGAAACTATTTGAAAAGGTCTTCCATAATCGACTTGTATCATTTCTTGAATTTTCTAACCTTTTGTCTGGCTCACAGAATGGTTTTAGGAAATGCAGATCTACATCTACAGCCACCTATCATTTGGTAAATTTAATACTTTCAAATCTTGATAATAGAATCGAAACCTTGGGGCTATTTTTTGATTTTTCCAAGGCTTTTGACTTAGTCAATCATCAGTTACTCTTGTCCAAATTAGGACACTATGGTATTCGAGGTATCCCTTATAACTGGTTAAAATCTTACCTCAGTGCAAGGCATCAACAGGTTATTTTATCAAAGAATGGCACTAATTTTATTTCTCCCAGTAAAGAAGTTATATTTGGCGTACCCCAAGGCTCAGTCCTGGGCCCTATCCTATTTTTACTTTACATTAATGATCTGCCAAAAATTTTGCAGACGGTTCAAGGAGTTGAGCCAATTTTATATGCTGATGATACTAATGTAATTGTATCAGCACCATCGTTAAACAATTTGTCCTTGAGGGCATCTAGAGTTTCTGAACTTCTGTGTGAATGGTGTTCACAAAATCTTTTGAAACTCAATCCTGACAAGTCTGGACTTATGTACTTTTCCAATAAAAATAAACCCCCTGCTTTATTGACCATTGATCTAGGGGGATCACGCATACCCCAGATTTCTAGTTCCAAGTTTCTGGGAGTTGTTTTAAATAAAAATGTGTCATGGGACGAACATATATGCAATCTTCGTAGTAGGTTGAACTCTATTTGCTTCCTTATCAGAAGTATCAGGAATACTGTAAGCCTTGATATATTACTCTCAATTTATTACGGAGAATTTTATTCTTTAATTATCTATAGTATTCTGTTCTGGGGTTCTTCCACCCATTCTGATTCAATTTTCAAAGCTCAAAAATGTATAATACGATTAATATGTAATGCTCCTTTTAATGCACCTTGTCTTTCCTTTTTCAAAAGGTTAAATATTTTGACAGTTCCATGCATTTACATTTATGTTGCAAGCATGTTTGCTAAAAGAAATTTATTTAATTATATGTCTAATGACAATGTTCATTCCCACCAAACTAGAGCCTGTAGAGATCTGCATCAAACATATTGCAGTACTTTAAATACATCCTTGGGGCCTAAATCCATGGGCCTTCTTGTACTGAACAAGCTCCCTACTGATTTTAAGTACGAAAAGGACCCAGTCCTGTTCAAAAGGAAATTAATAACGTTTTTAAGGAAAGAACAGTTTTATTCCGTAAAGGAATTTTTGGGGAAAAAATAATCATATTGAATATGGAATAAATTTTATGTACTTTATGAACTTCTTTTGGTCAAATTATGGTGCCATACACTTGTGTATTTTATTTTATTATTGTTTGCAACATTTATATGTATATGACGTGTCCTATACACTCAACTCGTGTATTTTTTACTGTGTTCAGTGTCCTCTGGGCAAATAAAGGTTACTACTACTACTACTACTACCGTAGTGTATAGTTTATAGTTTTGTTACTAACGAATTGTATTGTATAAATACTTTATTTTTATGAATACATCATAACTTTGTGTTTTGATTTTAATTTTTATATTTACAGCTCATTATTGTATTATCATGCTTCAGTGCCATTTAAGACCAATATTTATACTTATAATCTGTTCTTATTTTTTTGTTTTTCTACAAAATATTGGATGCCGTGCCTAAAAAGGACGTGTAATGACATGCAGATGCCTCTTTCACAGGGTCTTCAAGAGATACATTTTATCATGTATTTCAAAGATTTTAGTGGCGTTTTTAAAATTATAATGAATACACCCTGGTAGTCAGTATTTATTAAAATATTAGGTACCCTTCCATTGATTCTATGGTGATATTAACTATCTCTGCTGGATATGGTTGCTTGAATGCTTTGCTTTACCCGCAAATATAATCGATATCCTCAAATAGCCCTAAAGTTGGAACTTATTAATGTCCTGAACTCCTTTCTTTTCTTAATTTCCGAGTGCCCTCCCGCCCCACGCGCACCCACTCACTGCTCCACACACCAGTTCCCAGATTATCACTCATTCAACGCTCACTTTTTTTCCGCCTTCCCTCACTTCTTAATTCCCTTCCTCCGAGTATTGATCCCTTTTCCCTATCCCCGAAAGTCTTTACTAAACTTGCTCTATCTTACCTCTCTGAACATCAATAGCAACACTTTCCATTTCTTACCATTGCTACAATTTTCTTTAGCTTAATGTACTTGTGTTCTTTAATTTCGAGGTTTTGATTCTCGTTATATTTTTTGTACTTGATTCTCGGCATATTTTAGATTGATGTGACTCCCGTAACATTAAATGTATTTTGTTTCTTGTAATATATTATTTATTATCTTGTTATTGCGCCACTGTAAATTGGCAATAATTGCTGTATAGGGGCTTTTGAAATAAATGAATAAATGTCTAAAGCGCTGACTAAAAATATTAACTTCATTATACGAGCTATGCTATCCAAAATAGTGTAATAAGGAAGAGATTAAAAACAAGAGGACTGTTTACATTCTGTTTCTTTGGTACAAAATGCCTCTCTCTCTCTCTCTCTCTCTCTCTCTCTGGACCCTTGTGGTGTTGTGGCTATCAGGCCCTCCCCGGTCAGATCCTAGTCTTTTCTTCTTCCGTCCACCGCTATCAATGGAGAAATGAAGTTCCGCCGTAACCGATAAATCGCATCAAATTATCATCGGATCCATAGCAGCGATTCAGTGTGAAAATCGGGAAAACATAATCGATTATTTTGAAAATCGGTTGAATCATATGATTTTTTAGTAGGCATCGAATCATATGATTCTACCGATTATGTGCAGGCAACGAGTCATATGATTTTTCAGTAGACATCGAATCATTTGATTCTACCAATAATGTGCAGGCAGCAAATCATACGATTACCCCGACTCTATGTTGGATAATCGCGAGGATATCATACGATTTTTCAATACGAATTTTCTCTATCACTAGCTATTTATATATACTGCGATATAATTGCTATATAAAGATGTAGCCACCGGTACTTGATTATCACGCGATTAGAGATATATTAAAACAACTAGTGCCGCCGATTTTTTCAAGTGAAGATCGAGCTTAAATAATCGATTCAAAGATTAAATCGACACCCCATAATCGATCACATAATCGAAAACATCAGAACAAAATAATTGATTATCATCGAAAATCGATTATTTTCACCCATCCGAACACGGCCCACCCCCCGAAATCCATTGAACATTTGGAACACGACCGAAGATCATCTTCTCTCTCTTCTTGGTATTCCTCTCAATACTTGAGGCCGTATTCTTAGTCGACCCTGTAGGGCCAACCGACCACGTCATCAGCCCCTACATAAACCGATCTCACCCTACATACGCCAAATCAAGCCCTACATATGGCCGTTTTTGGAACTAAACGGGCCCTACTTGATGTATGGTACCAAATACCATCCCTACATACTACAAGAATATGGCGGCCAAATATCGTCAGCTGATCACTTCGAGTAAAGAATCTACGTTACAATGGATATTGAGGGAGACGAGCTCACACAAACTATTTTAAAATGTACAGTAACACAGCGGAAAGGCAATAACGCCACCACATTATAGCCACCAAGTTAAACAAATTATAAAATTGACTGGACTAATAAGAACAATATAGCGGTATACATTCACCTTGTTTCTACGAATATATAATTATATTTTTCAGTTTGGGCACGTATACTTTTTGGAAACCAATACTTTGTTTACGTATAACCATAGAAAACATATTTTCATGTCACTATTTGCCACGTAAAAAACTTAACTACGGAAGGTGAAAGCGAATGACGAACCTTGATGATGCAACGTAAGTTCCCACGTCAATGATCATATTTGCTCCGTACTAATTACTATCTTGTACAGACCGCTTTTCAAGTAATTTAAAGACAATAAGGTTAAGATTGAAGTTATTGAAATTGTTTCTTCCTTTTCAGGTAAGGATTTCTACGCTTGTCCGAGGAAATAGCAGTGCTTTGAATACGACGATTCCTTGATGATCCTAGGAACAACTTTGCCACTGCCCGGTATGAATTAACTCTCTTTTAAGCTGACGGTATATCACATTCAATGTGGCCTTCAAGCAGAATGTTTTCATCATTATCGATTCATGTTGAATTAAATGACTCATTCCTACCGTTAAAACATAACCAGGAAAAATTCAACAGTATTTAAAGATCCAAATTCACAGTAATAATATTTGTGGAACCGCTCGCCATAGCCAAACTACATCTTATTTCACGTCAATAAGCAAATGGTTACAGCGCGATTAATAAGCCTTAAAAATCATTTGAATTAATTGAATTCGGATGAGAAAACGCGGACAAATTTAATTTGATGAATTCTTCTCGGGTTCTCAGCCAGGTTAATTCTTTCATATAAGCCGACGTTTCGAGACACGACTTGAAGATGGGAGACAAGCCGTCTGTCGAAACGTCGGCTTATATGAAAGAATTAACCTGGCTGAGAACCCGAGAAGAATTCATCAATAGTATTCACCAGGAGAAATCAAAATCGTTTACATTTTATTTGAATTATCAAAGCCGCCTACTTAGTCACTTCCATTTTCAATATACATAGTGACCTTTCTTCCCCTCTTCTGGCACCTGTTATGGCTTGCTTTCAATAGGGTAGTTTCCTTCATCAAAGAAAACGAAAGGCATTAATGGCGATTCGTTACCCACCATTAATGCATTCACAATAATAAAATTATTTGGTTTTAGAAATTCCAGTTTAGACGAATGTTAATGCATTTGAAAAAGGCCAGATTAGCGCCCATGCGATGCCTCTCCACGTGACGTCACAGGGACCTAGTTTCTATACGAGTTGATAAGAGTTTCATATCGTCTGAGATTACCAATGCATGCATGAGGCACGGAGCTCAGGGAAACATCTCTTAATAATCACCTATTAAAACTGCCTATGGTCGGAAAGTTTTCTTCGTTTGATAGGGTATTAACAATCCTTATTTAAGCCAAGCGGTACCTGCTAGCAGGGTACTCTGCTCCCTGCGAGCAGTCTTCATCGCATAGGCGCACATATCCTCGCCCCAAGGTCATCTCACACGGCGACAGCGGGAAACAGAATGACGTCACACGGGGTTTGTCCAGCATTCATACTTGGACATCGCGTTTTCGCGCGCTTGAAAATGTTCACTTTTTATTGAATCGCGAAAAATAGATATCGCATTTAAAAATCTAAATGAGTAAAATGCGTGCTTCAGGAGTAATAATCTTTCGATTTAGGCAATAAAAAATAGTAGGAAACCACCCTATTGTAGACTTTAGGTATAAAGCCATTTATAACAGGAAACCTTCTAACATGTAAACAAAATATATTGGATACAAACCTTTATTAATTATCTTTTAGTTCTCTTTTTTATACTTCACGTCTAGTACTAATTGCTTCACAAAACACGTAAAAATACTGAGTGATATTTTCATTGCCAAATATTATTAGTTAAGAGCTAATCCATGCGGCATGTACTTAATTTAAGATGGAAAGGTGAAATTATCTCTTAATAGATGTTTCCATGCGGCACGTACATAATTTAAGATGGAAAGGTGAAATTCTCTCTTAATAGATGTTTTCGTGTCTCTCCGTGTTTTTATCATGTTTTTGGTAAAAGATTTTTTGATAAAAAAAATTTCTTCCTGTTTATTTTCGATCAATTTCGAAGGTGTGCCCGTAATCTGTACAGATTTCTCTTTAAGAGTTGAATTTGTTAATATTTACGATTAATTGCACGTTTTCAAGTTCCTCTTCCTACGCTAAGGCGGTGTGAATTACAAAAATTATTCCATTCATCTAGCGCAGATAATAACTGTGGTTAAGCGCCGATCCGTGTTGAACGTCTTGGTTTGCGGCGATGGAGCAAGTTATCGCACGGAATAATCACGGCAAGCATTGACACTTTACACTCGCAAACTCTCACACAAACTCACACTGGATGTATCACTGAGAGGATAAGCTTTGGCGGAGCAGGTCAGGGTGCAAAATGAGAAAAGAGAATGGCACATTTTTGGCCTGCATGAGGGTCTTTACAACGAATGAATTTCTAGACCCTAAACTCGGCCTGTTTCCCCTAAAAAATTGCACTTTCCTTTTTAATTCACAACTAGGCCTGCTTCACTTTCGAATTTCGTTTGAAATTTTAATTTCGCTGGATATATCGTATTCTCCTGGCAGCTATACAGGTATATCATCTACATCTACATAATACCCTATAAGCTGCGTAAAAGGCGTGTGGTAGGTGGTGTTAGGACACCATCCGTCTACTAATAAAAAATGGAGTGCTCTAGGGGAATTACGACTAGCATTTATTAAAATCATAAGTGATGTTAGAATTAAGAAAAAAATTGTCGTTACTCCCAAAAGGCAGTATTAACTCAAACCGGCCAAATATCGAGATAAGTTTATATATAACATAGCCATCGATATTTTATGCATTTATATTTATGTTTGAGGTATATTGATTGATTTTAATCGATACAATTCATCATTTTAAATCTACATACTACCCCCAAAGCCGCCTAAAAGTAGTGTGGCAGTAGGTCTTAGGAAACCAGCCATTTACACATAAAAAGGAAATGCGAAATTATACCCAGCATTTACTAAAGTCTTTTATTATTCGGGGGAAAAACGAATTCCCATATCTACCCGTTCGACAAAAGAACTCTCTTAATTTATCGGTTCTGTCGGACCAGGAAATATAGTGTGGCTCTAATATTATGTTCTCTGTGTCGCTCTTAAATATATCCATTCTCAATTTTTCAAGCAATCTAAGCCTAGCGCGCAGCCTCCGAGTCTCCAGCGGCTCCCAGCCTAATTGGCTTTACATCTGGGTTACGCTGTCTGTACGTCCGAAGCAGTTTCGACGAAACGCGTTCGCGGATTAAGTCTTTCTGCACCGCATCTCATGCGTTCGCTGCATATTCCAGGTGCGGTCGGACGAGTGCGAAATAGCACCTTTCTTTTACTATCTCATCCGAAAATCTTCCCACAATACGCTTAAAAAACCTTAGTTTCTTCAGGGCTATGCCGCAAATATTCATTACATGTGTTCCCTCGAGAGGTTCGAGGTTATCCTAACTTCTATATACTTCACTTCGTCAGCTGCCTTTATATTAATTCCATCAACAGCATTAACTTGGTTAAAATTGGACGAACTCTGCAAAAAATGTACCGACATGTATTTTCTCAGATTAAGGTCGAGTCCCCACTCTTGGCTCCACAAGTAAACGTTGTTTAAATCCGATGATACAATTTCATAGTCAGAGTGACCTATCACGCTTCCATGTCATACAGATGTCACTTTAACTACAGCAGAGCTGTGTCAAGAACTTCTTTTTGTTTACGGTCATTCAGAAAGTCGCGTATCCAGTTTACCACTGTTTCGTTTAATCCGCATGACTGTAATTTTTATAAAAGTTTATTGTTAGGTACTGTGTCGAAAGCTTTCCCAAAATATAGAAATAATGGATGAATTTGTCTTTTCGATTCCCTAGATTTGAGAAGGTCGTGAAGAAAGAGCGCGAGCTGTGTTTCGCATGATCTACCTTTTCGGAATCCGTGATGGCAGTCATGGAGGAAGTTACGACTGTCCAAGAAAGTCATAATATTGCTAACGACGATATGCTCAAGTATCTTGCCTGTAATCGAAGTTGATTATATTGGACGGTAGTTGCCTGGGTAATGTCTATTTCCCTTTTTGAATATCGGTGTAACGCTTGCAATTTTCTTAACAGCATGTTTATCTATATATATCTAATAGCATGTTTTGTGTGTTCTAGCTTTATTGGCTGAAAACCTTAATCACTAGTTGGCAAGTTTTGCCTTTGAATGAATATCGTAGCATACTTTATTATTATGCGTAAAGTTTTTTGGACCGTTGTTTTCATGCGAGAATCCTATTGCATGGTGCATGCTGGTGATTGATCACCCCCTGCCAAACACCTTAGAGGTGGCTAACAGAGTGTAATGTAGATATATTTTCTACAATCCTCCAGAATCATGTTGCACTCCCTTAAATGTGCTGTGAGTTCTAGGTCGCAGTTATCACACTTTCCCATTCTATATTTTCACAAGACAATTTCACAATATGTATCCCGCGCATTATTATTTGGTGAGTATGTAAGAGATCTTCTACCCACGATTAAGAAAGGCAAGGAAAATGGAATGCAAGGCTATTTAGGTGGCCGTAAAAAAATTTTATTTCTCTTTCTAAATTGTCTCACTTCCTCTTTCTATATTTTCACAAGACAATATTACAATATGTATCCCGCGCATTATTATTTCAGTTGGGATGGGGGAATGATTTGAACAAAACGCTCCGTTGCTTGGCGAGGGATTGCTTCGGAAACCCGTTTCGTTGTTTCTAGGCAACGCAACTGTGCGCATGACCAAGGGGAACAAAAAGGGAGCCAGATCACTCGGGTGGCGTTGAGCAAGTTTTCGCATGCGAACCCTTGCAACGTAATCTTCCGAGGGTGTGACATATCGCACCGAGGGTTGAGGCAGAGTGACCCTAGGGTTGAAGCGTGAGGTATGAAAATGCTTTGTGAGTGATGGCTGTGACATGTGAACTGACATTCATATTCAGAACTGGAGGAAGGGATCGATCAAGGGGACAAGAACCGTCTTATTCCGTGCGTGTCAGAATACGGTATGATACAAGCATGGCAGATCCTTTCTGGTGAATATGGGGACCTAATTGCTCAACTGTTGCTGATAAGGCTTTCTTAAGTAAGACATTAATCCCTAGTTCGGCCAGAATTTGAAAGTTTTTTTTCCATTTTTATTTTATTCTATATTCATTTTTATGCTTACTTGGCAGCTTTTAGATGAGATACGGAGGAGACAGAAGGTATGGATGGAGCGAGTATTTAGCGGGGAGGTGATTTTGAAAATGGTGTCAGAGGGTTGAATGTTAGGGAAACGAGGGAGGGGAAGGAAAAGAATAGGATTTTTAGATAGATTGAAAGGGAGTAGGTCTTACAGTGAATTGAAGAAGGCAGTGCTGGAAAGAAAGGGAAGCTCACAAATCACTTCTTTAGTACTCCATGGAAACCTACCTTAATCGGTAGAATACTATAATTATATTTTTATTCTTTCAGTCTTTCCTGCGACATTTTCCGAACCCTTCAAAAATTTTACGGCCACTTAAATAGCCTCGCATTCCATTTTCCTTGCCCTTCTTAATCATGGGTAGTATATCTCATACATATTCACCAAAAGAGCAATTTACTCATTTTTTATCTCCCCACAGTTGTATCGGCACGTATTGAATCTCTTAAGCGGCTTGGTACGCAGACCCTATGCTTGAAGTTGCGGCGATTTAATGGGTGGAAATTATAGCAGTATATTTATTAATTTACAAGGATATTAGAAAGCGAAAAATCAATGTAAAATTTCGCAAAGGAAGACCAAGAGATGTGTGTTTGGGAGGGGGTGATAAATCAACAGCATGCGGTATGCATATATGATTACTACAAGCACACCTCATGGTACAAAAAATTCTAAGCATACTAACAAATTACACAATACATTCAAAGACAAAGCCTGCCAACTATCCGTTAAGGTTTTCTACTAATAAAGGTGGAAAACAGAAAACTTGCTGCTAGAAATAATAAGAAAATTCAGAAACATACATTACGGTATGCATAAGTTAGTAAGCTACAACACAAGTTATCTAATCTATTTGAGTTCTAACGCTGCCGTTGTAGTCTCTTATTGGTCGTAGAAAAAAATACATTCTGAATCTGTCTGTTCCACAGACTATCTCAATTAATTTGTTTATATGATCTGATCTACCGAAGTATGTTGGTGTTCTAAACATATCGCTAACTTCGTTAGAAAAGACACTGCACTTGAATTTATCTAAAAGGTTTAGTCTATTTTTCAATCTACGGTCGGACAGAAATTCCCATCCGAGTTTATCTAAGAGGGTAGTTACACTAACAAAACTATTGTATGGACTTCTCGCGTACCTGGCAGCTCTTCTTTGCACGCGTTCTAACTCTGTTTTTAAGGCTATTTCATGAGTGTCCCAAACACTGGCAGCGTATTCTTGATGGGGTCTAACGAGAGAGAAGTAGCCAATTTCTCTCACTTTGTCGTCCCTCTTTTCTAATAGTCTTTTAATAAAACCCAATTTACAATTAGCTTGACCTATTACATCCCGAATTAACTGCCACGCAACGCACCACGCTTGTATGTAACGAACGTCTTGTTGCAACAAGACGTTCGTTAGTTCATCCTTATCTTCACTGGAACGGATTTCCCTGTAAACTACAGCGTCGTCTGCAAATAATCGTAGCTTAATGTGTACCACTTCACCAATGTCGTTTATATAAAGAAGGAATAGGAGTGGGCCTATGACACTACCCTGAGGGATACCAGAAGTGACTCTAACCTCGTCGGAGACTGCACCGTCCAATACTACTCTTTGCACCCGGTCGCTCAAAAGTTCTCTTTTTTCGGGAAATGACATTTTCTTCAAGGCCGTAAGATTTTAGTTTTATTAATAACTTTCCGTATGGGACTTTATCAAATGCTTTTATGAAATAAAGAAAAATCGAATCTACTGGAATCCGGGGTCTTAAATATCGTGGGCGAAAAACGCTAACTGGGTTTCGCATGATCCATTTTTCCTGAATTCATGCTGAGTTCTCATTAACAAGTTTTGTGCATCCAGATGTTTCCTTACTGATCTGACTACAATGTTATAAGGACTTTGAGTCAAATCCTGGCGTCTTTCTCAACTAAAATCATGAATGTATGAGTTCGAGAAATTAATTATTTTGCGTTCACGACCCATATGGTTAACATTGTTTCGTGTTTATTGCTTGATCAGAATGAAATGCAGAAAAGTCCGTATTGGCCTCATTAAAAGTCATCATTCTGTGTTAAAAGGAACATAATGAGGCCTAAGCCTACTTCACTTTCAAATTTCGTTTGATACTTATGTCGTATTCTGTGGCAACTTTACAAACAGGTCTTTCAGTTTTCTGAATCTGAATAACTATTTTCGTTACGGTCACCTTAATGCTGATGAATATGAAGGAGATGGATGGATTAAGAAAGAAACACATGAGTGCACTTCAGATGACAAAGATATACTAAACTTTGGCTGGATGCTAAAACTGTTAACAATTGCCTGATAACTGGTTTATATAAATACGGTCAAACACCTATTACTTCACCCAAATTTTTATTGAATAAATGAATAAATTTCCCGCTTTAAAATAAAAATAAATCGATTGCCAACGGATCTCTTTAGAAGAAATGACATTCACTGATTTCTTCACTGGTTACATTCGTGATGTCTGCTATGGGAAGTGGATCATTCTCCAACATTTCCTTCTTTCCAAATTGAATTGCATTCGTGCCTTTTCAACATCGTGCTCTAGAACTAGGACTTCCATCTATGAAATTACTTAAATTTGAAATATTTTCCTATTTATAATGGACTAAGACGTCAATATCAAAGCTATTTTAGCAAATCTCTGGTAAATATACACCTACATTTTTGTGCTGTAACTTCTACTGTAATTTAATAATTGCCTTGTATGATGGCTAACGGTTATACTTATTTTAAATTTCCTTACCTTTCGCGAGGTGAAATGATAGAATTTTAAGTCAGTCAAAAACGAGTTACCTCTGTAATGTTAACAATTTTATTTTTCTACTAGCCATCGGTAATTTTGACTACTTTAAAACTTCATAAAATAGTCATGTAATCTCTAATCTCTGCCAATTTATGCTAAGAAGATGCTGTGTGGCCATAGCAATTGAGCCATACTGTACTCTGAATGCTACTGCTTCTACCATATCCATCCTTCTTTACTTGAGTTCGAGCCTTGTCTTCGCGTTATAAATGCACATATTATGAGACTCCTCATACGCGTCATTATACGTATAACTCTTGTAAGTAGACGGAGGTTATTTGAAACCCTCCATCTCCCACCATCATCGCCTTTTCACCAAACCTGAACCATTCGGTGGCCGGACCAGGCCAATTTTGAAACATCTCCTGACATTCTAAGCTGCCTGCGCCCCTTTATCGCACGGCCACTCCGATCTAGTCCGAGTAAAACCAGTAAGCGATGAAAGCAAGCTCCCCTCGTGGTTTTAGTTCTATTTTTTATGTGGACGGAAGTCTTTCACGAGATGAGTCTTCATCGTCGGCCCTCCAAACCATTACGTCGTGCGAATCGTTATGGATTGAGAATAGAAGATCGGAGAAGTTACCTTGGCTACCCCGCACTGATCCACCCAAATCTGACACTATAACCTTCTGTGTATTGTTGGCGTAAAATATTCTCCCTCCCCACCTCCTCTTCATTGAAATCTCGTCCTGAGTGGCCCCTTCCCACTTCCTCTCCTCTTGGGGCTAGGTAGTCCTTCATGTCCACACAGGCGAACCTTTTTATTTATAGTACATACTTATATATGTGAATCGCAGGGTCTTGTGTCCCCAATATCTCCTCTAAAAGGGTTGTTGGATGGAAACTGGTAGCCTGGGACCGCGTGTGTTCCTGTTGTCCCTCCTATTGTTATTATTATTATCGTCTCTGCCTTTATATGTTCCCCTTCTTACTCCCGTTTCAAAGCAATTTTCCTTTTCTCATCGCTCCTGTTTGTGCCTCCCCATCGCCCCTCCCTCCCCTTTGCAGGGGTCTTTTAAGGGTCGGGTGTGGATAGGCGGACCCTTGCCTCACTGAATTCCCCTCCCCTTCACACCGCGTCTTCGAGTTTGGCGGAATGTTCGATTGCTTTGCCATTGTTGGCCGCTCCGTGTTGAGTTACCCTCCTCTTTCGCAACTTTGTTGACAGTTGGTGGTGGTTGGAAGGGGGTTGGTCGCGAGGGCTTGAATGCATGGTGGGGGATTTGTGAGGGCAAATAGGACACTGCCGTGTTACCAAACTAGTGTTTCAATTTCTCCCCTGCTTTCTTTTTTATGTGTGGTCGCCTGCAATGCTGAAAGCTTTGCCTCGCTATTGGTCACTCTCTGGCCCAAGTGAGCGGCTTGTTCCCTTCTCCTATATCTCATGTGTTTTGCATCATGGCCACTGAGAAAACATTGCCTAATCAATGAGCATTGGTGGGCATTCCTGCAAAAGGAAGTTTTGTACCCTTTTTTCCTGCTATATCGCTGGGGATATTAAGTCTTCACGTCAGGCATATTTAGTTGCGGTATTCTCATTCATGTCCGGGTGCATCTGCGTTTGAGTTTTCATTACTTCGATATTTTTGTCGTCGTGCAGTGAAGCACCGCTCCGTGACTCATATTCAAATTCTTCATACAGCAGGGAGTGGCGACTTTAGTATCAGTGCTGCGCATATTGGGTGAAGCATTTAAATTCAGGAACTGTTTTACTGGTTTCTGCTTTCAAATAACCTCACTAAACCCAAAGTATGAAATTTCTGTTTGAATATGCGCTGCCATGGGTGCATATGCCTAAATTCCTTAGAGATATAATGAGACAGAAAAGCCAAGAAAGCTTCGCTTTGAGTTCTGCAAATGCTCAATATCATGCCTACGTGATATTCCAATTACTGTGCGGGAAATCAAACGCTTAGCCTACTGAAAACGCCGTATTATGGAATAAAATCTTTTGAATACGGATGAAGTTACATGCGTTAAAATATTTTAATATTTATTTTTCTGAAGACATTTTTTAATTGCAGTAGTTAATCCAAATTCCATTCACATGTGTAACCACGCACAACAATGTTAAAAGAGATAGAAAATTAAAAAATATCAGGAAATATTTGGAGGTGTCAGGGAAAATACTTTACAAATCTCTATATTTCACATCAATGGACGGAGAGGAAAAGGAACGACGAAGTGCTGGATGTGGTGGGTGAGGAGAGGCAGCTTTTGGATGAGATACGGAGGAGACAGAAGGTATGGATGGAGGGAGTACTCAGCGGGGAGGGGATGTTGAAAAGGGTGTTAGAGGGTAGAATGTTAGGGAAACGAGGGAGGGGAAGGAAAAGAGTAGGATTTTTGGATAGATTGAAGGAGAGTAGGCCTTATAGTGAATTGAAGAAGGCGGTAACGGAAGGAAAGTAAGGCTCCCAGATCACTTCTTTAGTACTCCATTTAAACCTACCTTAATCGGTAGAATACTCTTATATATATATCGTCAATAACCTATTTTCCTGGGCTGTAACGTAAACACTATGCCTATTAAATTTTATATTATAATTACTACTAATACTATTAAAATTCATATTATAAATTGAATTTTACATGTCATATTCAACATTTAGACAAAATGACATTTTATTTTTATTTTTATTAGACATTTAATGAAAACTCTGGGAAATCGCATAAAAATTTCCATTTCTCCGTACATTTTTATTAAATGTTTATCGTATAAACATATTAGACGCAACGATATTAGTTTAGTGGAGGGAAAGGCAAATAACTATTTATCATTGGATATTCGCAGTCGTTCATCACGAAATTCATTTTACAGTTCGAAATTACACTGCCTCATCCAGTTCTTTGCGTATTATTTTTATTTAACTTCAATGGATTCACTATAGGAATTACTAAACACTGAAAAGTTTGCATTAATGTACATGTATGTTTCGCTATTATGCGTAGTTTATTTATGACCGTGTGGCGTGCATTTGCAGATCCTTTGGCGATCCATGCAGGCGATTGGTCACCCCTGCCAAACACCATAGAGGTGGCTTTTAGGGTATTATTTAGATGCAGATGTATTCTGAAATACACAACTATTTGGACGTGCATTTCTTTGTATGCTGGGCACATTTAGTGATGCGTTCGGTGGGAAACATCTTTTTTTGGGGTGGAGGCGTTCTCTTTTCCATTCCTCCAGCGGCATTCATTTGTTCCTTCCCTCGGGAGCTGACAACTCCACGGGTGAACTTATAATCGAGACGTGGTCCCTCCACTGCTTGTCTCGCTGCTTAAATGATGGATGAGTCTTTCTTACTTCCTTCCACTATTCTTCCCAATTCTACCTTCCGACTCTCGCCCAACAGCTCCAGAAGTCAGTCTCTTCGCCTTCCACGCAATAATTCAAAAAATGTTTTTCTTTTTTTAACCGAAGGCGTGTTGAAGAATATGAGGAGAACTGTGGTGTACGATGCGCCAAAGAAAGACTCGGTCGTACAGCCGTGTTTTAAGGCCGTTTTACACGGTACACGGAATTGCGCAATCTGACGTACGTGCGAAGAAGCAATCAAAATTGCGTCGTGTTAAGGGATGAATTGCTAGAACACATGCGAGAATGCGTGGATGCGAGACGGCAAAATAGCCCCTGTTCTAATTTCGTTCATGCATTCGCTTAATTCCACGCCATTTTAGAAATAAATGCAGCTCTAACCTGCGCAATTCCGTGCCCCGTGTAAAACGGCCTTTAAGACAGTGGAATGGAGTGAGTAATATTCGAGACTCAAAACACGTAGGAGCGCTGACGTCATTTACAAACATGGCCGACGCATCGAGGCTAGTGTTGTGATAATAATAGGTCATTTCCATGAAAATGTCAATTTTTTTCTCTTAAATTTCAAATTTAGTCTGGAAATATTTTTTCTTGATAAATCAAAAGCTAAATGCTTGAATTTTATGAAATCAGTGTTTGAAACATTATTCGGAGTCTTATTAAAAGTTTTCAAATTATACTTCGATTCACAGGGTTTTGAAAATGCTTGAAGTCATTACACTTAGTTGGTTGACTTGACAGTAATTCCGTCACATGTTTGTTTAGGGCATATTTAGAAGGTATTTATATAATTAATTTTTTGTCTGTATTATAAGAAAATCACCTTTATAAATGTTTTTTGATCATGCACAGTTAGAAGTTTTGCAATTTTGTGTGTGTTACAATTCTAACGAAATATCCTACTGCACAGTTTTCTCGAAAGGTAATACCGTCACAAATGGAATTGTCCAGTAATAATCTCCCAGCAGGATGATTTCAAATCTGCCTACAGGATGGGGAGCCATTTGCTTTTACTCCCGTACCAACCAGTCTCACGGCCGTCCGCTTAGTTACATTGTTGCGTAAAATCATGAGTGTTCATTACTCAATAAATTAGCAATGAAAATACTCTGGCTGAAGCAGTGATTCACTTATTGGCGTGTATTGCATGATTATTTAAAAAAATATAATTATTCATGATAGGAATTGATTTTCAAATTATTATGACGTGTATTTACCCTTTCCATGAGATACCTAACTTAATTCAGTGTGATGCCTGCCTTTCTTTAGAAAAAAGGGAAAGGCTGAAAAACTGGGGAAATACAATGAGGTATCTATTTGAATAAATGAAAGTATTTTCGTTACTGCTAAAATTTACTTTCGACCCTCAGCTGTTAATGCTTCTCGACTCTATCAGGAATCTGAGCATAAATATCATGTCTCTATTCTTGAATAACTTTCAATGCGAATTTTATTGCCATAGATAGGTAATTTGGGTAAAGTTTTCGTAATGCATTGGTAAATACCTCAAAGTATCGAAAATATATACTTACATCTATTTTATGTAAAATCAAAAATGTGGACGCACCATAATCAATGAGTCGATAAAACCATCATTTGTCGATACCAAAGCATGATAGATTTCAACATTGCTATCCACGTTTTATCTTCGAGGTTTGAGGCCTCGTTTCAATATTTTGAAATTACTAGATGTGGCGAAGAAGGAAATTTTTTGTCAAACTGTAGTACTCTTGCGCTTTTTTTCTGTTCACACTGCCGTTATTGATCGAAAGAACACGGGCCATTCGCTGGGAAATCTACCTCGGGTACACTACCCCATTATTTCTAATCACTTTCCTCGCGAGGGATTTGAATTATTCCGCAGAGAATAGAAAGGAATGGAAGCAGAGCAAAGCCCCTCCCATTCACACGCAGGAACAGAGAATGTCCCCATCCATTTTCCTGAAGTGCAGCGAGCAGGGTTTTCAGATAGGAGGTGTGTGAGAGAGACTTTGTGGTTCAAACTAAAGAGGGAGCAAATGCGAATGAGCTGCAAATTAAAGTAAAGCACGGGAGATCAGATCATATGAATAAAATAAGAGAGATAGACTGTTGAACAGACAGATTCAGAATGTCTTTTTTCCACGATCAATAAGAGATTATAACGGCAGCCAAAGAACTCATAAATAGTTTGCATGACTTGTAGTGTTGCCTACTAACCTATGTAAAACTTAATGCATGTTTCTTAATTTTACTATTATTTCTAACAGCGTGTGGTAGTATAATTTGCTAGTATACGTGACGCTTTTTGGACCGTGTGGTGTGCATGTGAGAGTCCAATTGCATGCTGCATGCTGGTGATTGATCACCCCCTGCCACACACCCTAGAGGTGGCTCGCAGGGTATTATGTAGATGTAGATGTATTTTCATTTTTTGTCGAGGGCCCGTTGCCGTCTTGGCGTTGGAATCAAATCAATCATGCATGCTGACTTCACAATAACTACTCCCTGAAAAATTGCCTTCGGTCTGGAATCGAATCACGAATCTTCCCGATCCACTTGCGCAGACAACAACGCTATTCAGGTTCCATAGTTCCTGTTGAAATTTTACTGTGGTTCACGGTGCAAGATGTTCGGAAAGTAAGATGTTTCCATTTTCGGCCCGGGGGAATTATTTCCCATGGCAATCATTGTGAATTTCACCACCGTTTATCCGGCAGGTATGAAATATATCACATGCATTGCAACGTCCAGTCAAATCGTAATCTTCGAATATTCGGAGGAGGAGTTACCAGGGTGAACTCTTTTCGGATTTTCCACCCGTTGATCAGCTCGATTCCTTCAAATGTTTCCATTATTGACTCGGCCATTAACTTCAGACTCCTAATATCTTTATTTCACAAACTCTTGTGTACAAATTACACCCTAGAGGTGGCTCGCACGGTATTATGTAGATGTAGATGTACAGCCATGCGAATTATGCGAAGCAGTTGTAAACTGGATAAGCGACTTTTTGCGTAAGTAAAAATTTGTTCTTTACAGAATTAGCTTTGATGTAGTTGAAGTAACATCAGGTGTCTTACAAGGTAGCGTAATCGCCCCCTTTTGTTCATTATATTTACAAATGACCTCCTATCCCGAATTAATAGTGATATACGATGCTGTCATCTAATGCGTGATCTTTTTGACTTCGAAATGCTATCATCAAATGAAGCAACGTTTATTTGTGGAGTTTTTATTTTTAAGTGTGGTGGCTAGAACGTGCGGGCTGTGAGCAAATACTCGGCGGTACATTTAACAAATTTTTTAATGAATTAGGCTGGTAACCGCTAGAGACACGGAGGCTGCGTGCTAGGCTTAAATTACTTGAGCAGTTAAGAAAATTTATCTTTCAGAGCGACACAGATTCTACCACTACCGACTGGAAGCAACTATCATCATTCTCAGGTGAAAATACAAATAGTGATAGGCCAGTTTTCCTGGTTGATTTTGGCACAAACTGCCTCTATGGTTGTATGTGTACGTACCCAAAAGATCAGAGCCTTAGACTCACTACCATTCAAATAGATATCTTCGAATGAATGGAGAATTAGCTTTCCAGAAGAGGATACCAAAGAACGCGCGCATTATGAATAGCAGGAAGAAAATCATAGCAATGGATATAAATTAAAATAGCGTTTTCAAAATAATGTATAAAATTATTTGAAAATGAGTCTTCATTGAATCTCATTATATGAGTCGAGCGTATTATTATTTTTGAACACCTTAAAAAACCAGCGAATGTGTTCACGTTTGTGCGTTGTGGTATTAGGACTCACATTGTTGTTATTTCTAACTCGCTAGGCGTGGCGATTCTGTGGCAAACTTACACACGATTTTTTAAAATTTCTGTCCGTACAGCCCTTGGTGATTTAAAAACATAGCCAACTCGCTGGGTCAAATACCTCTATTAAGTGCGACTTCATTCTTACTAATTATTTAAATTCTATCGAGTGACTTGAATTATTCCTCAGAGAATTATTGCACACGCCCCCGTGTAGTTCTAGCACGAGTACTACATCCCTTGTCGGTCGGCGGTTGTTGCTAGGCAGCAGTGCTCGGCGGTAGCCCAGTGCTAATCCCTCCCGATGTTCACCACCCCTTTCCTCAACCCTTTGCCTCATGCGGGCGGCTTGCATTCAGCTATATGCCTACGCGACTAGAATGCACCGGCGGCCGATAAGACCTTTGGGGAGTGTTCTTTTTTGTTCGAGCGCTTTTTCCCATCTCCTCCCTCAGTTTGCATTTCCCACAGTCTGCTTTGTTTCCCCATTGTCTGTGTGGCCGTGCTGTGGGCTCAGTTCCTCCTCATGCTTCCTCCACACGGAAAAAAAGTTTAGTTAGAACCATCGAATTCTGATGAAATTTATCAAACTTTTCGGTTCTTATGGAACATTGAAAAACGCGGTAACAATTACCAAACCAGTTTTATTAATTCTATCAAACTGGATTGGTAATTGTTACCGAACTGGGCACAGCAGTTCGATAAAAAATACTCAGATCAGAAGAGGGTCGAAGTTCAAGTTCAAAATACGTTTATTCACGAGCAAAACAGATACATAGAATTTGAAATAACAACAATAACAATAACAAAAGCTCGTGAAGCTGGTACAGGCTTGCGCCTCTTCGGCGTTACCGGGAAGGAATCACTGGTACGGGAGTGGTATTGGCCCGGCATTTGCCCTAAGGAGGTGGGAAACCCGTAAAACCACCGTCAGGCCACCACGGTACGATAAACTATATACAACAACCTCAAAAACAGTAGTCACCTACGTGCCAAGGTAAATTACGGTGGTAACTTAACAAATATATACTCTGGGGAAAGCTTTGTGCATTTATAGTGGGGAGCAAGAATGGCTGCATACGTGAGTGCGATTGTGCTTCGTGTTCCCGACTGGCCTTAGCATATAAGCTTTGAACATCTTCGGAAGTTGTGCGGGCGGTATAAGGAGGCGGGGTTGGGCGCAGCTGTGTAATAGGATCGTCTTGAAGGAGTGCGTGAGGAGGGGAAAGAGTTAAGAGGAGTCATCGCTCCCCTTGAGCCATATCCTTTCGTAATCTATTACCACATGGATTGGCATGAGAAAAAAATCCCTTGTACCGAGAATGGAACCACGTACCTTTGGCTTTCTGGGCTACGCGCAGACCACTATCCAATTTCCTTAATTGCCATTGCCATGGTACCGAGCCTCATTGTGACATATGTTAGACCAGGGGTGTTCAAAATACGACCCGCGGGCCGGATCCGGCCCGCGGAGGGCTTTCATCCGGCCCGCGCACTCGTTTCAAGTAGTGCGAGATTCTCGCTCGTTTAACTCAGTGAGACGCCGCTAGGATCATTGCAGCGCTGTACTGCACGTCAAACTCGCCTTCAACTGTTCGTAAATAAGAAGTACGCCTCCTGATACTTCATTAGACGTTGGTATCGAATACTTTAGTCATCTGCAAATTTGCTATCCGGTTCGCGGGGCGATTCGGAACTTGGAATGTGGCCCTCGTGGCCTAGTAAATTGGAGACCCCTGTGTTAGACCATCCGATGCGATCCATGGCATCGCGAGGGAGAAAGGACTTCAATGAAGCCACTACCGATGGGAGAGGCTAAAACGACTGCCGCGCATGGCGGTGACGTGAAATGCATAAGAAACATTCCGTGCTTTCCCGGCGAAGAGTTCTCGGGACTTAGTGAAGAGTTCTCGGGATCGCCACCGGGTAATTACTATCCAGCTGTGTGAACAGCAGTAAAATTTACATGAATTGCTTTTAGATAAGTTTCTTGTCCTTGCTAATCGTGTAAATTTCACCGCCATTCACGTGGCAAGTCTATTGTCCTTGTAAATCATGTAAATTTCACCGCCTTTCACGTGGTAAGTCTTAAATATTACATGATCTATTACTTTTTTAAACTAACGCTATTTCCAATCGATTTCCGGTAACGCGGAGTTGAAAATTTACTTGTCAGTGTTTTCCTGTATCATGCGCATGTAGAAATTTTACCTCCGATTTTTTCCTGGAGGATAATTTTCAACTTTGAGATATTATTAAATGTTCGAAAGGATATACCTTAAATACCGTGACATTTACGTGATGATGCCCGGAGTTTTAAGCCAGGAATATGTCGACAAAAAAACAAATGCAAACGGAAGACCTGAAGGACGCATTCTCCTCGTCTCCGATATATCTCCGTTGATTATTGACGTCTGCGATGGTGACTCCATCATGACAACGCGATTTAATGCAAATATTCAATCAAAACTTTTCGTAACTTTTGTTAATGATCACTTGTGACGACCTCACACGTTATAAAGGTAGAGAATTAGGGTTGATAACATTCAAATTTTTGCTGAAAACTCTTGAAACCCTTATTAAGAAGACGGAACAACCTAATCGGTCATATCTTGACACGTGGCATATCGTGGAAAAAATGACATTAGGAATCTGTCTGTTCTACAATCTATCTCTCTTATTTTATTTTCATGATCTGATCTTCCGTAGTATGTTGGCGGCCGTAAGGTATGGCTAACTTCGTTAGAAAAGACACTACTCTTGAATTTATCTTAAAGGTTTAGTCTATTTTTCAATCTACGGTCCGACAGAGATTCCCATCCGAGTTTATCTAAGAGGTCAGTTACACTAACAAGACTATCGTATCGACCTTTCACATACCTAGCAGCTCTTCTTTGCACGCGTTCTAACTCTGTTATTAAGCCTTTTTTATGAGGGTCCCAAACACTGGCAGCGTTTTCTAAATGGGGTCTACCGAGGGAAAAGTAGCTAATTTTTCTCACTTTGTCGTCGCACTTTCCTAATATTCTTTTAACAAAACCCACTTTACGATTAGCTTGACCCATTATTTCTCGAAAATATTTATTCCACGATAGATCATTATTGAGTCTAACCCCTAGATATTTCACGGATTCAACTGCCTTTAGTTGGGTGCTCCGAATGATATAGCTAAGGGAGTTATTCTTCTTCCAGAAATTCATTGCGAATTTAATGCTAACTGCCAGGCATCGAACCACGCTTGGATAGCAACAAGGTCATTAGTTAGTTCATCTATATCTTTGCTGGAACGGATTTCTCTGTAAAATACAGCGTCGTCTGCAAATAATCGTAAATTACTGTGATCTTCTTCGCCAATGTCGTTTATATAAAGAAGGAACAGCAGCCTATGACACTACCCTGAGGGATGCCCGAAGTGACTCTAACCTCGTTGGAGATCCAGGTGTTTTCTGCTGAGCTCCGTTCAGCATTTGTCTTTTCAGTACTATTGGGCTCTTCAGGCGATGATAATCTTCGGGTTGCTCTTCCTGATGAGACTTTTTACCTTCCTTTATCCTCCTGTGTTGAGGCTGATGACTCCTCAACTTTGAATTTTTTGCTCGGAGTATAGTCGCGGGAATCATATTGATTATCAGGTTCTTTCAAATACCAAACACGTTCTATAACATAGTTTTGGTTGGTTTAGGTTTCGAAGCATCTTGACCACGATTACCACTGAGCCAGCCTTCTGCTGTAAATTTTACGGTGGTAAGCCAGGCATATCCACGAGTCAATAGATATGAGTGAATGCAGAGTACCAGCGATTTGATTCTGAATTTCGAAGTTTAAGTCATCCACATCTTCGTTCTCAGCCGCCAAAATTGCTCGCTCACTCACCAATTGTGATTTTTGTGGTTACAAGTCATGTTCGGGAACACTTTATTAATGAGCTCATCTTTTGATGAAACTAAATAGCTAAAATTTCGAGGTATTGAAATGAATCTGGTCGATAATCGACAGGAACACGGCCAGTTCAGATAGACAGCGATTGCTTAGAGATTTGTGTGCACACACTGTAGTAATGTGTATGTTGACGACTCACTTCTAGCTGGCGTTGCTCGAATTAAATGGTTTTTAAATTTTTTGGATAGTTTTAATGTTTTTTAACCTCTAAAATGTTTTAAATATTGTTATGAAGCTAACAAAAGCCCTTAAATTGGTACAAACAAAAGAAATCATCTAGTTTAGTGTTACGTGACACCTATTTAGCGTTACCAACTTCAAAAAACATACGCCTAAGATCAAGATGAATTTTTTCGGGATCTTTTACTATTTTTGTATGTTTATTCTGTTATCCGCGGTTGAGATGAATCCGAATAACCAAACACCATTAAAATCGGCACAGCCGTTCTCGAGTTGTAAATGGTGTAAATGGTCAGTTAGCATGTAAACTTGATAATTCAGAAATTTGTGACCTAATGGGTCTATTTTTGTTTCTATCGTCACCATGATGCGCTTATACTCTTGGTACAATTTTTTTCTGGTCAAGATTTTTTCACCATGTCACTCACTTTTTCATTTCTCAAGAAATCAAAGCATAACACGTTGCTACTAAGTCTCTAGCGGATACTAGTCTAGTGATGAAGGATGGGTTCAGGACATAGTTATGGATAGATCGTTGGCTTCCAACCCTTTGGGCCCGGGCCCAAATGCCCCCTCCTAATGCCATAGCAACTATACGAAATAAGTGAAGTGGGGGGAGAAAGAAGGGTGTTTGGCGTTGGGGAAGTTGAAGGAAGGCTGACAGTGCGGGATCGCGTGTTTTCTGAGTTGGGAGGAGTGCATTGTGGGTGGAAGGCTTCAAATGGAAGAGGAACCGTAAAACGCGGAGGTGTGGAAGGAGGAATGGAAGAGGAAGGGGTGGGGGTAATGACGAGAGCGAGAAAGGGAGAGAACAATGGATTCGGTTGCTAGGCGAAGTCCGCGCGAGGCGTTGGGGTGTTCCATGGTGGGCGGATTAGGAGTGGGGGGATTGGGGGAAGGGGTTAGGGAAGGTTATGGGGGACGATGGAGGGACGATGGAGGAGCCTTCAAGGGTACCTAAGTGTTTAATCGACTTCGTTGCTCGGAGGGAGATGCATTCGAACAGTAGATAAAAAAAAGCCTTGACATCAGCCGTAAGGTCGTTTATGCTCTATGACGGCGTCCATGGAAAAAATTGCACGAAAACTGCCTAAATTGTCCCATAAGATACTGGGAGTTTTGTCATTTTTATATTACCCTGAAATTTTCGAAGGTGCAGTGTTGTAGTTAATTGTTTTGTGCACTTTTCTTCCATGGTTTGTCACCCGAATGTGAGAAATATGGAAGAGTACATCTTGGGATGAATAGTCACAGGGATGCAGTAATTGGTTGGAGAATAGAAGATCCTCGGAAAAGTCATCGAGGGATCTTTGGAAATGCTCAAATCAAATAAAAGACAGAGTTTGGTTGACAGTTTGCTGATGCATCTTAAGAATAATGACAAACGGCGTCCAGGACGCATTAATTTTGGTTATTAACGAACGCTCAAAAGCCATGGAGCTCATATTTCGTCGTGTGCTTAGTTTGATTTTTTATCATTATTTTAAACCGCCATTTAGTTGATTGATATATTTTGATGAATATTATTTGGTGAACAATAAGGTAGTTTCCTTCATCAAAGAAAACGAAAGGCATTAACGGCGATTCGTTACCCAACATTAGTATTCGTAACAAGCAAATTATTTGGTTTTACAAATCCCAGTTTAGACGAATGGCAATGGTCAATATTTCCCTCAAACTCCAAATGTCAGCTAGAGGAAATGACTTAAATACAGCGTAGTCCACGCTCAAGACATATAATGCTTATTTGTGGATGTTTTTCTTAACCATCATGTTGATACTTCTCTTGCATTGTAATATACTAATTTGAATTACTTTGCTGTGTAAGTATCGATAAGTATGTTTCGTGCAGTCCCTTTCTATTTTTGGTCGTACGAGAATATAGAGATTATTGTCTCGGTAAAATCTCGGTATTTTTGCTAAGTTTATCGGTTTTGACGTATTTTACCGGTTAAGGCAGTCGTACCAGCAGCGCTTAATGAAGCTTTCCGGCCGATAACCCCTCCTTAATTTAACTTCCCTCTCCTATTCACTACAAGTCCTATATATTTTCAAACTTAGTGTCAATTCGCTGCATCTGTCATCCGTTACCTAGAGTTTTGGCCAATGAAGAATACGAATATTATGATCCTCTTGCCGACTCGTCGAAATTTTATTTCAATCACAATGAATTGTGATTTGTTTAAAATTTACTATTTCTACAGACTATGGACAACTCTTTCGGACTGTCAGTTTTAAATAAAACTTGAGACTACTGATAAGTATGTCACAACAGTTTGAACATCCATCATGATTTAGAAATTTCTTATATCCATGCTTGTTTCCCACACCCCTAACTGCCCAAAATTTCTAGACCTGCAAACCACTTAAAATATGAGAAAAAGTGAAATATGTGTGATAACTATCATCATTTACCAATCTAAAATCCTCAGTTCCGTGATAGTTCGTTATTGTGCTTTCAGTCGGCCACGTTTCTGTTACTAGGAGTACGTCTGGTGGGTCATCAGTCCTTGCCTATCACAAAATCGCAGTAGCTTTTAGGGAGATACATTATGCGTGGATGTAATTTAAGGGTGCATATCCTTGATGGTATCGGTGGTAATGGCACAGCTCTTACGCCTGCTCGTAGTAATGGAGGAAGTTGAGAATGTCGGGTACCCGATGAGGGCTTTTCTCTCAAGACGTGAAGCGTTGAATGGTTCGGACTTTGATCCAGAGTAACGAGGGACCCTTTTTACGCATTCCCTGAGTGCGTTCGGGGAGTGGAAGGACCTCAGGGTTAAGGGAGTGAGGGTTAGGAATCGAGCGATTATTTAAATTGGTTCGTATTGTTGCCGGCACTCCCCCCATCCCCCCCTCTCCCAATTCTTCCCCTCACTTAAACAGCCGACCACCGGAGCTCCTGTCGTGCCCATGGCTGGGAACCAGACCCTCGTCGGGACACTTCAAAGACTTTTTTCTCAGTCGGTCATTTCCCTCGGTCTGACTGACCAAGTGGCTAATCATATATGAACTATCTGAAGCTAAAGCTAGGATTCCGCGCTGCGAACTGAATTAACCAATGATGAAATCTGCGTGATTCATCAAAAAGTGATGTGAATGCTTGAATTAGGCTGGAAGCCGTTAGGGACAAGTTGCCTACGATCTAGGGTCATATTGTTAAGGCAATTAAGAACATATTTCTATCAGAGTGACACGGAAACGCTGTCTTCAATCCTCAATATCATAGCGATAAGATTAGAGAGACATGTACAGGCACTCTTGTTCTATAGAACAATGAGGGACTTATGCCACATTCACATTACGATTGTTCCAGCAATTGTTGGAACTACCGTGCATTCACACGACGATGGTTAAAACCTGTGCTGCCCTCTAGGGCTGACATCTAAAGTGAACGAGAAATTGACGGTTAGCAAAGCTGTCGAGGTACGCAGGGACAATAAAACTTTCTTCAACGTGTATTTACCGAATAATTTTTCTTCCGCCCATATTCTTCCTTCCTAGGACAAATCCATGAAAAAATAGAGCGAAGAGAACTGCATGAACTTTTCGTCTTTCTCTTGTCGCTTCTTTTTCCGGTCTCCCAGCGCCTAACCATCGTAAAGTGGCACCGTTCGGAACTACGTGAACTATTGTCAGGACATGCATTCACACGGCTAGTTCGGCCAACTATCGTTAGGACGATCGCTCGGACAATCGTAATGTGAACGAGGCATTATAAATATTGGGTGGGCCTCAGTTGCCAAATATGTCCAACGTATACTTTCTTGTCATTTCTGTTATAAGCGAATTGTGTTCTATCACCCGCCACCACACGCCCATTGAGCGGCTTGCAGTGGGGTAGTATGCAGATGAAGATGTGTGGGAACCAACCCTTCGCTCGGACGGAATCGTCAAAGCCTTTTCTGTGTTGGTCATATTCCTCGCCCTTTCTGACCATCGACGCATCAACAAGGCCTTTGGGGGTTCCTTCATCCGACCCCCCAGTCCGAACTGGGGCTGGACCACGCCCCCTTTCGGGGCAGGCAGAGGTCACCGCACTGGTCACTTCCCTCTCGCAGCGGGAGGTCAAATTAAAACTGCCCAATTTCGTTCCCTGTGTCCCCCGCTGTGCAGACTGCCCCCCACCACCCTCCACGCTTTTATTAGAGCTCTGTCCCTTCGTCCTAATACAAATGGACTCCTCCCTCATCCACCCTTGTCTTGTAGTTTCCTCGTTTTCCCATTTCCTGTCTTCTCAAGCCATGTGCAGTCCGTTTGGTCCATGCGCGGACGTCGGTTTTCAGCATGAAGAAATACCATCACGCGGAGGTGTACTTAAAAATTGTCATTTTATATTTTTGCTAGGGACTTGACTCTATTCATAGTCTACGTTGTCTATTCATAGTCTACGTCTAGTCATTACTTGCCCCGAAGACTTTGTCTTTCTGCTTGATCCTTTTTACACTTTTCTGGTAAATGGTAAAAGAATAGAGTTGGAATGCAGAAAAATATTTTCAGTGGAACACTAATGAGTACAGTAGGAATATTGAGAAATCCTGGAGGAATACCCATGAATTCGAAAAATAATCCACTTTTATTATACAATTCCAATATTATTCAAGTAATACCACTGTTCCTGAATCTCAGAAGGGGTAGTCTTGAGATCCAAGAAGTGGAGAATGCAGATAATAGTATAGGAATGCTGTTTCCGTTTACCACTGGGACTGAAAAATATTTATATGATCCACACAATTTTATTATTAGCGGATGAAGATTTCGAATAATTATGTCATTGTCAGGGTCCTCATAAAATCTAATTTTTTCTCGAAACCTAGGTGAATTAATGTTAAAATTCTGTGGACCATATAATCTTTTTTCTGCTATAATGACACCTACCTATTACCCGGTTCCACGAAATATCGCCACCTACTCTTATGTTCTCCATATACAATTTTCCTAATGATAGAAAGAATTTTGTTCTTACTGAAAACGCTTGCATGTACATTTCAGTTCTTCTAGCAGCCGTTGCCAATTTGATATTATTATTAACGTATTTGCGGATGATGAAGACCATTACTTAAGTGCCTCTACTTTGTGTTGAAAAATATCTAGCGACGATATAAATGTATCCTTTACGCTTTACCGTCAGCATGGAACTTCAACCCCGTGCATTGCCGCAGAAAATGTTGGTTTATTTTGGTGTGGAATACATTGAATGCGCATATATTGTTTTATCTTCGTAAATCTGCAAGATACGATAGTTATTTTGCGCAATCACATCTTCTAAAAATTTTTTTGAGTTGAAACTATGGGTCGTCATTGGGCTTACCCGAGACCACATGACATATAACGAGATCTAATTTTTATTTTATATTGCTATCCGTTGTATTGGCAGGTCGACTGCAATCGTGATTTTATCGATGCCGTTGTAACATAAATTTATTGCACTGAGTCGTCAGTAGGTGCGAATGTATGCAATTTATGGTATAACTGTGGGTGATACGACGGGCCCTATCATTTTCGCATTCAGGAGGTTGAAGAATAGAAAATAGAACCTGCACCTTACATAAAAAAACTTTTTGACCCTCTAATTTTCTGAATAATTGTAATAGACAGTAAGACTAGAACTCGAAATTTCCTGTTGATATAAGGAGATTCAAATTCTTGGTTTGGTTACTTTTTGTGCAAAATTAATCCCCCCTTTGAACTTTGAATCCCCCCTTTGAAATACTTTGAATCGAGTTTTTTATTGCTCCGCGAGGGTGGATTACTCGCTCGCCAAATCTCCATACAAACGACCAGAAGGGGAGATCTCGCACATTAAACTTTTTTATCTCGAGGCCAAATGGGTGCGTGGGATTTTCGTTAATGGCCGAGGTGCAGGGTCTTATGCAGCATCCATTGATCGCCCATTTCGCATCAGTTACGCCCCCTTCAAGTCGCACCATTATCACATCAACTCCATCGGGGATTCTGTACGCCACACGTGTGTGTGTTTCCTCCCGTGAAATTTTGTGTGCGTATGGTTACGAAATGAGTGCACGGTGTTGCGATGCTATTGCCAAAGTTGACTTCCTACAACCCCTACTTATGCATCTATATCCGCAAAATATTCTACAAGCCACCTTAAGGACGTTAGGTAAGATCCTAAGTACCAACAGGCATAATGCAATATGCACGCCATATGGTTATCAAAAATGCGTTCATAAAGTAAAAATAAGACTATATGTCCCACTGAATATCACTTCACGCAACTTATAAGACTGTAACACTACGTCTATTTCTACGTATAGTTTTAAATAATACCCTTTTAGCCACCTCCAGAGCGTTTGGCCGGGGATTTGCATAGGGAACCACATTTCTAGCAAGAATTTCATTTAGATAGAAAGATAAATACTGCCAGAGTTTTAATGATAAAAATTTTAGTCCAACTATGAAAGAATAGAATACAACAAAGTTTCACCGCGAAAAGTAAAGGCATAACAATACTCAGTAATGATAAGATAAGAAAAATGCGGGAGAAAGAACATCATCTCTAATGGACACAAACAATCCTTGATTGTTCGAGGAAAGATCGTCATCAAAAATCTCTCTGCAGTCTATTTATTTTATCTTCCTCTCGTGATCACGTGTGCCATAGTACATCGGAAAGCGAAGGATGATTTTTCATATAATCTCATAGAAACTCTCTCCGAATTGGAAAAGTTAATTCAGCCTGTGTTTTGTTCTCCGTTCGTGCAAATATTCCGAGCCCAACTCGTCTAACATATTGTAAACGCTGCCCTTTTTTTCTTAGTTAGCAACTCATCACGAATATGGCCGCCCCGCGCTGTACTCTATTAAACCTGAATCACACGATCATTTCTTTTCGTCGCGAAAGTGATCACTATCGCGATCACTTTTCCCGTCGCGAAAAGCGATCGCTGTACTGATCATTTTTCTGAATCACACGGTCACTCCCGCCGTCGCTTTTCGTATCATTTCCGATATCACAGCTCGTTGTCATGGGACCCGCATCACGAAAATATATAGCGTGTTTGTTTATCTATGTCGTTCCCACAATTGTCAAACGCTGCGCTGCAATCGCACCATACGTTCATGCGTTCCGATTGGCTGATATATGGGGTTTTAGGGACGGTTTTAGCGACGGAAAAAGCGACCGGACGAGTGATGAAAAATAGCGATGTGAATCCTCATCGCGATCGCGAAAAACAATTGCCGGCGACGATCATTTGCGAGTTATCACTCTAGTGATCGCGATAGTGATCACTTTCGCGACGAAAAAAAATGATCGTGTGATTCAGGATTTAGTTCCAGCTATCAGTGCCACCTCCCGAGGGTCCCATTTGCTTGTGATAGATGTTCGGTTCCTCCCGTGGATTGTCGGGTGCTTACAATTCCAATCTCTCTCCCCGCTCTGATCCCAAAGTGGGGTCCAGTTGCGCAATGAGAGCATGCCGTGAATGGCTTGCAATCGGAGGGATGCATATGAAGGGTGGCGCGCCATATGCAATGAGTGGGGAGTCGCATCATTGAACGATGGCGTAAGAGCACATTGCACTTAATGACGCCATCAGATAGGGTGACGTCACCTGGACTCATTGGCTTCGTCAATCTACTTGCTCAATGGGCCGCATCAGTCCTCAACGATCGGACGCATTTAGCCTTTTCGTTGAGTGCGACTTGTCTAACACAGGGGTCTCCAAAATACGGCCCGCGGAGGGCTTTCATCCGGCCCGCGCACTCGTTTCAAGTAGCGCGCGATTCTCGCTCCTTTAACTCTGTGAGACACCGCTAGGAGCATTGCAGTGCTGTACTGCACGCCAAAGTCGCCTTCAATTGTTCGTAAATAAGAAATACGCTACCGGATGCTTCGGTAGACGTTGGTATCGAGTACTTCAGTCATCGGCAAATTTGCTATCCGGCCCGTGGGACGATTCGGAAGTTGGAATGTGGCCCTCGTGGCGTAGTAAATTGGAGACCCCTGTTCAAACATATTTGAAACGCTGCCCTTTTTCTCTTAGTAAGAAACTCATCACGAATTTAATTTATCGTCCCTCTCAGACCTGAGAACATACTGGGTTCAAATATTATTTTCTGCGTCTCGCTCTCAAAGAGTCATAATTGCTCTGGCAATCAATGCCTTTGACTCTTTGGCGGCTCCCAGCTCTATTTGCATAAGATCTGTTGAATGCTTTCTGTACCCTATGCAACGTGAAAATTTCAAGTGATACTTAAAGCACTAAACAATTTATAAACAATGAAAAAAACGGTAGAGCGGTGTGAGTGATGCGTCCTCTTAAAAATCGACGTTCATGTCACACCCTGCAAGCCAATCTAACAGCAACGAGGAGTTTGGCGGGGGATGAATGCCTACATTTTATACTTAGCTACATGAATACATTCCCTACATTTTTCATCGTTTAAGATTTAAGACAATATGTAGTAGAAAACGCTTTCAATATGGTTTTCGTGTTTCCTCTTCACCTTCGAGATCTGCAATCGAATTCGTGACCCATGTCTCCTTCGCTTCATGGTGAAGGTGAAAGAGATGAGCTATTCTTATTAAGAGTTATTCTTTGTCACAGTCTTACCATAGACTTTGTATGGAAGTAGATGGAGCTTTCTGGAGCGGTTAGTTGCACCACGAGGTGGTTAGCAGATAAGAGGTGTCGCATGTGCAAAATTTTGTATTGGAATGAGGTTCTAAGTTAAAAGGTCGTGCTTTCACGGACAAACTCACACGCTAAAACTATCGTGTTTTCTCTCTATTTCACATATGCCTTAAAGATTCGTGCAAAACGGGTGCGGTTCTCTTATTTTCCGTTCTTCAGATGCGCGAGTGGTTCGCACCACCTCCCCTTCCGCATGCATTTCTCCCCTCCACATAGTATCCACCCCTTCCACTGCTCCCGTTAATTGAGAGGGGTCGACGATCGGTCGAGTGAGAGCAGATGCAGAGGCCGCTGGCGAATACGATCTCCTCCATCACCTCCTCTATGCACGCGCACGATTCTATCTCAGTCCATATCATCGTAATGGAGGCACGGCTACTATGTAGACGTGTATATGTAACAAGCATTAAACAATTCTCCTTGCAGAATTACCAGCGATGGAAGAATCAAGGTTAGTATCAGCAGAAGAATGACCCTGACATAATAAAACATTCCATAAAAAGATGGCTCGGCATGAGGCAAGGAACTATAACAGGAAATTTGTGAATAAAAGTCAGGAAGCAATTCATCAGAGCGTACATCTATACTATGTTCGATGGCAATGGAGGATTGGTGATGAAGAATACAAAGAAATAAAGATAGAAAATAATTCAGTGTAGATAAACGTCTTAATATTGTTAACCAGTGATGAAGATGATGATAGGCCATGATTTCTACGAGTGAACTCATTGCATATAGCCTATAAAACCTTACTATATGTTTTCCTTCGTAATTACGCAGCGGAACTAGCAATTGCAATTAAAAACAAATTCTGGCACTAATGTTATCGTTTCTAAGTCATACATTAATTATTATATGCATGAAAAATACATTATTCTGACGAATTTAACTTCAACTGACTTCAATCCCATTCATATTAAAACGAATTGACTAACAATAAGTAACGTTGAAAGTAGAAATTCAATTTTCCTTAGCACAAGAAAAACGGTCAATTTTCCAATAAAATTAATCAAATGTCATTTTAATTTTTGTACATAGCTAATTCACTGATTAGTCTCTAACGAATTCACATCTACTAAAGTGTGAACTACTTAATCATTTAACGGAAAATAAAGCATAACATTTTTTTACTCAAATTGTGGTGATATTATCGTATCAAACTCCTGTGAATTAGTTTCCGTGTTCTCTTCCATGGTACACACGCAATCCAAGCATATGGTACCAATCATCATATGCATGAGGCTAAAACTCTTGTTTCTATTATTCGTTCCTCTCATTTAATTTATTTTACATTCTCATTAAATGCCAGTATTAAAAATCGCGTAAGATTTTTTCGGTGAATTTAATGCTAAAGCATTTCTCTGGTTTTGCGTTAGGTAATGTTTTGTGATTACGCCGACGTTTCAGTATAAATTCTGGCAGAGCAGAGAGAGCTCTCCTCACGGTGAAAGACAAATCAAAACGTCGTCCTTCTTACAAAAATATCACTCGGAGCGAAGGCCAACAAACGTTACTGATTCCTAAAATGTATTTTAAACCACCCAAATCCAAAGTACAGCTTCAAAATTTGAGGGTTAACATTTATTTATTTTACTGAGTATTGATTAGTGTTCTATCTACCATTGGATTGATATAGCTGCTGTGCATACTTAGGGATAAGGATGACGGTGACGTTGAATGCATTGGAACATTTTCGCATACAATTAAAACAGATTGATCATTTTCTTATAAGTGTCTTTCTTGGTGTTACCTTCCATTTCATTACTTTCCCAGTTATTATTTATTTGGAATATTTCTTATCGCATGAGAATTGACGGTCTGGCATCTTTATCAAAGCTGCACAGTGAGTAATTTCATGATCAGAGATCGCCATACCTTACTTTTCCAATCGAAATTTGAACAAATTCGACTAGTCGGAGATAAAAAAAATTTAATTCGAAGATTTTGGTTCGTGCTGGTCCCTTGAAGGGTGATTCTATCTCGAGATAAGAGAATAATAGTTCATCGATTGATGCTTGTTATAGGTGGTTTGAGGAAGAAAAGTTCACTTCCATACTGATTGATGATCTTGGTGGAACATTCCTGCATTCTGCCTTCCCTATATGAAGTTGTCCACGAATTATCTCCTATTCTTCGGCACCTGATGAGGCCTGAATGACCGGCGATATCAGGTACACTCTTCTTTTGATCGCCTTTAAAGCTATTATTTTGGAGAATTAAGTTTCGTTGCTTCATGGACGGCAGACTTGTAGGTTAGTTTAGGCAAGTATTGCTTGCATTGAGGGCAAAAGATGGGCGAGGGAAAATTGACTCTCAGCATTGGCCTTATGACTTCATTGAATTGGCCTAAAGCCAACTCTGTATGGACCTTTTTATAGAATAGGTACCAGTTTCATCTTAAAACCAGTCCTACTAGTAGTGAGTCTAGTTCTCTCATGGAAATACTCTGGCACGATATGTCTAATATTTACGTCGCCAGCAAAATCAGTGACAGGAGAAAAGGATTTTACTCGCATTTTTGAAATGAATGGAAATCTAATGATAATTTTTTTAAAGAAGTAATTTTAGCGGCAGATAGTGAGTAGAAATTTTCAAATTCCAGTTTCTTTTTGGCTAAATCTTTGAAGGCTCAAATCAATGCGATTTGATTTAGCCATATACATCTATACACGATCGTTGTCAATTTGTGGGAATTTTAAAACTTCCTTCTGTTTGTAAAGTTGTGGCGTTACGTCTTTAAATCTTCCAGATTCTGAACATAAGCGCCAGACACAGGGAACTCCGATCGTCTGTCACTAGCTGGATGAGGGAAAGACTCCACAAAAAAGAATAATCAGCACTCAAAGAAACAATTGTCATAAAATTACGAGTCATTTTCAATCAATATCTATGATAAGTAGACAAATCCATTGCGAGAAAAACCTTAGCGCGAAAAGTCCTTAGCGGGAGAATTTGTGCGGATAAGTTCGGAGGAATTTCTGGGGGGCACCAGAAATATTATGGGGAGGGGGTTCACTAAAAGTGCCACAAAGTGCGAAAACCACACAGAGGAAAAATCATTTGTTTTAATCGGCACAAGATCTCGTGTCCGGCCCGAATTTGTGACAGGTATTCTAATATACTGTAAAGAAATTTTCTTTTTGCTGTGGATTTTTTTGCAAATGTAGGTACTCGTATAAATGTACTTGTGGGTGAAGCCGTGAAGGTAAGACACTGGGCTAATCCGCAGTGTTTTCCTTGGATTAATTATGGATGAAATACGCCAGTGGGAAACCGGCATTTTGAGTTTCATTAAACTCAGGTCATTATTTACCTATTGAGTTTATAACTTTTACAGCGACGAGATATCTTAGACTTTGCGTCCAGCTTCTTCTAATCTCTGCTCGAGTTGTCTGCACAATCAAGTAAAAATTGGAAGTTGGGAGTACATGCTGAAACTTATTCCCCCTTCCATTTCGAAGAAAATACCCGTAAGCCGCCATTGACGGACGGATTGTTACGCGCAATATATTTCTGTCTTCTCCATTCTTCGCCACACCCGAATCTTGTATGCCTCGAGTCTTCTCTCGCCCTCCTTCCTGAGTATCCACGTTTCTCCACGTGTCCACGTTTGTCCAAGAGAAGGTGAAGTGGACGGAGAGGATGAGGAACGACGAAGTGCTGGACATGGTAGGTGAGCAGAGACAGCTTTTAGATGATATACGGAGGAGACAGGAGGTTTGGATGGAGCGAGTACTTAGCGGGGATGGGATGTTGAAAACAGTGTTAGAGGGAAGAATGTAAGGTAAACAAGGGAGGGGAAGGAATAGGATTTTTAGATAGAATGAAAGGGAGTAGATCTTATTGTGCATTGAAAAGGGAAGTGCATGATGAAAGGGGAGGCTCCCGGAATTCAACTTAAGCACTCCATGGAAACCTACCTTAATCGGTGGAATACTTTATTAATAATATTTCTATATTTGTCGATAAACTGACTTATTTGCATATTAATTTTGCATCTTATTTTTAAAATTACTTTGCATCCTCGCTCGGGAGTGCGGAAAAGTCACTTGTTCATACTCTACCCTTTCATCTTTCTTTCGTTTTCCTCATCCAACTCGCCCTATCCATCCAGTGGACTCCTTTTCTCTTTTCGTCTTCTCCACCCTTGCTTCTCCTCACAGCCGAGAGCCTCCCTCTTCTCTGCCCCCTGTTCTTGTTTGCTCGCGATGGTGTTCGAGGGAACTACTGTCTGTCCTGCTTGCACATCCCTTCCCATCTCCATCTTTTTTCTCGTTCTTCGGTGGAACCGGTTGTTCGAGGCGTGGATCTTCCTCCGCGGATCTTCCGATCCGAGGTCTATCTGCCGTCGGATCTCTTCGTGACCTGCAGTCGTCGTCTCCAGTCCAAATGAATGAATGCCAGTTATCGCTACTCTCGCCACCTCCTTCTGATGCTTCTCAACTGGACGAGATTAATTTTTCCGTGTTCGTGCCACCTGATACGGTAATAGGGTAGTTTCCTTCATCAAAGAAAACAAGAGGCATTGATTGCGATTCGATACACACACTTAGCGTGTTCATAATATACACATTATTTGGTTTTAGAAATCCCAGTTTAGACGAATGGCAATGGTTAATTTTAACCTCATTTGAAAAAGGCCAGATTGGCGCCCCTGCGATGCCACTCCATGTGACGTCACAGGGACATAGTTTCTATACGAGTAGATAGGACTTTTACATCGTCTGAGATTACCAATGCATGCATGAGGCACAGAGCTCAGGGAAACATCTCTTAATAATCACCTATTAAAACTGCCTAAAGTCGGAAAGTTCTCTTCGTTTGATTAGGAATTAACAATCCTTATTTAAGGCAAGCGCTACCAGCTAGCAGGGTACTCTGCTACCTGCTAGCAGCCTACATCCCAGTGGCATACATATCCTCGCCCCAAGGTCACCTCACACGGTGGCAGCGGGAACCAGAAAGACGTCACATTGGCTTTTCCCAGCATTCATACTTAGCCGTCGCGTTTTCGAGCGCTTGAAAATTTTCGCTTTTCATTTAATCGTGAAAAATAGATATCGTTATTTTAAAATCTAAAAGCGTGAAATATGTACTCTAGGAGAAATAATCTTTCGATGTACGCATTAAAAAAATGATAGGAAGCTACCCTATTGATTGTGCATTGAGCGCAGGATACCTATGTCGCATATACTGACGATCCACTGTATGTTGTACGCATGCACTATATATTCATGTGCCATGGATTTCGTACCAATTTCATGCATCGATCACGATTTCCGTTTTATTATCAGTGAATTATTTATTAATCATTGGCAAGTTTTCTTATGAATGTGCATGTATATTTTGCTAGTATGCGTAATATTTATGCGACCGTGCGGTGTGCATGTGGCGGTACTGTTGCATGCTGGATGATGGTGATTTGTCACCCACTGCCAAACACCCTAGAGGTGGCTCGCAGGGTGTTATGTAGATGTGTTACGCGAATTTAGGAATAAGATACTCAATATAGTAATCTTTCTCTGCACTATTGATTTATGGGGCATTTTAGTATTAAACGAATTTGTGTGTTTTGTATCTTGACAAATGTTATAATTATTTTTTTCTGTTATTTTGGGTATTTCTAGCTACAATTATTTAAGGGGGCAATATATTTTTACCTCTCTTCTTTTCCTGCTTAATTCTCTATAGTTGTATCGTATTCCCGGAAGAGTATATATTTCCCAAAAGTTTACATAAAATATTCTTGATTTTCCGCATTACCTTGTTTTCCATAACTTTATGCCCTTTTAGCTTTTGCATATTTGCTCGCCTTCGCGTATTTTCGGATCAGCCGTGATTGAAACCATGCAAATGTCCAATGAGCTATCGCTTTCACCATTTCCACCTAACATTTTCCGCTCAAACTGTCGTAGCTACTCCGATAAAGAATACTTCTGCGACTGTAAACGGCTCGATAGGCTGCCAGCCCGTATTCATTTTTTATTAATTGCCTTCCCGGCTTTCAACTAAGCTCCAATGGCTTAGAAACCTGTCCATCATCCCATCCAGATGTGGGATTAGTCACAAAAATCCTACCATCTCGCGGCATAATTGCTTTGCAGTGAGCACAGCTTTTCTCTCCTCGTATTTCTTTCTCCCTCATGCCTCGAGTCGTAAAAAAAGAGATGACTTTTTCAACGCATAAATCCCAGCTTTCCCCCACCTACTTCCAGGTGCGTACACGAAGCTGGGTCGAGTGTTTTACATCGGCCATTGTTGTCCCGGCTGAGGACCACCGTTTGCTTCTTTTAATGCCCTTCATAGAAGATAAAATTCCTCCGTCGCATAACCAACCACCCTTCCTAATTCCCCTCCTTCTCTGTGTCGACGATGGCGCGATCCCGTCAAAGGATCCAAGCCGGATGGCTGGTTTTGTGGACGTGCGGTTCGTAGACGTACTTGACCCAACCTTTTTTTCCGATATCGTCACAGTGGAAAGGGCGGTTCGCGTTCGATCCCCTCCCTTCGGTGTTTTCACAAAAGCACGGCTTGGTCACATAAAGGGGGTTTGTATTTCCTCCAGGTCGTAAAGAATCATTACGGCAGCCTTTTAAAAATCCCATCCTTTACTATTTTTTTCAAAGGGATTGGGTGGTCTTCATGTTTCCACCGCAGCAACCTTTCTTGCAACGAGTAGCACTCCCCTCTTCATCCTAGATTTCATGCTCAATATATTTTTTCGGCCATTTAAAGATTTACCATTGTGCTACCTATCTCTTAGCTTCCCGTATCGTAATGGAGCTTATAAGTCAGTGATATTATATGGAGTGAGCGGTTAAAAAAATGGACCGTGGAGCATAGATAGGGGTCTATGACAATGCTGCATCCCTTTCGATGGTATTGTAATATTTTTCGTGCCCTGGGATGCTAGGCCGATTGCATTTTCTTCTTCCAAGACGCCTTGCATGGGAAATCCTTCATTTTGGGTCCGGCCATCATTCTTTTCCTCATAAACAGACTCCGTATCCTCGTTAAACGATTCCTAGTTTTCCGTTGCGGCACGCTGGGCAGATTTAGGATGTATACTATCCTGAGATTTCAATTGCATGATAGAGAGTGGAAACTGAGGGGTCACGTGACCTTTTCTCGAACGACGAGTGAATTTGGTATGCACGAGTAGTCAGGGGAGTGAGCTCTTACGTACAAAAATTCGCTCCCTCACTCAAACCTCGGTGAAAGCCTATGTTTTGGAGTACGAGTAAATGGAGTAAACATGTTACCATCGCAGCAAAAAAAAGATAGAACTGTAAGCATTTGTATGATATTCTGCCGAAGCTCCAGAGGGTCGTATCATATATCGTTTTACTCCATGTTTATTCGACTACAACAATGAATAATTATTAGAGATACGTGAAAATCGCACTTTCATTTTTATTTTGTCGCACTTTCAATAACAGTTTATCGCATTTTGTAGCGTTTTTTTTAATTTTCATATTGAGGTAGGTGACGATAAAATTTAATGAAACACAGTCATATGACAAAATAATGAATATTTTAAATAATTATGTTGTAGAAAAATAATAAATTATGGAATAAGACATGTAGTGGCGGAGGTGTAGCTGGCCCGCGCCCACTTGTAGTTCACGGCCTCGTAGAGTCCCAGCCAACTAGCAGGTGGCCAGTCGCTCACATGCTTTAAGCGGGGAGTGTCGGCGGAGCATTTAAACTGCGCTCGGCACAAAATGTGCGAATTTTGCCGTCGAAAAGCCAAATTTGCGTAAAAATATCATAAAAGCCCAGTCAACGCATCTATGTCGCATTTATTTGCGCACATCACATCTATATCGAATTTGCGATTTTCACGCATCTTTAATAATTATCATAATATACTACTACAACAATGAATAATCATTATTAATTGTATAAACGTAAACTTTAAGCTTCTACGGTCGAAAGAGTGAAGAAAAATGCGCGAACAACTATGAGAACGGCGAAACGGTAGTCATATTCATCTCGTCGCGGGAAAAATATTTGATTGGCGTACTTCTTTGTTTTTTTAATTGAGAGTACGACATCTTCGCATTACAAATATCTTTTGAAAATTAAATATTACCCATTCTTTGATTTTTTTGAATAGCCGAAAGGTAGATTTCAATATCCGAGGTGTAGATAAGTGCATTAATATCGAAATTCCGTACGCTATATGAAAAAATATTTCCACTCTTTTTATATATGGAAATTTTTATATTGTTTCTCTGTCTTAAATTTTACCACGAAATTGAAATCGCCATTTCGGCAGTTTGGTACCGTTTCGTCGTTTTTAAGTTTTTCTCGTGTTCTTCTTCACTCTTGCAACCGTAGAAACTAAAGGTTTACGTTTAAATACTTTTTTTTTAAATGATTCAATGTTGTAGTCGATTAAACAGTGCGTGAAACGATATATTACATGACCCTATGGAGCTTCGGCAGAATCTCATACAAATGCTTTAAGTACAACGTTTTACCTTATTAGTGACGATAAGTAGTGGGTGCCATGTTGTAGACATGTTGAAAAAAGTTACCCTGTGGTATGAAAGAATTAAAAAGTCCATTCCCATTTCTCACAGACTGCTTGCATCAAGTGTTTATCTGTGATTTAACGAGAATATTTTAGTCGAGTAATTCTTACCAAGTTCTCTTTTGTTTTCCTAATAATGCCATTCATTACTTATGTAAATTACTTCATCATCACTGGTCAACAACCCTAGGATTGGTTTGACGCAGCTCTCCACTCATTTCTCCTATCAGCTAATCTTTCCACTCCTACGTATTTCTTCTCTTTCACATCCTTCTGTACTTGTTCTATACATTTTGTTCGAGGTCTTCCTTTTCCGTTCTTGCCTTCCACTTGTCCCTCGACGATTGTCTTCATCAGGCCATCATGTCTCAAGATGTGGCCTATAAGGTTGTTCATTCTTCTTGTTAAGGTTTTCATGGGGTTTATCTTCTCTCCTACTCTTCTTAGGACTTCCTCGTTACTAAATCGGTCGATCCATTTGATCTTCATCATTCTTCTGTAGCACCACATTTCAAAGGCCTCTATCCTTGCTTTCTCCGCTTCGGTCATTGTCCATACCTCACCTCCGTATAGGAGCATACTCCAAATGTAGGTTCTTATAAATTGTTTCTTTAATTCCATATTTTAGTTTCCCGCTGTACGCAGGTCTCTCTTTTTGTGGAATGCTCTTTTCTCAGTTAAGTTCAAATAAGTCGTTTTCTTAGTTATACGTTTAAAATACACGTATCTATCTGGAAATACGTCCGCTGCAAAAACCAAGACTGATGATAGTGCTGCAGAGCCGTCGATGCATTAGTTATTACCCATTTTCATATTTTGCGTAATTTAATTTCAACGTTCTCAAAAAATATTTAAGTGAATTTGAAATTGATGCTGCCGGAGGCAGATGAGGAACACTTTTTATATCTGAGGAGAATTTTGTCCGCTGCGGTCATTGTCTTTGCCTCACTTCCGTATAGGAGAAATATCCAAATGTATCTTCTTATAAATTGTTTCTTGACTTCCATATTACTTGCGATTTTAAAATGTTCATCACACATACGACACAATACTCTGAAGAAGCACAAGGGACAATAATCGCATCCTACAACCTGAACTACATGAAATATTACCTCAAAATAATGCACTGCATAGCAACGCTATGCTCTCACCTTACTCCACTCCTTCCACGATTCGTTTACCCCGCACACGCCTTTTAGGCGGCTTGCGGGGTATTATGTAGATGTAGATGAATAGGATGGTTTTCTATTGTTTTTTTATTGCCTAAATCGAAATATTATTACTCCTGGAGTACGTATTTCACGCTTTTAGATTTTTAAATGACGATATCTATTTTTCGAGATTAAATGAAAAGTGAGAATTTTCAAGTGTGCAAAAACGCGACTGCTAAGTATGAATGCTGGGAAAACACCGTGTGACGTCATTCTGGTTCGCGCTGTCGCCGTTTGAGGTGACCTTGGGGCGACGGTATGAGCGCCGTTGCGATGCGGGCTGCTAACAGGTAGCAGAGTACCCTGCTAGCAGGTAGCGCTTGGCTTAAATAAGGATTATTAATACCTTATCAAAAAAAGGAAGCTTTTCGACCATAGGCAGTGTTAATAGGTGATTATTAAGAGATGTTTCCCTGAGCTCTGTGCCTCATGCATGCATTGGTAATCTCAGACGATGTAAAACTCCTACCTACTCGTATAGAAACTAGGTCCCTGTGACGTCACGTGGAGTGGTATCGCATGGGCGCCAATCTGGCCTTTTTCAAATGAGGATAAAATTGGCCATTGCCATTCGTCTGAACTGGGATTTCTAAAACCAAATAGTTTGTATATTATGAATACACTAATGGTGGGTACCGAATCACAATCTATGCCTTTCGTTTTCTTTGATGAAGGAAACTACCCTATTGAGTTGTATGGTCAAGTCCTCCCATAGCATCACGGCCTCCTTTCCACCATGCGGGGAGGAACGGTCATCACAGATATAACGATTCTTTGGAGTGAAATACTGGGAAAGTTTTGTTACTAATTTGGCAAAATTAGATTACCATCCGTTCAATTAGGACTAGCATTTCAGCCTAGTAAAAAAATCTCATCATCTGCATAATACCCTACAAGCAGTGCAGTAGTTGGGCCGGTATGGCGTACCCCTTAAAATCCAAACTCGTTATAAGCATACCAGTTAAAATACCTTTTTAAATCTGTAAAAAAGAACCCTATTGTCAATTGTCCAATGGACTTCAGAATGAAAAATCGGAAATGTTTATTTACTTGTTCAGAGTTATCTCGCGGCACAATCTGGAACTAATATAAGAGTTAATGTTCGACATTTCAATCTCGGCCGAATGCATAAAACATGTTCCGCTGTTGGCAATTTTTGGTGCGTACCGCATAAATTTTTTTTCCAACTACAGCACTGCCTACAAGCCGCATTCAGAGTGTGTGGCAGGGGGTTAATGTATTTTCCACATCATGTTCAAAGCTATATGCGGTTGGTGTAGTAATTATACGTGTAATTGCGTGGCAGGGGTTATCTCCCACCATTCATTCCGCTGCCTACAACAGCTCTTTGATGCGTATGGATATGCATCACAAACATAGGGCATGCGAGAAAGATTCGTACGCATCAATAATTTAGTACCACTGTGCAATTGGACATTTCATTCGGCGAAAATTTTTATTTATTTATTTGTTTGTTTATTTATTTCCGACTCCACCGTAAACAGCAAATAGAGGCCTTTACTGCGGAGGATTGACAAATTACGACACAAAATAAGTAATAAATATATTAATAACTAAACTCTCCAACGAAAGCTCTCCATCCCTTTCGAGGTGAATTGTGTTGTTTTCTTTTATTGTTCTCGGAATGAATTTCAAACTCTCCGTTCTCGGATCTATCGTCGCATTTCTGATTCGGTGCTCAACACTCTCTCCTTTCGACAGTCTTGCTATTTCACTAGTAAACGAGCGGGTCTTAAATTCATTTTGACAGTTCTAACTTGGGTGAAACGCTAACATTCCATTAATACGAGTCATGTGAACTGGAAACTTGGACCCAAAACTATGAACCAAAGACCCAGAACTCTTTGTCAAGACAGGCATACTCAAAAACATTTCATAGTATTCTTTAATAAATGTTTTTAAGTCTGTTTAACACAACGGGATACAATCTCCGTAACTTAGGATATAAATAAATAAATAAATAAATTTTATTGGCTCTAGGAGCTTATCCTTTGGAGCCTATATTATTAAATACATAAACACCCAGACTGAAAAAGTAATACATGAAAAAAAGAAATAGTATTCCTTGTTTTTTTCATAGAATTATCTGTAAGCTAGTGAAAACAATTATTATATAGTTCTCGAAGATTCTGCCGAACGATGCAATCGGTAGTAGGAACATTCATATGTTACAGAACAGAGCAATCATGAACATCTACATCTATAAAAATGCCCAAATTTTTTTTCTGATTCATTAAATAGTACCAGAAATTTAGAAACAAAGCTATTTTCTTTTCCCTAATCATGCAAGTGTGAAGAACATCGGGTCTTCCTTTTACAAGTCGTTTTATTGTGCCCTTTCATGAAGTTCTTCAGATAAAAGTGATGCCCTCCGTTCTTCTCTCGAGATCAACGGAGCGTGAGTATTATAACCTCTTCTCGAGTAGGATTTTAATTTACGTAATTCGTGATGCATTGGAAATTTCTCTGCAACAGAACATAATAGACGTATCCAGAGTCCGCTCACCCACTGAATCTCTATTTAACAGTCTCCCTCAAGGAAATTGCTGTCAAATGTCTGGGATTCCAATTTCCTTTGCTGAGCACTTAAAGTAACAAATGGGGGTCAGAGTTACGAGAGCGTAAAACATTTCATATTCCTCTCTTGGTCATATCTGATTCATTTTTACTGGCATTTACTGTGTGCTGATTTTTCACAATGGGTTTAAACAGTGGAATCGTTTTAACGTCCGCCCGAACGCTAACAAATGCGGCGGAAGAACTGTTAAACAGATTTTCCGCTCATGAATAAAACTCTTAAGGCCACTCACTTGGTGTGGTCAGTGAATCTTGGGAAAATAGCATCCTTACGATGCGCCACACCCGTGTCGATGGTTGCTATTGAAGGCGTTTGCTTGAGTCGGTAATCTTGTATTGTAAGCGGTCCTCGTGTCTTTTAAGAGTTTTCATACGCTATTCAAATAATGTAGTCCAATTATCCAGTATATAGAATACGGTCCGTTTAAACAACCGTCTAGACTAGGGTTCTCCAATTTACTAGGCCACGAGGGCCACATTCCAAGTTCCTAATCGCCCCGCGGGCCGGATAGCAAATGTGCCGATGACTGAAGTATTCGATACCAACCTCTACTGTAGAATCCGGTGGCGTATTTCTTATTTACGAACAGTTGAAGGCGGCTTTTACGTGTAGTACAGCGCTGCAATGCTCCTAGCGGCGTCTCACAGATTTAAACGAGCGAGAATCGCGCGCTACTTGAAATGAGTGCGCGGGCCGGATGAAAGCCCTCCGGATCCGGCCCGCAGGCCGTATTTTGGAGACCCCTGGTCTAAAAAATACCTACCAAGCAACTTAAAAGATCCCGGTAATTTGGTAAGGAAGAAACACAAATTTAAGATGGAGCGTCGGAGGCAGCTCTTGAGTACCGCCAACAGAGGTTACTTTATCGAAATATGTAGATATTTTTAAGTAGCATGTGCTCGAAAAAAAACTTAAATTCTACGCTCTTGTATTAAATATATTTTATCCCTGTAAAAGGATAAGTTAGAACACTATAGTCCACTTTTTTAAATTTTCATTTATGTCCTCCAATCTTGTGTGCAAAAGTTTTTCCTGGATATGCACAATTACTTATACCACATAAGTAATAAATAAGTATAAGTGGTATAAGTAATTGTGCATATCGAGGAAAAACTTATAATGGAATACCACAAAGTAAACCAAGAGTTAGTGAGTCTTGTGTGTAAAAACATAAGAACCCCTCCCTGGGTTGACCTAGTCGCATTGTATAAAATACATCTACATCTACATAATACGCTGCGAGCCACCTCTAGGGTGTTTGGGAGGGGGTGATTAATCACCAGCATGCAGCATGCAGGAGAATACCCGCTTGCACTACCTATGGTCATAAAAATATAATTCATAATAACAAAAAGTACGTACGAAGGCAAAACTTTCCAGCGATTAGTAAATTCCTTTTGCTAATCCATTCAAGATTACAGCTATGGAAAAATTAGAACATGCAGTGAGTCGACCCAGTGAGTGACGCCAATAATTTTATTTATCGTGACACTGATATCATATGTGATAGCAAAAGGTTATCGATGCATGGTTGTATTTTGTTGCTCTTTTTTTAATTTAAATAGCGTTTTTACACACATATTATCATTTATCAGTGTGTTTTACCTATATTTCTTCGCGGTAAACCCTTTGTTTTTGTTTTGTAACCTCGCACAGTTTGATGTTTTTAATTACTAACCACAAGCAGATTTTAGCTTTCCATGTAAGTGTATTTATTTCATAGCTTTGTGGTGTACGGATCCATTCATGCTTGTCGGGAGCTTACTCCATCTGCACTAATGTGTACGTTTTAAATTAATTATTATAGGCATGTATTTTATAATTAAATTAATTAATATTAATTAATAATGCGCGACACAAGATTAATTAATAATCATGTGCCGCGCATTCTGGTGATTATAAACCCCCTGCCAAACAACCTTGAAGATGCCGGCGGGGCATAGGAGGAGTAGAAGAAGATTTTGGTGTCCATAAGTCCTTTAACTTCATTTTTCTGAAAGTTCCTTTCGTTTAGTATTTTATTTAATATGTGATATAATGGCGTATATTTTGTTCCTTAAATGTGATGCCTTGGAGGTCGGTCACCGATGTCGTCGGATGGGGTGAGGAGTTCACAGGAGGTGGCGGAGTGAGTGTGTAGGCCAATGAGGGGATGGGATGAGGGCGAGGGGGGTGGGGGAACTCGTGCTGCGGCTAGACGGCGACCTGTTGTTACCTCGAGTCACGTGACATGGGAGGTGGAGCAACAGTCGGCCGCCGCCACTCATCAGCTGGCCGCGGCGGTTCGCGTGCGTGTGAACGGGTCTCTTTGCCGCGAGGGTGACGTGCGAATTGGCGGACGATCAAAACGTGAATAAATCAAGGATGAACGAGCGATATGCGATACAATGATTACTTTCGAAAGTATGCCTTATATTGATTTTTTATTATTCCCTCACAGATTGAAGCCGTTTCTTTTGTCAAGCAGAAAAGCCACTTTTCATTAGTTCCTTTAACCCTTTCTAACCCCAAGCTGATTCGTGGAAAAATCAATTATCAAGATTTTTCATTCCGTTAACTTGAAAATTTTCACTCAATTATAAATATCGTGGCAGCTAAATATTTCGTCATTAAAATTTACTCAACAAAATAATGGGTAATTAAGATATTTCCTAAAAAGAGGTGAAAGTTTAAACATTTTTTATGTTGCTTAGGAGAAACATTGGGTTATAAAGGGTTAAATATATTTCTACATGAGTTTATTCAGTACTCGAGTTTATATTTTCGAGTTATCACGATTAACAGCACAACCTTCATAAATTTTCATTTTATTAGTAAATATGCATGTAGTCATTGTAATTATGTTATAACGTTTTTATAAATACCCTTGTTGTTTGTCATCTTGTCCTGTTGGTCAAACATTGCAACTCAATTTTATCCCACTTCCCGATTAGCTATCAATCTGAAAGTCAATACTTATCGGAGTCATTTTTGTTCTCGATAAAAACGTTGTTCTTGTAAAAGTTATTTTTATTATGTATCATCTATTCTTTTCATGACTATTTCGTATTGAAACCATAGAGTGTACCTATCAGGTGCCTATTGAATGCTGAATAGGTTAAATTTACTCGTTTAATCCTCGGGTGATGCTAACAATAGCCTTGGCTCACCGATTAACTATGGTGTAAGGGATCACGGGAAGAAGATAATGGGAAATAATTGCAGGATAGAGAAATTGAGACATTTCATAAAATTAGCGAAGTTGTTGTCGCGTTGATGTTCGATGCACCTTCACTCAAATTGAAGCGCAATGTTTTCAAATTTGATTATATGGAAGCTCAGGTCATACTTTCCATTAGAATTGGTCTTCTGTTTTCTAATCTTCTGCAGATAAATTTAAATCAATTTTCTATGCATAGATGTAAGTGACGCACGATGTCGAGGCTAGTCGTGCTCCACTTCATAGACATGCCATTCAATGTTAAAAAGTGTAGATAGCGTGGCGGACGACGCGGCTGGGGCGACTGCAGCGCATATGGCGGAAGTTTGCCGTAAACAAGCACCCTCCCCTACCGTTCACCCTCCCCTCCATTCCCCATTCCCCTTTTATTCTTGCTTTGCGTGTTGCATGCCGTAGGGATACTATGCGGGATATCATTCAATTAAAATCACCAAATGTGCAAAGCAATTAAAATCACCAAATGTGCTCATTTATTTCATCAAAATTAACAGAAAAAAGTCGCTCAGCGGCCAAGCACAGTGATTTAAATTAGTAAATAAATAAACACTAAACACAGGATGGCGAAAGCCTGACTAGCATCTCTCCATGCCTCACTTGTGGACGCATAAGTCCTCGCGCACCCACACACGCAGCGAACTATAATTCCTCAGTGTCATCACAAATTGCGGAATAGGAACACCACAAGGAAAATTCTTTTACCAGTGGTCTCTTCACTCCACTGAATATGAGATTATTGATTGTTGAAACACACAAATTCGTAAGCAAAATCAAGATCACCATACAAGCATTAATGAGCTGAATATACGTGACTGCTTTAGATGACCACTTTTTCGAAAATATAACGTTGTCAACCACTTCACACACCTTACGCAGGCTTAAAAACTTGATACAGAGAGAATTAAACCAAAATGGAATCAACAACTATACACAAATAACGCCTAAAAACGTACATCGCGAGAGCACAAGATCTAACCAGTTCACAGTCAGCAGATGTTTCCATAACGATGAAAACATTTGAAATGAGGAGACGAAATTTCATGGGAAAAATCTATGATTGACCAATGGGTGTGACAGAGGAAGCACACATATTTCATATTTCCTATTTATTATCAAAGATGCCAACTGAGTGACATTATGCAAGTTATGAAGTAATTTTTAACGCAATAACTTTAATTAATCAAAACTATCCTACGATACCATAGCGTTAGTTCAGGCGCACACTCGCCAAGCCCTGGTGTCGCACACTATCAACAGTTTGCCCGGGTAGTGCCTCCACTGTGCTCCACTCTATGCGAGTTTTTCTCTAGGTCTCCTGTTTCCCACTCCCCTCTTCCCCTCCTTCGCCCTCTCCCGCCCCCCCCCCCTCCCTTCCACCTCCCCTCCGCAGCTGACTGAGGTCGCTGCCATGACTCACTCTCTCTCTTTTTTATACAACCTCTCTCATCTCCCTCCCCTCCCCATCCTTCTCCTCCTCCTCTCCATGGCAACCCCCTCCCCTCCTGCCATTCCTCTCTCTCTCTTTCCTCCTCGCCCTCGGTCTCGACTCGTTCACATCACTTGACTCGGTCAGTCTGCTGTGCTCAACTCATCCGAGGCGAATTTTGTGATTAGATTCATTCCATTTTGCTCATGCCAATGAATCGTTCAGAATCATCGGCATGAGCCAAATACAAATACACCAATACAATGCACCAATTCATAAAACATGAAAAAGTGATAATTTTAATTGCAATAGACCAAAGCTGCCTAGAAAAAAGCATTCCCTGAAATTAAAACCTTAAGAGGAAATCACAAGTTGCAGGCTTAGTGATACTGGGAGAAGAAAATACTTTGAAAATTGCATTTCCTTACAAAGATTTAATAATCGAAATAATGAGCAGTAAACACAAAAACGTCAATACAATTACAATCCAACAGTGCATATGCCAATGCCAGTGTCATATGATTCATGATAATTAAAAATAGATCAAACATTTCAGTAAAATAAATATTCGTAATCATTGGGTAAAGGAACATAAGCCACCAATGCAGTGGCGCAGCGAAGGGGTTTGGGGGATAAAATTGGTGACTCCCACTGACCCTGGTGGGTATGCAACACCCCCACACCCATAAGTATTAGTTGCGCCTAAACCCTCCTCCCCCCCCCCCCCCAGAGCTCAGAGAAATTTATAAGTTTAAGATCCATTTTACTTGATGGATTAGTATTACTTATAGAATAGTGTTAGGATTAATCAAATATCTCTCATAAAGTGGTAAAACTAGTCATTTTGAACCATTAACCTCAAAATTTTCTGGAGGGCCCCCGCAACTCCCACTGACCCTGGTGGGTATGCAACACCCCCACACACGTAAGTATTAGTTGCGCCTAAACCCTCCCCCCCCCGAGCCTTGATTTCTAGCTTCGCCCCTGCACTAATGTATACAACGCCTTCATCTACATTTTATCGTGTGGGTGACCTCTCCGTTCGTTGAGAATTAGAACGAGCCATGAGCAATACTAGCGAACCTAATTTATACAGCGATCCAAAATAAAATGAATTGCTACTAATCTGTAAAAACTGCGCTACGAATCGCTTTAGGTTGTGTCAAATGTGTGAAGGTAATTATGCAGATTCGTGTATTTAATAGTTTATTCCCGAAAGATCAACGTGAATTTTTTTCTTTTGTAAATGTTAAAATTTAAAAATTTTTCTTCAATCTGTAATTTAAAAAATTATTATTTTACTCTTCTTCCTGAATGAACTCCTCATGATGCTATTTTTAAATTGTTACAACTCTTGCTACAACAGTCTTTAGTCTCAGATTCCTTCGTAATTATAATTTAATTTAATTCTTCTAATATTAAAAAATTATAAATATAAATTAATCGTTCGTAACTGTAATTTAAAAATTATTCTAATTTTTTCACTCTTCTTCCTGCATGAACTCCTTTTATAGTCGTTTTTAAATTGATACAACTCTTTTGCTAAAACAGTCTTTTAGTCTCAGAATCCTTCGTGGTCAATGAATGAATCGTTCACAAGTGAACGGCACGCTCCTTTGAGTTCATCTTCCTATCCATTCTTTTCCCTCTTTTTGCTCCGACGTATCCCATAGCATCGGTCAATTCCTCACCCTCCTATTTTCCACGATCGGGTGAGAATCGGTCCGTTTTTTTACACCCGGAAATGGATGAAACCGTGTTTTAGAACGGGATGAAAGCCTTGGAGCTGTGTTCTGGGCTGTCTATTTGTAAAAACGGAAAATTTTAGCTTTTTTTAGGCTAGCTCCTCTATTAGTTATAATGTATAATTTGACTGCTTCCAATGGTGTTGCTATTCAGTTAATTACCTTTCCAAATGAGCATTTTCCATCGATTACTACATAAGGATAGCTCCGCGCTATATATTTTCGAGTTCAAAATATCTACATCTACACAGTACCCTGCGCGCCACCTCTAGGGTGATTGTCAGGGGTTGATCAATCACAGCATAAAAATTGTGACAGATAATTATCAGACTGATTGTTGTAGGAATTCTTTTTCGCCTCGACCAATAAAGGGATATTCAAGGTAGTAGGTACCTAAATCACCTACTACAAAAAACCCAATTGATTACAGATGCAGCTTATTGGCTGATGCCCCAACACCCCTAGTATCTCGCGTGTTCTACATCTACATAATACCCCGCAAGCCGCCTAAAAGGCGTGTGGCAGGGGGTCTTAGGGCACCAGCCGTTTACAGCTAAAAAAAATGAAGTGCTCTAACGAAGTTGGGACTAGCGTTTATAAAATTCCTTAATGGTTCGGGGGAAAAACGAATTCCCATATCTATTCGTTCGGCAAAACATCTCTCTTAATTTTTCGCTTCTTTTGGACCTGGAAATATAGTGTGGCTATAATATTATGTTCTCTGTGTCGCTCTTAAAGATATCCATTCTCAATTGTTCAAGCAATGTAAGCCTAGCGCGCAGCCTCCGAGTCTCCAGCGGCTCCCAGCCTAATTCGCTTAACATCTGGGTAACACTGTCTGCATGCCCGTAGCAGTTTTTGACGAAACGCACAGCCGTCCTTTGTATTTTGTTCAGTTCTTGCATTAAGTTTTTCTGCACCGGATCCCATAGGCTCGCTGCATATTCAAGGTGCGGTCGGACGAGAGCGAAATAGCACCTTTAATTTACTTTCTCATCCGAAAATCATCCCACAAAACGCTTGACGAATCGTAATTTCTTCAGGGCTATGCCGCAAATATTCTTTATATGTGATCCCCACGTGAGGTTCGTAATTATCGTGTTGTGGTGGCAAGGGGTGTTGTAGCATGATATCTCGCTGTAGATGAACAATATTTATGGTATTAGGTTTAATAGGTCAAAACGCGAAAAGCTTCCTTTCACTTTATGGTATCGGCAAGTGCATGTTGCATAGTTTTGGAGAACTACTTCTGTAACAGAATGAGTGTTGTATTATTGCTGAGAGAATATGTTTACACATATATGTAATCCCTCAAAGTCCAATAATTTCTCATTTTCCAACATAAACTGATTACATACATCAAATTACGGACGAACAATATTTTTTTACACTTTATATAACCGTGGATATGTTTAATTCCTGTTCTCCTGCTTGTTATTGACACATCCGTGGTATGTGAGCGCTTTCGGGCAACCGGCCGGGGACACGGGGGTAGCCCGCCAGCCCGAGGTGAGTGGGTCCGCGGAGTTGAAGACTCTACGAATCGAATTTCTGGAGGCTCTACTTCTTTCAAGTGAATGAACAGAGTAATTATTTGGGAAGTAATTTGGATAATGCCTAAATAATTTATTGGTCTTGATATATTTTTCCAACCTCCGATATTTTTCCAATTCCCGAAAAATTTTAAAGTACCAAAAAGTTTCAAAACTCCAAAAAATTGTCATTTTTCCCTCATGCGGTAAATGCGTACATCAAGTCAACGACTACCTACAAATGGTTTGAGTCCCGTTGAGGACTAGGTCCCATATATGTGTGCACATATCCTTATTGTAACTCTTGAAACCATACAACATGCGTGGTGATGCACGCGAAGCAATAAGTCTCCCCCCTACCATACACTTGACTTGCACGTTCGTCAGTTCCTTTCAAGATGGATCGTTGCTATCCGTTTCTGAGATACTTTGGAAGTGCTTTCGTGCGTCGAAGTAATTTTATCCTGCACTCCATTTCGATTTTACGTGTAATTCAATGTTTCGAGAGAGAGCACCAAGGTTAACTAACCCTCGAAAAGCACAATTACAAAAAATGGCCAACTTTAAACAATGGAAACTCAATGTGAAAAATATCCTTGATTTTTATCGTTCCAGGGCAATGGATTTCTCAATTTTTTTGCTATGATGCGTTCACGTTTTATATGAGAATGATTTATGGCAAATGAAATCAGTCCGTAATGTCACTGCTAGGTTTTATCGAAAATATTTCAAGCAACAACATAAGCGGAGGTTAAATTGTATTTATCCAATTAGTACGCCTTTCTTTCAACTCCATCCCTCAGTGCATGTCCGAGGTGTCTTCGTTCAATATCAGCTCTGTCCCTGATTGGAATGGTGAAATGATGTCTTGTCGAAGGTGAACACAGTCTAAAGATAAAAAATGGGAACTTTTTCGGGTGCAACGTTTAAAAAATTGGATTCATCTACAGCCGCTGGAAAAAAAATATTTTCTTCCTGCAGATGGATGATTAAATCTTGATGCCTGAATGCAAATCGTTATATGTGCTAGAGATTTTTAGAGCCCCGGCATTTTCGCACACTTGCGAATGGTGTCAGATGAATGCATCGATTCACATGAAACACAGGACCTCAGAACCAATGGGCTTCTTTAAAAGGGTCAAGAAGTCAGGTAAGAATTTGAAGGAGGGGACCGCCAGCTTAGATTCTTGGCGCTACAGCGGAATGGGGGGAGGGAAACCTGGCGTCGGGAATCGCCACTGCAAGGAGTACCACTCAGATGGAGTACTTTACCAAAAGCCCACCACATTGCAACAAACCAGGAACTGAGCACACACTGAAAGTTTTCAGGTATTACTTAAATTTGAGCCCGGGCCTACGAAGTGGGAAGCCAGTGATCTAGCCAATTCACCAAAACTGTCCCATGCATGATATATTGCACGTAATTTTTATTATAGTATTCTACCGATTAAGTTAGGTTTCCATTGAGTGCCAAAGAAGTGATTTGGGAGCCTCCCTTTCCTTCCAGCGCTGCCTTCTTCAATTCACTGTAAGGCCTACTCCCTTTCAAACTATCTAAAAATCCTATTTTTTTCATTCCCCTCACTCGTTTCCTTAACATTCTAACCTCTCACACCATTTTCAACATCCCCTCACCGCTAAGCACTAACTCCATCCATACATTCTGTCTCTTCCGTACCTCATCTAAAAGCTGCCTCTCTTCGCCAACCATATCCAGCACTTCGTCGTTCCTTTTCCTCTTTGTCCATTTGACCTTCTCCATTCCTCTCCATATCCACATCTCGAATGCCTTCAATTTCCTCTCGTCTTCTTTCCTCAATGACCAGCACGTACTTTATCATTAAAAGAAAATAGGTCCATAGTCGGATTAGGGTGATAAAAAAGTTACCTTGATCGTTCAGTACCAAGCATGATTCTTGTAATGTATAAAGCACTAATTATTTTTTCATAGCATGGGAGGCATCATTTGCTTTAAGTGTAACGCAAAGCAATAGATTTTTTTCTGAAAGTTAGATATATTTTCCTCGGCCTCGGCACAAAGCAAATAATCAGTTTTTACTAGGAGTTTTTTTTAGGAGTGATTGTTTGGAAAAGGATTTTCTCAACTTAAAAAAAATGCTCCGTTTTTATTGCTTCACAGGTGTAACTTCCTCGTAGATCATGTCATTTTCCTTAATGCTCGTATCTGTACACTCTTTCCAAGAATCATTGCAAAACAATGGCTATTCCACCGCAGTGACATTGCTCCCCTTTTTTTGCGTGGCGTGTTTAACATGGCCGGAGGCAATTACATTAACGTTCCCGAGAAATAATTTCATTTGGCATTGAAGAACTGCATGCGAATTGGCTGAATGCATTATTGGAATACAAAATTCATGAGATAGGAGGTGAGACGTTTTAAGTGCCGTCTTCCTGTTTTTGTATCATGCCAGCGCATAGAGATCGTCACGGTCGGTGGCTATCGAGGCCACGGGTTCGGGGCCCGTCTCCAACACTTGCACCAAGGAATTGGTCATGTTCTGTTTTATTCCGCAAAGCCGAGGTTTAACGCAGGATAGCCGCCTCACCTTGGTGCGGCCATTAATCTTATAGTCTTATTTACCTGCGTGCCTTGGAGACCTCATTTTCAGCTAGATTTTTCTAGTCCGTGGTTAATTCTCCGGAAAATGGTAGGCGCAGTCGTAATGCCTCTTGAGATTCTTGTTTTACGTGTTCGAACGGAGCCACTCATTCAAATCACTGACCATCGTGAGAATCTGTTAAACCAAAGCAATGCTTGCTGCCAAGACCGTAGCCAGAAAATATTTTCGGGGGGTTTATGGAATAGTAAACAAACATAAAATTATTTTTATAAGATAAATAAAATAGCGTGTACGGTTAAATATACATATTAATTATAAACCCTTAAAGGAAAATATAAAAATATTATTATAAAATTGAATTTAGCCTTCTAGCTTTTTTTTGCAGCGACCAAATGAATTGACTCCTCGGTGTCGATGTCAATTTTGCGTTCCCTCAGGAGGCTCATAAGTCACTCCCCTCTCTACTAATTCACAGCACTATTATTTCACACACTGCACTACAACTACACACGCTGCACCTACAAATTCACTTAGATAATTATTGACTTAAGTCGCATTGCTGCGCCGCTATATAATATCGTCGTGTGAGCACCAAGCGTGATACATAAAGTATCTATTCAATTATTTTTCATTTCGGGGAGGGATCAATCCCCCTTGATCCCCCCCTTTGGCTACGGCCTTGCTTGCTGCAATGTAAATGTCCATGTCTGGTGTTCAACAGATATTCAGGAAAAAAAACAGCAATGATCTTGATTATTTAGGATTCAAAAGGCATGTTGCTCACGTATATTTGAGAAAATATGGCAGGCAAGAAGCAAGAGGAAGGATACCCAAGTCATCAAAAGACTTACTTCTACGAATTCCTCGTAAAATATGGTATGATCGCACCAACCATTGATTTGCTAATGCCGCAAAACATTACCGATTTGCTCTGTGACAATAAAAATCAATAAAATGTTGTAGAAAAAGTAATTTAAAATTACGTGACGACTGTTTTTTAAAGTTTTATGTGAAATATTGAATTGAAGTAAGTGTATTCTTATTTTAAAACGTGATATTAAGACAAATATTCAGTAAAAAACGGATTTTTCTTTATGCTCCCATCGTTCCCAGTGTTCCAAAATTGGAACATAATATTACTCAACTCTAAGTGTGGAAATTTCTTGTAAATATGATTTATTGACTTGGTGTGCATAAAACTAACAAGAAATACAAAAAATTTGTGTCAAAAACTTTAATTCGGGCAAAAATGTGTTAAGGCTAAATCAAGGAGTGTCGACTGGGTACGTGTAATATCCGTGGGCCGGCCGACCTAGTGAAGATACGCAGCAATAGATGGCGTTAGTTGTCACCGGGAAATTCAAATCGGCCTCACTGCCAATTCTGTTTATTCCAGTAATTTAAATGGGATGTTTTTTCTTAGGAGTTTTGGTTTATAAAAATCCAAATTACCACCAAAGCTGCCAAGAAAATAAAACATTCCCTGAAATTAAAATCTTAAGAGTAAATCAGAAGTTGCAGGCTTAGTTATACTGGGAGAAGAGAATAAATTAAAAAATTTTTATAAAAATATAAATGTCGAAAAAATGAGCAGGAAACACGAAAACGTCCATACAATTGCAATCCAACAGCGCATATGTCAACATGATTCATGATAATTAAAAATACATCAAACATTCCAGCAAAATAGATTTTCACTATAATTGTATAGAGTAACATAGGCCACTATCGTTAGTGATGATTTTTGATATTGTCTACCGCAAAGATACTATGAAAGAAATTACCAACATTAATGTATCTGCATCAAAAGTAGCAAGTGCATCAACATCCTTATGAAAGCGTGGTAATAATAACAATAATAATTAATGCTCTGTCAGTCATATATACAAGAAGGACATAGGACATAATCATAGAAAAAAATAAATGCAAAAGAGGAAACAATAGGTAATATATATATTCTGCAAAAAAATTTATCACGCGAAAACTCATCAACGCTGTAATAGTATTTATTTATACGCACATCTCTTAATTTATTTTAAAAGAAATGTTGGCATGTTTGATTAAATTTTGAATCTTATCGTAGATCATTGAGGCCGAGTTGAGGGCCTTTCTTGCCTACGCCAGTGGCTGATTAGCCACATGAGCATTTTCTCTGCAACATATCACATGGAATTAAGCATAAACAGGCGTCGAATGCCACTGATAACAAAAAAATTCAGGACAATGGAATAGGTACATGGCACAGTGATTGAGATATCATTAGTTTCCTGAACAGTGATCTTCCTGCTGTCCTTATAGTAACCCTTAACTGTGATTTTACAGCCCTCTTTTGCATAGAAATAGCCTTCCCTGCTACACCAGCATTTCCACAGAAGACAATTTTGTAGGCTAAATAGGACTGAATTTTGGCGTAGTTGATAAGACTCAGAGTCTGTGTGGAGGTAATTTGGGCAAATTTCCCAATCATGTAGATCCCAATAGTAGTTATGTCGATCATTCCAGTAATATGTGGTTACCAATGAAGATTTACGTTAAGATATAATCCAAAAAAAAATAGGTAGTATCATAGTGCAAAAAATATTCATGTATGATTATTCCAATATGCCTGTAAATATACAGGGCCCGAAAATCTGCCAATATTATTATATAAATAAATTTTTTTGGTTTCACAGCACTCTGCAAGAACAACCCTGAAATTGTGAGCTTAGACGGTTTTGGAACTGAGTGTCTCTGTTGAAGAACGGCATTCGGAAGATCCAATCAGGATGATCTTCAAGTCGCTGATCGAAACGTCGGGAGACATGGACGATATCAACCGATGGAAAACCCGAGAAACTTTTCTGCACCTGATACACCGGGAAAACCTAAGATCATACAGTTGAAACCATTGTCTTTATTCACTCGATTACCCCCGAAAGCAGCACAAGGAGGCCTTAGCAACAGGGGTTTCAACGACCGATAGAAGCAACCTATCCAGACGATACTCGAACCCGCGATCTTCGGTGTGGCAGGCGAGGACTTATCCCCGCCGACACCCCGGAGAAAGTAACACGAAATAAAATACATGATAAATTTAACTGATACAAACTTTTTATTCCTCTGAGCCAAAACTCGCGAGTGCGTCCCGTTGAACCTTGATCTGTGCAGCTGCTCGCCCCAAGGATCGCATTTCAATCGGTTTCCAAAATAGGGTAGTTTCCCTCATCAAATAAAAGGAAATGCATTGATTGCTATTCTTTACCCACCATTAGTGTATTCATAATATACAAATATTTGGTTTTAGAAATCACAGTTTAGACGAATGGCAATGGTCAATTTTAACAGCATTTGAAAACGGCCAGATTGGCGCCCGTGCGATGCCACTCCACGTGATGTCAAAGGGACCCAGTTTCTATACGAGTAGGTAGGAGTTTTACATCGTCTGAGATTACCAACATGCATGAGGCACAGAGCTTACGGAAACATCTCTTTATAATCACCTATTAAAACTGCCTATGGTCGGAAAGTATCCTTCGTTTGATAAGGTATTAATAATCCTTAATTGAGCCAAGCGCTACCTGCTAGCGGCGTACTCTGCTACCTGCTAGCAGCCTGCATCGCAGCGGCACACACATCCTCGCCCCAAGGTAACCTCACAGGGTGGAAGGGGGAACCAGAATGACGTCACACGGGGTTTTCCCAGCATTCATACTTAGCCGTCGCGTTTTCGCGCGCTTGAAAATTTTCACTTTTCATTTAATCGCGAAAAATAGATATCGTCATTTAAAATATAAAAAAACGTGAAATGCGTTATCCAGGAGTAATAATCTTTCAATTGAGGCAATTAAAAAAAATTAGAAACCACCCTATTGTCCGTAGCGCGGTGATGAGATAAGACGGATCCGTTTATTCTCTATGTTTACGATCCGTGACATTTATTGTTTACTGGAATAGCATTGGAAAGTGCATATGCATTTATTTGGGGAAATGAACACGAGTGCACATTTTACCTTGCAGCCGCAATTAATTGTGATTTATTTTATGAATAATTTAGATCACTCGGCGTCGGGAGTGGTGCCTTTGTAAACCCTGTTAAATTCACGGTGGGTGACTACACAATCAGCGAATGACTGGAGAGTCTTCCGATGTGATATTCGTGCAAAATACGTCGTCCGACCGCCTTGGAAGCCAAGAATTCAATTTTCAAGCTCGCTAAGTTGCCGAGCGCAGCTACCTACTTCTTCAGTCAAACATGAAAACCTTTTTTCCGTGCTTTGCTGACCCCATCGAAGGATGAGAATAATTCCGCGGTGGGTCCCATGTTGAACGCTCCAGTGATTTTATGGCCTGCTATTATCCACCTCCTCTTTTCTTTCGGGCAATTCTGCACGACTTGGCGATTACTTAGTTCTCGCCCGGCTCCATATTCTCCATAATTATCCCTTACGCAATCCTCCCTTCTTCTTTTTTTCCTTCGCCTCTGTTGACCACTGCCGCAACTAGCGAAGTGACTCATTTTTTAATCTGCTTCCCCTGGTCTTCCGCTTGCCTCTCTTCTGCTTCCGTCTCTCTCTCCTCGACCAACAAATTTAATCAGACGGAGGCATCGCGGCCAGCGCTTGAAAAACGACGTGCCGCAATTCCCTTGCAGTGGCGGCTCGTGAGTTAAATGCTCGGGTGGGGGGGGGGGGCACACTTCACTGGGGCCTCCACATTTTTTAATATTTTGTGTATTTTAGTGAGTTTTTAAGGACTTCCAGGTATTAAATCTGTTTAATTTAAAATAATATAATTTAAATATTTATCATCATCATCATCACTGGTCAACAATCCTAGGATTGGTTTGACGCAGCTCTCCACTCAGTTCTCCTATCAGCTAATCTTTTCACACCTACGTATTTCTTCTCTTTCACATCTCTCTTTACTTGTTCCATATATTTTGTTCGAGGTCTTCCTTTTCCATTCTTGCCTTCCACCTGTCCTTCGACGATTGTCTTCATCAGGCCATCATGTCTCAAGATGTGGCCTATAAGGTTGTTCCGTCTTCTTATTAAGGTTTTCATGAGGCTTCTCTTCTCTCCTACCCTTCTTAGGACTTCCTCGTTACTAACTCGGTCGATCCATTTGATTTTCATCATTCTTCTGTAGCACCACATTTCAAAGGCCTCTATCCTTGCTTTCTCCGCTGCGGTCATTGTCCATGCCCCACTCCCGTATAGGAGCATACTCCAGATGTAGGTTCTTATAAATTGTTTCTTTACTTCCATATTTAAGTTTCCCGCTGTTAGCAGGTCTCTCTTTTGGTGGAATGCTCTCTTCGCCTGGGCTATTCTGCTGATAATTTCTTTCTTGCTTCTCCCGTTACTAGTTATCTTGCTTCCCAAATAACAGAATTCATCCACTTCTATCAGTTTTTGCCTCCCTATTTTAATGTTGGTCTTGACTTCCTCTCTTCTGCTGCATACTAAGATCTTGGTTTTCTTCGTGCTTATTTTCAGTTGATATCTACTCATTACCCTACCCATATTAATCAGAATATTTTTCAAATCCTTCTCTGTTTCTGCTATAACGGCTATGTCATCGGCAAATCTTAGCATGCTTATTTTTCTCCCTGGATATTCGCTCCCAATGCCTTTTCTTTGATTTCCTTAATGGCTTTTTCAATGTAAATGTTGAAAATTACGGGTGACAATGTACAGCCTTGTCGCACTCCTTTCTTAATTCTTGCTTCTTCACAGCTGGGCCCTGATTTTATCACGGCTACTTGGTTTTTGTATAAACTGTGGATGATTCTTCTGTCATTATAAAGAACCCCAATTCCCTTTAGGATTCCAAGCATTGTTCTCCAATCCACGTTATCAAATGCTTTCTCTAAGTCCACAAACGCAACGAATGTTGGCTTGTTCTTTTCCATTCTCTTTTCTATGAGCAGTCTTAGGGCCAATATTGCTTCCCTCGTGCCTTTGTTTTTTCTGAATCCAAATTGGTCCTCATCCAAGTACTCTTCTGTTTTTCGTTCTATTCTTCTATAGATGATCCATGTCAGTATCTTTGATGCATGTGTAGTAAGTCTTATGGTCCTAAAATCTTCGCACTTCTCCGCTCGTTTCTTCTTAGGAATAGAGATTATAATGTTCCTCTCGAAATTCTTTGGTATCTCACCTGTCGTATACATTTCACTAATGATTTTGTTTCGCTGGTTCAACGCTTTCTCTCCTGAATTTTTTATTAGTTCTGCAGGAATGTCATCAATGCCCGACGCTTTATTTATCCTGAGGTCTCTTACAGCCGCATCAAATTCCGATCTAAAATTTGGGGCTCCCATGTCATCGGCATCCACTTCCCTCTCGTTTTCGATAGAATTCGTTCTGAGGCGACTTCCTTTGTACAAATCTTCCAGATATTCCTTCCATCTCTTCCCTTTTTCTTCGTTTTCAATCAATAGTTCTCCGTTTTTGTCCCTAAGGGTATTACATCTTACGCCCCTTTCCTTAAAGTGGTTCCTCACTATCCTATACGCGGCCTCTACTTTTCCATGTTTAAGATTGTTTTGCACGTCTTCGCAAATGCTTTTCATCCACGTTTCTCTAGCCTTCCGCGCTTTACGACATATTTCGTTCCTTATCCTCTTGTAACGATTCTGTCCTTCCTCTGTTTTCGCAGCCTTGTATTTTCTTCTTTCTTCAATGAGATCTAATACTTCCTGCGTGATCCATGGTTTTTTCATAACGACTCTTCTTTTACCAAGAACTTCCTCAGCTGCCGCCAGCAGACCACTTCTAATGGTTTTCCAACTCTCTTCCATAGGTTTGTTGGTCGGATCCTCCCCTATTTTATTTTCTACAGCCTCTTTAAAAGCCAGTTGATGCTGAACCTCCCTCAATTTTTCAACCTGCCATATGTTTTTCACGGCTTTCTTCAACTTTTTAAATTTAAGGTGGCATTTCATCATAACTAGGTTATGGTCACTATCGATATCTGCCCCTGGATAGCTTTTGCAGTCCTTCACCTGGTTCCTGAATCTTTGTTTCACTAGAATGTAGTCGATTTGGAATCTTCTACGGTCTCCTGGCATCTTCCACGTGTATCTTCTTCGCAGGGGATTTTTGAATAAAGTGTTGGCAACCACTAGCCTGTGCTCCGTGCAGAATTCAAGTAGCCTTTCTCCTCTTTCATTTCGGTTACCCAACCCATATTTTCCAGTTATTATTCCGTCTTGACCTTCGCCGACGACAGCGTTCCAGTCCCCTAAAATAATAAGATTTTCTTCCCCTCTTACCTGCTTGATAACTTCCGCTATATCTTGGTAGACATCTTCTACTTCTTCGTCTTCATAATCTGACGTAGGCATGTAAACCTGTACCACTACAGTAGCTACGGGTTTAGTATCTATCTTCACCATTACTATCCTTTCATTAAACTGCAGGTAGCTTTTAACACACATCCCGGCGCTCTTTCTAAGCATTATGCCTACTCCAGCATTACCATTTAGCGATCCCGTGTGTATCATTCTGTAGCTTCCACTCCAAAAGTCACCTTCCTGGGGCCACTTCATTTCGCTGATGCCTAATACATCGAGGTTCATTCTTCGCATCTCCACCTTCAAGTTCTCTAGCTTACCGCAGGTACGAAGTGATCTGACGTTCCATGTTCCTTTCCGTAACATTCTATCTCGTTTGACCGATGTACCCTCTCGAGTAGTCCCCGCCCGGAGATCCGAATGGGGGACTAGTTTACCTCCGGAATATTTTACCCGAGAGAATTCCATCATGTCATTATATAAATTGAGTGGAGTAGCTGCGACTCCTCGGGATGATAATGTGGTGGTTTCCCCTTGCCTTCCACATCGCAGTACTACAGCCGTTAAAGTAAATGTTACCACGCCCGTAGTGGAATGTATGTCGCTGTACCGACCAGTATGGTCTCCACCTTCGCACATGTGAAGAAGAGCTGCTGCCCTCTCCCCCGGGTGATTAGAGGCATAATTATTGGCGGCCCCCAGTCGCCAAGTCACGGTATCTTCACAGGTTTTTTTTTTTTTTTAATGGCCTACCTTACCCAAGGGTAGCCCAATACCCCCTCAGAATACCGCCGCTTTTTGTCCACGACTGCTTATTCGACGAGAGAACTCGCTTATCTCGCAGCTAACCTCTATATCTAAAGGTCGACCCACCATCCGCAACCCGGTGGACGCACTCGGTGGTATAATAATAAAATTTAAACCAAAACAAGGTATTCTGCAACACTGCAGCACCAAGTAGACGCCAGATTATGATGCCGCCAGCCCTAGCGGCGATGTCATCTCACTAGATACGTCGCTCTGCGCATGCTCGGGCGGCGTCCCAAGACTTCCATAAGGCACAAGCTTAGACACGTCATAGCACCAGCAGCCCCCACCACTACCACTCTTCATATAACTGCATGGCGATGGATTGGGACGTTCTGGCCAGCGCCCCGCGACTACAAATGCGAACTTCTCGCACTATTTTTGCGTGTTTTTCCTACATTTTCGAACTATGCGATTGAAAAAAACAAATTGGTTAAGTAGGTGTATAATTATAATTGAATGTGTATTTATTTGTTTTTTTCCCTTTTTCAATCTTTGGGAGGGGCGGAGTCCGAGAGTCCTTATGGGCAAGCCGTACTGTTCCCTTGTTAACCCAAGAAGATAGTCGAAACGGCGAGAGGAGAGATGGGCTCCAGTTTGACAGGCAGTTCTCTCGTGGAATCTCTTTTTCAATTTTACTTTTAGCGAGATCATGGCGATATGCCCGGGAGGGCAGTGATAGCGCGTCGGAGGCCTAAGAAAACGGACGGCATCAGTCATCTTCACAAGGTTTCAAGAAGACACATACATGTAGATAAAATGCTAGGCCTTTAGATAGAAGTCTTTGGACCAGATCCTCATAAAAGAAACAGTATTACTAATTAAATTGTTGCTTTATGAAGAAATGGTTGACATAGAAATGAAACCTCGGTTGTGTAAGTATTTGACACTTTTGCATGGTAGGCTTCTTGGTCTGGATATCCTCTGAGTTAAGTATAGAGAATTTATTCAGGCTAAATCTGGTAATTCATGGTAAACCATAGCTTTCTATAAATTTCGTGTGAATAAAATAGATTGTGGAAAATTTGCTAGTAAGTTTTAAATTACGACTCTGAATTAAGATTCTTTTTTGCCAATTTAAGCCATCATTCACGGAACCAATCAATTCATACTTCTAAAAACTTAGGTATACTTACATTGTAAATTTTAAATATAAATAAACTTGCCATCATTATTCTTCCGGTTCTTGTTAAAATTTTCATAAATATTTATTGATGAGATCAGCAAAGCGTTATGTATAGAAATTCATAGTCGATATTTGCATATTTATCCCAAAGCTTCATTATTTTGTTGAGAGTTGTTTTTTTATTTTTCCGTGCTGGATGTATATCATGACTTTACTTTCACTATAGTTCACCTTAATTTAGAAACTTTCAATCATCGGGAGTTTTCAGTTGTGCGCGTATCAAATTATTAATAATTGTCTTTAAATTTTGAGCTTATCTATGAGTTTTAGGAACAAATTCGCTCGCCTATATAGTGCATACTGATGATAAACATATTTTTTTTCTTGCATCACAAGTTAGTAATCCCCTTTCTGATTAATATTTCATAGGTATAAATTGAGAATGTCTTTTAACCGAGCGTCTGATGTCACACAACGTAGAAATTCTTAACTCTAAACTCCATTTCGGTGCGATAAGCACGTAACTTGTCTTATCTCAGTCAAAGCGAAGTAAAGCGGCAGTCAGAGGAGTCACTACTTTTCCTTACATCGATACAACTCTGCCATACCTCTCTCTTCTAAGTAGTCAACCCTTGGGTTGGTTTGCAGTAGTCTTCCATCTCCGCCTGTCCTCCGCCAGCCTCTTCAGCTCCAGGTAGTTGTTGCAGCCTTTGTCCCTCATTACTCGGGTAATGTAACTCAACCTCGGCCTTCCTCTGCCGCTCTTCCCCTCCACGGTGCCCTCTAAAACTGTCTTTACCAATCCATCATGTCTCAGTAGATGACCAACCCATTTATTTCTCCTTGCAGTTAAAATATTTCACAGGTCTGCTTTCACTCCCAGTCTGTCCAGTATTTCTTCATTCGTAGCCCGGTCTACCCATGAAACTTTTAACATTCTACGGTAGCACCATAGTTCAAAAGCATCAATTCTTTTTTTCTCTGCTGCTCCTTTTGCCCAAGTTCCACTACTATAAAGCATTATGCTCCATACAAAAGTTTTGAGTAGATTCATCCTAATCTTGATACTCATGTTTTTTGACACGTATATCTTTCTCTTCTTGTTGAAAGCTATTTTTGCCTGCTGTATTCTACTGCTAATTTCCCTTTTGATCTTGCTTCCTAAGTACGTGAATTTTTCTGCATTGTTCAGCTGTGTATTGCCCAAGGTTATATGTGCTGGTATTCCTGTTTTGCTTACAACGAGTGTCTTGGTTTTGGTCCTGCTTAACTTTGGATTGTATCCAGCCAGCGTGACTTCCATTTCCCTAAGCACTTCTTGTAGTTGGTCTTCACTTTCTGCCAAGACTGCTAAGTCGTCCGCAAACCATAGCTTACATATCCTCTGCCCATGGACCTTAATTCCTGCTTCCGGTAAGTTGCTCTCTGCCTCGTCCAGTGCTCTTTGTAGGTATAAGTTAAATAGCGCAGGTGACAATGAACATCCCTGTCTCACTCCTTTTCTAATTTTGGCCAGCTGTTCAAATTGTCCAAATCTCAGCACTGCAATTTCTTCTCTATAGAGACCCCAGATAATTCTTCTGCCTTTGTAATTTATCTTTGCTTATTTCATTATCGTAAAGAGCTGCTTCCATTCAACACTATCAAAAGTTTTTCAAGATCGACAAAAGCTATGTAGGTGTTCTTTTCTTTACTCAGTCTTTTTTCTAGTATTATTCTAATAGCAAGTACTGCATCTCTGGTCCCTCGACCTTTTCTAAATCCAAATTCGTCTTCGCTGAGGAGAGTTTCAACCTTATCTTCAATCCGGCTTAGTACAATGCCATACCTACCTATAAGTGTAAAAATCGAATGTATATCAGTCTGTACACGGAAAAAAGTTTCGGTAGGACCATCGAATTTTGATAAAATTTATCAAACGTTTCAGTTCATATGGAACACTGAAAACTGCGGTAACAATTACCAAACCAGTGTAATTAATTCAATCAAACTGGTTTGGTAATTGTTACCGAACTGGCCACAGTAGTTCGATGAATACTACTAAAATCAAATGGATAATAAAACCGAAGTAACGTGCACATAAGAAAGATTTTCCACCTAGAAAAACATTGTTGTGATTGATAATAAAAAAATTATGAGTGTAGCGTAAGTTTCTGCAAAAGAAATACTCCAATATCATTCATCTCCCTCACTCCAAGATAGCGATATTCAAATGTAATTTTTATTTGTGGACGATAGGGGAGTTTCCTTCATCAAAGAAAACGTAAGGTATTGATTGCGATTCCTTACCCATCATTATTGTATTAATAATATACAAATTATTTGGTTTTAGAAATCCCAGTTCAGACGAATGGCAATGGTCAATTTTAACCGCATTTTAAAAAGGCCAGATTGGCGCCCATGCGATGCCACTCCACGTGACGTCACTGGGACCTAGTTTCTATACGAGTAGATAGGATTTTTACACCGTCTGAGGTTACCAATGCATGCATGAGGCACAGAGCTCAGGGAAACATGTCTTAATAATCACCTATTAAAACTGCCTATGGTCGGAAAGTTTTCTTCGTTTGATAGGGTATTAATAATCCGTATTTAATCCAAGCGCTATCTGCTAGCAGGGTAGTCTGCTACCTTCTAGCAGCCTGCATCGTATCAGCGCTCAAAGCCTCGCCCCAAGGTCATCTCACACGCCGACAGCGGGACCAGAATGACGTCACACGGCGTTTTCCCAGCATTCATACTTAGCCGTCGCGTTTTCGCGCGCTTGAAAATTTTCACTTTTCAATTAATCGCTTAAAATAGATATTGCCATTTAAAAATCTAAAAGCGTGAAACACGTACTCCAGGAGTAATAATCTTTCGATTTAGGCAATAAAAAATAGTAGGATACCACCCTACTTCCTTAAATATTATATGTGATTAGGCGATTGAGGTGGCATAGCAACAAGGCACCCTGTTTGGCGGCCGCTCAATCATTGCTTCGCGTCGATGGATTCCCACGTGCTCACCACGGAAACCACCGGCAGGAGAGAGATAGAGAGAGGTAGTTTGTAAAGCACGCGATCTCTTATCTTCCGATTTCAATCTAGCCTCTCTCTCTCTCTCTCCGGCTTCCTCGCTTTGCTGAATAAATTAAAGGTGCTCCGTTGCTGATCCTTGTCGCTGCGAACGCACTTGTTCTCTCGCATTTTGCTCCACTTATTTATTTTCCCCGACCATGTGCATGAATAATGGAAAGTTTAATCGAGGCGTCGAAATCTGCCCAAACTTTGAACCCATCGACTCTGGAGCGTGGGAAAGAGTAGGTAAGGGAGGGTGATCCTCGCGGACGCATTAATGGACCCCTATAACGGAATGGTACTGTGCTTGCCCAGTAACGGAGATATCTCCTATCAGTGGCGCGGTTAGAATTTTTGAATGCACTTCTGTGAAACACTTTTGATATACAGATCTGTATTACAGACTACAATCTATCTTCACAGACGATGCGTAACATATTCTGTGACGTGTTTGCAAAGAAGAGTCGTATGAAAGAACGGCGCGTTTTCGCCATGAATAGAAATTCCATTCCTGTGCTTATGATTCGTTCTTTTTAACAATTTAAAGGTCTTGGGGGATAAACCCCCCCTCAGAGGTAAGAATATTTTAAAGTTTAATCCATTTTACTTTATTGGATTGATATTACCAAGAGAATAGTTTAAAGATCAATAAAATATCCCTGAGAACGCCGTAAAACTCACCATTTTGAACCATTTATCTTATAATTCCGCAATTTATTAATCTCGCACCTACTGCTTATCCTGGTGGGTATTCTATACGATGTAAGCGATGTAGATACCCCAGTATTAGTTGCACCTAAACCCCCCCAGCCTTAATTTCTAGCAGCGCCCCTGTCTTCTTTAATACATGTAGATAATAGGAGCACTTAATAACGGTGAGATGAGTCACATAGGTCATATTAAAGATAAAGAAATCCGTCACTGTGAAAAGGCCAGCGGATAGCAGAACAGAATTGAGTGAAAATAATCCTTCTATCGTTGTCTAGCGATGATGATGAGCAAGTAGAGGCACAAGGCACTCTCGCGAATACAGATTTTGAATGCACTTCAGTAAAACGCTTTTGATATTCAGATCTGTATTACAGACTACAATCTATCTCCACAGACGATGCGTAACATACTCTGTGGCGTGTTTGCAAAAGATAGTCGTATGAAAGAACAGTGCGTTTTTGCCATGCGTAGAAATTCCATTCCAATGTTTATAATTTGTTCTTTTTAACAATTTATAGGTAATTTATTTCTATCTTTACTGTATAACGATCCGCGAAAATGGGGTGCTAAGCAGTCATCGTCAAGTAACGGTAAAATAGTCACAAGAGAAATTTCACTTTGGCTAAAATAGTTGTAGGCATCTCACTGTTGTAGGAATCTAACGTCTTTCTAACCAGTACTCTATAAAAATTGTGATTATGAATCTTTCATTCTACGCGTATCTGCTTTTTTAAGGACCTTAGTGCTCACTACTAGATATTTTATATGATTCTGTCTCGTTAAGCTGTAGGATCCATGAATGATTGAGATTAAGATAATATCAGGGGGAAAGATGCAAATGGGAATGCTGTAATAAAGATAGGAAATATGTTGGTTTGGTTGAGAACGAGGGAAAGGTGTGGGAACATGCGAAAATATAGAATGAAATATGTGGCATGATAGTTTTATTACTTGAATACTTATACGAGTAGTAGAATTCTTTAAGTCTGACAAAATATATCATAACCTATAGGTTGATTTGATTGAAATAAAATATTTAAATCTTATTAAGCTTGAGCGAATTAATTTTCAATTATTTTATTGTGAGAGAAAACCACTAGCAACCAGTGTGCAATCAGCTTCCTACCCTTACATGACATATAACGCTTGCTTGTTAGTTCACTGATGTTTATTTCCTATAAATGTGCAGTAAGTTATAATTTCCGTGTGATTAATTTATAGCCAATATCAATGTGAGGGTCTTAACTATGCAGCATAAAAAGTACTAATTAAAGGGCTGCATGTATCGTGGCGTGTTTTTTTTTAAATTCTAAGTAGCTGTAGAGTATCCGTGAATTAAGCATGAAACCTCGCAAGTGTTGAAACTAATTAGCACTAGGCTAAAGAATCATTCTTGAGAGTAGTTGGAAGCCGAGCAGTTTTAACTATTATTCAAATGCATTTGCAATCGACGTGTTTTGCTTCAATGAATGCAATTTTATTGAAGCGTATGGAATTCAAATAAATACATTTTATGGTCGTAGTCGAATGTGAAGAGATACATTTGAATGTACAACTCATTTTCGCAGGTAAGGTATTGTGATTCTTGTATTTAGATACTACTTTCAATGTACAGGTCAGGATTACTTTGCAATGCTCCAAATTTAAAATGACATTTAAATTAATAACAATTATTCTTTCGGAATCTCTCGTACTTGACTCCTTGCTATTTCTGAGCGATGATTAATGGTACATATCATTTCATATTAAGTCAAACTGTGCCATGTTAGGCGACAGTTTGTAAATAGAATAAAATGGACTTGGGTAAAATGCTTTGGGATTTTTTAAATATGTAGATGGAAGAGCACACAAATATTTGTATTTTTTCTCACTTTTATCAAGCTTACATTTGCCTAGGTTTCATTGGATAACCGTTATTCTAAAGGACCTTAGGTAAGATTCTCTCCAACTAATCACGGCCGTCAAATAAGTCATTGAGGACAAAGTTCATGAGCAACCATACTGCTTAAAAGGCAGCAATTCTAGAGATTGGTTTACTCTCATTTTAAAAGAGGATGCCGACGTTGGGGATTGGCTGTTGATTATTCTCTCTCCTATGACGATATAAAATAAAGAGATTCGTTTACACCTGTTCTATTCAAATTGAGGATGTATATTCTGCTGATTTTCAAGTTTTACCCATATAGCAAATGCGCAAAAGGCACTTGGATTCCTCACTGGGTGTATGCATAAATTTCAAATCTTTTTATGAAATTTCAAAACATTTTTTCATAAATTTCATGAAGGCCAAATCGGATAAGATTTTTACCAATCTGGTATTCATTCCATTATTAATTATTATTCTGGAGTTGCGAGCATCAATATTTGGACTTTTACCTAATTATAAGACAAATCGTAGCCCTATGTTAGATTTAAAACGCGAAGGAAAGTAGATTATCACAATATACATGTATGTATATGTGCTAATCTACGTTCATATATGTACATGTATATCCGTCATCGGTATTACAAGTTATATACAGCGTGGAAGCACCGTGGTGGTGACTACGGCCGTTTAATTACCAATTTACAATATGTAATTGTCCCCTCATGGTCTGCAAGCAAACGTGACCTCATTTTCAGCTATTTATATTCGCGGATTTAACATTATCCGAACTTAAAAATTGTGAAAATATAAGTGACTTACATATTCCTATGGGTTTATTTTGATATGATATGAATTGATATATAAAATCCATGTAATCTTCGAGAGATTACATAGATTTTATGTACATTTGGAGGCCAAAGACTCCACCCGAGTCATTTTTATAAGTTATGTACCAAATTCACAGCGCTTATATCCACAGTTTAAAGCTACGTGAAATATCCTTAACCAGGAGCGGATGCAGTATAGGGACAAGTGGGGGGAGGGAAGGGGCTAAGCATGGGGTAAACTCCCAGAAGTATATCGGGTCCGAACAAAAATTGCCACTCTATCTAGTGTAAATTGGATGTCCATAGATCCGCCTCTGCCCTTAACACTTCTAGGCACTTGAAAACCACTAGTACTTGTTAGAATTAATTTCATTACCCCCTTATTTTCAAGGTGATATGGTTGGTGTGGTGGCTAGAATGTTGGCTTCCCACCCCATGGGCCCGAGTTCAAATCCCGGTGGTGATGGAGACTGCCCGGTCCCTACTTGAGTGCTTTGTTGAATATAAATGCTACACTCCGTCCGTCGTATTGGACGTTTCACCGTGTTCCTTTGACGCCTTCTGTCAATGCTGACGCCGGGTTTTTCTCCAGCGTTCCACCACTCCCTCATGGCGCAGATGGCCTTAGCTGTCGATCACCTCCTCCACACGCCGTAATATTTAAAGATATGTTTTCTTCTCGTTCCTTTTTTTGTACGGATGGGTTTTGCTGCACGTGGAGCCATCTGCACCCCACGCCGTGGTGTTCCTTATCCCCCTCCCCGTCTCTCATTCCTTGCTACGCAGTCATTCTCTTCGAGTGCGCTCTTGAAACGAATCTCTTTTGATGGAGTGCCTGTAGAATGGCTTCTTTCTCAAGAGCTCTCCGCTCTAGATCCGGGCGTCGCCTCGATGTTTCAACTGCGGGGGGTCCCAGTCATGTGCCTTGTGCAACTCCCCCTCTCACAAAACGTCAATCATCGGAACTTCCCTCCGCGGTGCATTGAAAATTTAATCTCACGCATCCATTATTAACTTAACGTTTTGAACTTCATAGCAAGCTATACTCCCGATGAATATCGCATTGGTTGGGATTCAGTAACCGGATAGCGCGCTTGTAGAGTAAACGGATTGACTCTATGATAATCCACCTGCGCGCCTACTTAATTTCGTTTTGATTTTGCTGGCAAGAGAGTATTCTATGCTTCTTAATTGTCCCCAAATGTGTAACTGCTATTGGGAGTAAGCAATGTTTATTTAGATTTGCTCAACAATAAATATATTACAAGCTAACAATAGTTAAGGTAATATAACTAGTTTTGAATTCAGATTTCAAGTTAAATCTTGAGGAATGCATTATTTATAATTTTAATAATGAAATTGTTGCAAGGGCGGCACAAGTTGATGGGAGGTCTAAGTTGCCTGAATTCTATTTATTTGTTGTTCTAACTGATACCTGAGTCGTCATCCCCAATATTATACAGATACTTCTGCACCAATTGTCTACCATGAACTAATTATTTTACCCAGCTGTATTTTAATTGGCCAGCCACTACAGTATTAATGTATGGTTAACATGCTAGTCGTTATGCTCCTCTATTTTGGATAGTGTAGATGGTGATTTGACATGTGGAGGAGACCGACAGCTAAGAGCATTAGTGCCATGAGGGAAAGGACAGTTGGAGTGCATATCAAGCGTCAACGGTCTAACGTCCCATCCGACGGACTGATTGCTGTACTTGAAACACCCTCCAAAAAGAACTTAAGTGGGGACTGGTAAAACTTAGAAAATTGTCAGCCATGGCCGGTGTTGGAACCTGGGACCATAGGGTATGAAGCCTCCACACCAACCCGATCCCCGATACGTGTCAAATTGCCTTGGAACAGTCCATTGGTAGCGTAACTGACCTCTTCCCATTTTAATGATCCCGGAGACTTACGATTAGATTATCCTTACTCTAGGATTTTTTCGGTAGCATGTATTTACATAGTACTTATTATGCATTTTTTGCGCTAAGTAAGCAGTGTTTTTTTATATATTTTAATGCTTGAATTGTCGCTGGCTAGTCATCTAGGTACATATAAGGATTCCTTTCGTTGGTCTGGCTAAAGAGCTTTCCCAATTTCCGCTTTCTGTTTATCCCCACCGGATTTATGACTTTCGTCATACTTCTATTAGCATTATATCAATTTAGAATGTTTTAAATAATTACCTTAGGAAATGCAGCTGCATTAATTTTTCACCTCGGTGATTCTGCCCCTTTGAATCCCATTCATTTGCTTTTCATGTCATCCCGTATTTTTTTCCTTGTCAGCTTGTGCTTACCTTGTAGTTTCTCCTTGTTTCTCTTCCATGTGACAGCTCTTTTTCCCCTGATAATTTCTCTTTTATTACCCGGGTTATTTTCTCCAATTAGGAGGATTTAAGCTGGAATTTTGTTTTACGATGATCCCGTTTCCGATTTCACTGCGTGCTGCTGCCATCACCTGTTGGGGCAATCAGTTCCCATTAATTATGCTTTAATGCCCTGCGTGCGTGTTGCCTCCTGTCATCCTTCCGTTTGTGATTCACGGGGAAAGTTTGCTCTTGGCACTCATTATAGTCTATTCACTTTATGTCTGCGGGCGAGCTTTCGTGAGAGCCCGGACACTCTCGGATAGCTTCGCTGATAGGGGAGGGGTACTAACAACAGAGAGAGAGGAGGAGCGAACTTAATGTTGCCAAATGTACACAGCCGCCCTACTTTGTCACTGAAAACGTGAGCCATAGCTCCTCTCTGGCCATAGGTGGCTACAGGTATTTTGGCCCCGGCGCCGAGACAATATACCTACTCATTTGGAAGGCAATGAGGTTAATCCTTTCACAGAAGCTCAAGACATTGTCAGCTACCGTGCTGAATCAGGCACCGTTGGTGGAAGGCATACTTACAAGGAGAATACGTGAGGTTTGGCAACACTGCTCCGCGAGCAGATTCACGATGTTCACTCGGCGGAGGTCTGAGAGCGACTCACTAAGTTCACGCCTGCTGTTTGCTGATTGGCCAAGGGAAAGTCACATGTGGAGAAACTTTCCCTCTCGTCATCTCCTTTGGCCACACCAGCTCACCCGCAGAGATAAAATGAACTGAGTATAGTCACCAAGGAAGATGCAGACGGAAATCATGAGATGTTTGAACATACAGCTGAGTTCTCTTTCTTCTAGTTGATTATCCACGCAAGTATTCCAGGTGTTTCCAGTGGTTATTCATGAAAAACTTGTAGCTTAACATCTCTTATGGATTCGGGGGTTCATGAATCAAAAAGTTCTAATTCAAAGAGTTAGAAAAAGTTTTAGGAAAATGCAATAAGAGTTATTGGCACAATAATTGTAGTAGTTAAAGAATACTAGTTTATGTTAATTTATTATCGCATCAATATGATAAAAATCATTGCCATTCAAAGTACAAAAAATCTTATTATATATCCCCAATTATTTTTATACAGGATTAGTGTTAAAAAAAGCTCTATGATAAGAGAATGAAATAGAAATAATTAAATTGGCTATCATAATGGGGAACATGCACAATTTTTTAAAAGTATTAGCATAAGAAGGTCTCTACCTCAAATGTATTCGCCGAAAATCTCGCGGATGAATAATGCTTTTTTTAACTGAGTCGTGAGTCTTTAAACATTTATCTTCATCGGCTGCTTGAAAACACGACGTCATCGGAGCGTGAGTAAACTGTCGTATTGGGCCTTCTTAAATTTCTCTTAAGTCAATTTGTCCTTTGAGGAACTGCAGCAAGCTCGACGATGATTTTTTATTTCGATATCTTGGATTCAAAGCTCTTCTGCTCTATTTAGTAATAGTTAACGTAACTTTTAGCCGATCCTTTTTAAATATCAAAAGAATTAGACTCATATTTTTAATAATTGCTCCTAGATATGATATCTAACGATTACATTTATGTATTATTTGATTGGGTGAAAGATCTTTCTCAAATATTGCAGTTAAGAGTGATAGGTTTAATTGAAAAATATGAGATTATCTTAAACTTCAAGTAGAGTCAACCTTCTGGAATTAAAATTGACGGCTTGCTGCCTTACTGCTTGTGTATCAATGAGATGAAATCCCTTTAGTGACAAATGGAACATATATTCTCTGCCTAAATGGTCCATTCGGTTACGCATTATTGACGATACAATATGGACTCCTCATCAATAATCAACCGTGCGCTCAACACCAAAGGGGCCACGGCTCAACGGCCCATCCGACGGACGGAATGCTGTGTGTCAGTGGCACCCACAAAGCACTCCAGAAGGGATTGGGGAGTCTCTTAAAAATATCTTCCCCTGCCGGGATTCGAACCCGATTCGTCTTGTTGGGAAGCCTATACTCTAGCCAATACACCAATCCGATCCCACCGGAAGCTGAAATGAGTTGGGTTTAATGAAGGAGGAGGGATGGAAGAAGGAAGTAGGAAGATATTTTGTTTCGCCCACCCCTCTCGTTAGGCTGTCCCAAAAATATTTTTTTTTTTTTAATTTCAAAATCGTTATCCGGATTTCGATGACCCTCGGGTACACAAGGATAGGCAAAAAAAATTCGAAAATTTTTAAATAACTAGCTAGCGAGAGGCGCCTAAACCAACACCCTTAATTTGTCATACGATTTCTCGAAAACTGTCAAAATTAGGGTAATCAGGGAAGGTTATGTTCCATAGGAATAAAATTTCATCGGTTTTTACGTATCTTTCACCATTTAAGCTTTGCGGCCCGCGCAGCCTCGCGCCAAGAGTGGCGCTAAGTGATGCGGCTCGCGCAACAGACGGCTGAGGCCGTCCCCTTCCCCTCCTCCTCACCCACGGTCGCCCGCCATGTTCACATGCTTCAGTGACTCTCTCTTTTTCTCTCAAATTCAGATTTTGAGCTCGTTTCGTAGACCTAATCATGTCGGTACGTATGGTAATCAATCTTAACTTTATTTTGGAAAATCGTCACAAATGTGTTAACCTACTGAGAAAATTATTCAACAAAGCCAAGTTTCAGTTGAACTATCTCCATCTTCGTATCCACTTTTATCATTTTTCGAAATTGGGAAACGATCTGAAGCAAATACGTGTAAATATGTCCTTTGTCTTTAGTGATACTGCTACTGTTACCAAAGCTTTCGTAACCACGTGAGAGTGCGAGAGGGGTGGGGGAGATAAACAAAGGGAGTGCGGCCAATCAGACAGCGGAGTGGGGCTCTCAAGACAGCCTCATTCCTCACCCTACCGCACGGACCTCGTTGCCTAGTTAACCTAATCACCACGCCCACTTCATCGAATCCCTGAGTGCTCGTTGCCCGCGATATACTTTAGGAGCGACTAGGGTCGTCTGCTCCCGTGCTGTGAGTGCCGTCCCTGGGGAAGACAACGTTATTGTGACTCGGGAGATGTTTCTCTCGACTTATCACTGACATGTGCAGTCCGATCGATATGGTGGAAACATACCATTTCTGTTGCTGAAGAGGGCGTCGGCTACAATCTTGCACGCAAAGGCACGACATATCCGCGACAGTCAAGCCAATCGTAAAATGGGTTTTGTTAAAAGAATATTAGGAAAGTGCGACGACAAAGTGAGAGAAATTAGCTACTTTTCCCTCGTTAGACCCCATTTAGAATACGCTGCCAGTGTTTGGGACCCTCATGAAAAAGGCTTAATAACAGAGTTAGAACGCGTGCAAAGAAGAGCTGCCAGGTATGTGAAAGGTCGTTACGATAGTCTTGTTAGTGTAACAGACCTCTTACATAAACTCGGATGGGAATCTCTGTCGGACCGTAGATTGAAAAATAGACTAAACCTTTTAGATAAATTCAAGAGCAGTGTCTTTTCTGACGAAGTTAACCATATCTTGCGGACGCCAACGTACTACGGAAGATCAGATCATATAAATAAAATAAGAGAGATAGATTGCAGAACAGACAGATTCCGAATGTCATTTTTTCCACGATCAATAAGAGATTATAACGGCAGTGATAAAACTCATAAATAGGCTAGATGACTTCTAGTGTAGCCTACTAACCTATGTAAAACTTGATGCATGTTTCTTAATTTTATTATTATTTCTAACAGCATATGGCAGTATAATTTGTTAGTATACGTGACGTATTTTGTACTGTGTGGTGCATGTTCTAATTGCATGCTGCATGCTGGTGATTGATCACCCCCTGCCAAACACACTAGAGGTGGCTCGGAGGGTATATTGTTGATGTAGATGTAGATATTGTTGAACCTTGAATAAACCAGAAATATTCAAGTACTTTTGATAAATACGGCTACAAAAACTCAAATGTTTCTCTTACGGTATTTAGGAAATATCTTTCCAACACATGCTTACGCGTAGGTAGTGAATACGTGATCTGAAAGGTAAATTCGCAAGCTAAATATTTAAATGTTTTTGATTTATTTCCCAAGGTAATAATTATTCATTAAATTGATGAAATTATTTACAATTGAGTCGTTTGTTAGCCCCTGATTACAGAAAATATTTCTTTTTACTTAACGCGCATGCTGACGGTAGAAACAATAACCGCGGAAGAACATTGAGGTGGCCGCATTATAATAATAAATAGACATCCTCTGAATTTTCTTTAATGCGCTCTCCTGAAACCTCCGCTCCGTTTTTTGCCTTTATTAAAGACTTTATCGCAACGGTGTTGTTTGACTTGACTTGATTCATAATGGCAGAAAAACGTTTGTACGGTCCACAGAGTTGTATTCCACTGTTCTGCAAAAAAAAGTTCAAAAAATGCCCAGCTACAATATAGGGTGTTTCGGGCTAATTTTGAGTCTCTGAATCCGTAAATGACCTCCGCTTTTTTCTATCACCCTCCATTTTTACGAACAACTCCTAAATTAGGGAAAACAATCTAAACTAATCGCTTAGTCGAAAGGTATCTAAACTTATCGCTTTTCAAGGGACTTTTACTAATGTTATCTGCTTCTGATTGAAAAAACTGATATTTTAAGGCTATCAGGATCACTAGAGAGACAAACTTGACTGGGGTTTAAAAGATTTAGGGGGTGAAATTTGGAAAAAATAAACTTAAAAAAACATTGAAATAACAGTTTTCCTTCGCTTTTTATTGCATATGATATGGTAGCTAATGGAAAAGTTTTTAAGTGATGGATACACTGTTCACCCCCCCATTATGTTAAGGATTAATATAGCATAAAATATAAGAGGGGAAGGAGGGTTTTGAAGGGGGTGTAGGAGGTGGTATAAAGAGTTGCCAAAAAATCTGGACACAACATCTGATTTGTCAAAATATTATTGTAACAGCGTTTGGGGGGTCATGAGTTGGCTTTGTTGTCCTCCTTACTTTTGAAGTAAGAGCTGAGACCTTTCCATTTAATACATTGGAATACGTTGGGAAATACATCGTAAATACATTGGGAAAAATTGGGATATATACTGTAAAAGTTACTCACCACATGTTTTGACTCGATTGGACACGTTTTAACGTGCCTTCATGTGTCTTCGCAGTCGCAATTGCTGATGTTCATCTATGAAATGAACCAGAGACAATAGACAGAGACAATGTACTTATGTCACTTTCGATGTAGAACTATACATGCTGCGAGCAAATTTATATAATTTTTGGGGGTGATCAGAAATTGGGGGACGGGGTTTACGAGGTATTAGATAACTTTTACGTAGACTTAATTGTTTTGTTTGAAGCTGAGGATACGTGAAAATCAATCAGAAATCGGAAAATTCGGCCCTTTGTCCACGAGAAAAATGTACAATACTCCTTACACCGCCTTCCAAACTCCTAAACACACCCTCCACCCCGAACAATGAGCCATTTCTCTCGCTTCATGTCTGTTCATACCTTGAAAATGACATCGATTGACGAAACCTGGATCGTTTAGTTAACGAAGTTTGTGGAAAACACAAGCGTCTTTTGTTATTACACGGTTCCACAAAATATCGCCATCTGCTCTTAATTTCGTTCTTTGTATAATTTTGGTGCTCAAATTTTAAGTAAAACGCACTTTGATTTGCTACAACTTAAAAAAACATCCCTCAATTCATTATAGTCATGGGTTGAAAAAAGCTGGAATTTCTCGAGAAATTTCCCAGCGGCAGAGAAAATGATCTAACCAATCGAAAGACATCTCTAAACTACTCCTATGTCCTATACAGTGTTTCACAATGGATACACAGTAATTGTTGCAACTGAAGGCATGTGTCGTAATTGAAATCTGACTCTCTGTGGGCTAAGTTAAGCCCAGTTAAGTTGTCGTGGGAATTGAGACGGACGAGTGAAGCGATCGATGTGATTCCCCTTAGTATTGAAACGATGAATAAATAACGACGATGGCATATTTTTACCTCCACCTGTTTTGCGTTTTAATGCTCTTGCCTGCGGAAGCAACCGATGTTATTAAGACAAAAGAGCGGCTTTATTCGCATGTTCGTCCCTCCACAGATTAATGCAAAGGCCGTGAGCTACCTGTCAAGCTCAGACCTAATCTAAATTAGACAAAATTAAAAGTTCTGCGTCTCATGACTATGCATTTCTTCATAGGTTCAACCCCGTTGAAATGTGAGTGAGTGCACTTGATTAACTTGGTTTTCAAACACGATAAATTATTATTTATATTCGCCTGTTAAATCATTTCCGTTAGTCATTTTATTTAGCAATTAAATTATATCAATACTTTGTTCCTTAATTTTCATATTTCTTATCTTTTTCATTTCTACAATATTTTAAGGGATGGCTTAATTTCCTAGCATTTTTTTCCATCTGCGTTATTGAGCAAAAATTGTGAATACGATTTATTGATGGAATGAAATGTACTAGGTCCAACCATGGAGTAACTATGTACTTACTCTATGGTCTAACTGAAGTACATCTAACTGTGAACTGTCCAGCCTGGGCTGGTTCAGCTAATTCGAAAAACACTCAACGTAAACTTACCTTTACCAGTAGAATACTTTAATGATAGCAATAATAATGCCTAAATTAAAAAAATGTCTTAAAATTTCCAAGAATACGTTGAAAGCGATTTTTTTTATTTTGTGTAGCAATTATTTATGCTCATTTTATGAATTCTGCTCGTGAAGTGCCAATACTTATTTACTTTTCTTTTGCAGGTAATGATTCCCTGACCACTGATGAGAGTGTGCTAATGTATCCAAATTCGAGAACAACGTGAGTAATATTAAGCCATAAATCTTTCATGCATGTTTTAAGGAATAAGGTATCGAAATTTCAACTGAATATGTAAATTTAGGCGGACTAAGTTGCTTGATGTTTAGGGATAATCTTATTTCGAAAAGATGCAAAGATCAGTGATTTGATGCTGCTTGGACTTGAGGAAGCTTTAAGGGAATTGAATTTAACGCTATTGCACGCTATTTCAATGTATAGAAATAGATTTTCGGCGTTCAGGCATATCTTTGGTTTTAATTTTCATTGGATAGTTTATTTTACTCCATTAAGCTCACGGGCTAATTTGAAAGGCATTAATGCGTCATAAATCCAGCTTAAGTCATCAGTGGTGATATTTTTTGCTCACGGCGGAAGGATCGAGGCTCCGTGAAAAATCATCATATTTCTTTACTCTCTTTTTTGCCTTTAATTTCGGGCAAAACTTCAAAATCCATCTTCCTGGCAGACATGAAAGCGATTCGAATACCCAGCCACCACCCAACCCGTCGTGCAGCAAAAGAGACGGATTCCACGCGGGATAAAGGCGACTGTCAAAAAGTATACGCACGTTTCATTTTTTTCGTCAAAAAACTCCCTTTTACTGGGAAGGACGTGCTATTTATACGACCCATACAAGGGGAGGATATGATCGCAATGGATGATGCAACACGCACAAGAATTCAAGCGCACCACCCTCACACGATAAAGCAGCCGTCGAGCTTAAAAACACTCGGATGCCATTAATCTTCGATTCATTTCACGACCCCATTGTCCCTGCCGCTGTGCCGGCGAGCACTTCAATTACTCAAATGTCCTGGCGATACTCGGGCACTCTTTTCCTGCACCCTGTTCCCTTTTCCGCCAGCTCGCGTGAATGCGTGATCCGTGACACCCTTCTTTCCACCCTCTTCTCTTCCGCATGCGCTGTATTAATATGAATCCAAAAAACAACCCTTTTCTTTGTTCGCGGCCGACCGTGACTGTCCCCACTATAGTCTCTTCATTTTAATTACTATTGCGGTGGCAGTCTCATAGTCCATTAACAGCGAGAATCGTCCGAAAGCGTTGTTGATTGATTATATTTATTATATACATATAGTTGTATACACATTTACTCCTATTTAATGACCATTGCACCTGACTTTGAAATACACATGCAACAGCATCTTCTTACCATTATTAAAACATAATCTTTTGCGAGATTATTTCGTCTTGAAGGCACCATTGAATGTGATGTCACGGTAAAATAAGGCTCGGCGTGGGGATAGGCATAATGAAATGCATTCTTTTCAAGTGAAAGTTGTCCTCAACTGAAATATCTGGGGAAATGAAGAATAGAAAGTCTATTGAATTTTAAACTGTTTATCATTCTGAGATAAAATCAATAGAAGGCGAAGAAAACTGTTGTAATTTTGCCCCGAAATCTGAAATAATAACTCAAGATTTTTTCTTTGAATGTTTTTATCTACAACATCATGAGACTCGTCAGAAACGGAAGTCAAAAATGTCAAATCTATTTGGATCAAAGTGCAAGTGTATGCAACAAATGCATTTTTTAATCTCCATTTTAATATTCTTTTAAGTTTCATTCCTAGCTCAAAAATATAATTAAAAACAAATATTGGAGGTAGATAAAGTACAGTAATGAATAAGTTTGTAATGTAAAGCGTTAATATTTTGAAGACATATTTATCGCCATTTCTGCACAACATGAGCCTTCGCAAATTACTGCACCATATATGATCACAATAAAATATTGTGGAAATTATTTTCCATATTTTAACGTGTTTATGAAATTATATTCTCTCGTATCTGCCTCGAAAATTAAACGAAAACCACTGATGATACAATTTAAAACATGATATGGATGAAAAATTGACTTGCAGTGGATTATAAGTTTCAGAGTCTACAAGTATTTTTAATGTATCTAACAATTCTGTTTTATAACACATTTCCCAAAGTTTCCCCTAAAAATTCCGTGGAACTTTTATGTGCAAGAAATGTGCGACAAAGTCAGTCTTTCCGTGTTTGAATGTTTCTGAATTTGTCATCTGAATCTGTTATTTGAATGTTTCTGAATTGAAAACCTGTCGAATCCACTCGAGAATGATATCGATTGAATATTATAGCTCGCATGAAAACGTTCACTGGCCTACTACTTTAATAAAGGCTAATTATTGCTAGTTTAGGGTTGTGATTTATTCATGCCGTAAGTTACGAGAATTTTTGCAAATGAAAAATTCCCCCTTTCCTGATTCCGACTGCGCTTTAAATGCGCATTGGAATTTATAAAATATGTGGCACTCTTGGATGAGGACCGCCGTATACTCAGAAGGGCTGTGTTCTATCTATTTCTGAGGTCATCGAGCCGTACAAATCGTGTGTAACGACTACAAGCAACGACTTCTGAATTCATATCTGTACATCCTGGTTTAGCAATTTGAAACCTAAATCATAAGCCATCTTTACTGCACAAGTTCATCAAGGCTTCTTTCAAGTTCACAAAAGGCCTAGGAGTAGCTTACTGTTCTGGTAAATGCTTACTGTAAACTCTGTTATGTTAACCCCATTTGAATAACTTATTTGTCTAACTTCTCTCATGAATTTCTGATGCACGTAGTGATTACGATTAAAATTAATATACCTAAGTACTTCTCGAAATACGTAAGTGTTCCTATGAAAAGTTTTCAATGTAAAATAAGAAATTAAGGTTTCCTGGGTTCTGTCGTGTAAGTAAGGCAGTGGAAACAAATGGTGAAGTATGTCCATGTTTGGAAATATTCAGTTTCCAATAGTCTTTTAAATTCTCCTTCAAATGAATCAGGGGAGAATGGTTGCTTGGCGGATAGAGCGCTGGGGTGCTGATCGAGGTTCTCAGGTTGAAATCTTGAGTGAAGCCTTTCAATATCTCAAATCAAAGTTCTGTAGATGTGAGGTCCTCCCTATATCTGTGTGTCATTGATAATGTGGAATTAACATGCCTTTGGCTTAGTCCGGGCCGAGATATACTCTCATCTATCCGGAATGACCTTCTGATTGAATAATTTTGTTAATAAATCGTCTGTCAACTCAACCATAGTTGTAAAGCGGATGAATAATGTGTGAGTCACTAGAATAATGAACTTTAGTTAGTTATTTCAAGAGCCTGTATGTACTGCCAAGAAGGGAGTTGCGTGCCTAAATAGAAGCAGGTGATTTATATTCTAGTATTAAATGTTCAATGAATAATTTACTCTCGTAAGTTGGCTTTTCTCGGCGTCTCTGCTCCAGCCACTTGCCTCGCATCTGGCAAGGGGAGAGGCGCGCATGTATTCCCTTTGTGGTAGACTGCCGGTGGTTCTTCGTTCACTTGCGTGTTGCAGACCTCGGAGAGTCGTGCCTTCTCCGTTTGTGATCTTTCGCCTTTCTTCTTGGAGACCACGGTGGTCAGTACAGCGACACTCATTTCACTTCAGGCGTGGTAACCTTTACTTTAAAGGCTGTAGTACTGCGGTGTGGGAGGTAAGGGGAAACCACCACATTATTATCCCGAGGAATCGCAGCCACGAGGATGAAGAAGTTGTAGACGTCTACGATGATATCAGGGAAGTAATCAAACAGGTAAGGGGTGGTAAAAACCTTATTGTTATAGGTGATTGGAACGCTGTCGCCGGCGAAGGTCAAGATGGAAGAATAAAAGGAAATATGGATTAGTAAATCGAAATGAAAGAGGAGAAAGGCTCCTGGAATTCTGCTCTGAACACAAATTAGTGGTAGCCAACACGCTATTTAAGAATCACACACGAAGGCGATATGCATGGAAAATTCTAGGAGACAAAAGAAGATTTCACCTAGACTGTATTATAGTGAAGCAAAGGTTTAGGAATCAGATAAAGGACTGTTATCTATTATGATCATCATCTAGTGGTGATGAAATGCCATCTGAAGTTCAACAAATCAGCGAAGAATGCATGGCAATTAGAGACACTAAAAGAGCCAAAAAATCAACAGGCCTTTAAAGAAGCAGTGGAGAGTAAGATAGGAATAGATCGGACTGAAAAATCAGTAGAGAATCGGTGGACAAATATCAAAAGTGGGCTTCAGGAGGCCGCTAGAGAAGTTCTAGGGAGAAGAAAATGTATTAAGAAAAATCTATGGATCACGGATGAAGTCCTAGACCTCATTGAAGAACGGAGAAAGTATAAGAATACGAATACTGAGGAATGGCAGGCATTAAGTCTTTCTGCACCGGATCCCATACGCTCGCTGCATATTCAAAGTGCGGTCGGATGAGAGCGAAATAGCACCTTTCTATTACTTTCTCATCCGAAAATCTTCCCACAATACGCTTGAAGAATCCTAATTTCCTCAGGGCTATGCCGCAAATGTGTGTTGCGTTCAAGTGGCCACTCATTCGCACTGCATTTATTTTGGAGTACCAAACAGCTCCCTTGCAGTTTAGCGCTTCCGTTATGCAGTTCGCCCCTCCTTTCCATGCCACGTGGTTTATTCATCGCGTCGTCGTCGGTGGTGTGTTAATCAGTGCGTTTCCTCAACTCGCGGAAGTCTGCATGTTTGGCTGCTGGGCAAACACAATGGCGGCGAATCACGGCCCTCGAACTTGGTTGCTGCCCCTGTTTTTGCTGCTCCACCTTTAGCCCGAGTATCGCACTCTCACAAAATGTAATCATTTGGCTCATTTTTAAATAAATTTTTTGTTGACTTTTCGGCTCATTTTTAAATAAATAAAAGATCTTAGCACTTTTCCAAAAGATTTTTTAATGCGTACAACGCGTTTCGGCTCACTGAGCCATCATCTGGTACATCTTGTGAGTGAGTGGCCACTTGAACACAACACTTAACGCAAACGAGTAGGAAAATACCAGAGGGAATTAAAAGCATAAAACCACCAATATGACCACTTGGGTCAGTGAAGGGCAAGGAACTTGATCGCTTAAAATAATTTGAGAAAAAATGAGTTTACAACGCAAGATAAGAACATTAAGAAAATGATTGTAGTAGGAGAGATAAAATGGAAAAAAATCGTAGAATGGATTGTTCCTGCAAATGACAAGAGCCGAAATCGTTGTACTCCAGAAAAGCTTTGCAGAAAGCTGTTTGAAATTACATAAAAAAAGATCATTCGTGTATTTATGGTCCAAAATGACCGTGGTTCATGAAATGGCTCTTCCGTTAAAGATGAAATGAAAAGAAATGAAAATGATTCTTCCATTGAGTCATTCCAATTTTTAGCAGTTTCTATGTGGTCACTCAGCCAAGTGAAAGAAAGTGGGCAGAGCGCATTTGAGTGAATCTTACAAAAAATACAATCAACATTATTAAAGTAAATGTAACAGGTTAGTTACAGTAAGAATACATAACCAACTGGAGTGTGACTGTGCTATAACGTAACCGACATCACCTGGTACATCTTGTACCAAATGATGGCTCAGTGAGCCAAAACGCGTTATACGCATTAAAAAAATCTTGTAGAAAAGGGCTACGATCTTTTGTTTATTTGAATATGTCTAACTTCCGCCAATTGAAGTCTGAATCTGTTGAACTCATCTTTTTGGCTCGTCCGTAGCGCTGCGAATCGCGATGCCCCAGCCAACAATGCTTCACAGCTAGCCGACCTACGAGTGGAACGGGTTTTATATGTATTCCAGTCAGTCGCGTGGGAGAGAGCTGTGCATACGTGAATTAGCAGTCACGCACCGTCATCCCGCCTCATCGACTATTCCAGTCGCGGATTCGTGCAGAGGCGTGCCTCGCTCGCATGTCACGGCCGCCTCCACTCCCTCACGGAATGTCAAATCAACTAGGGGCCGGGCACCCCTAACGTCGAGGAAGCGGGGCTCAGGGCAACATTACCTATTTGGGAGAGGCGTAAGCTGACATCGAAGTTTAATCCTAGTGCTAATAGAATAATTGGAGAAGGTGAGAGAGTATCAAATCTGATATTCATCATCGTCATCACCTGTTAGCATTCCGTAGATTGTTAATCTACATCTACATAATACCCTGCGAGCCACCTCTAGGGTGTTTGGCAGGGGGTGACAAATCACCAACATGCAGTATGCAAGAGGACCGCCACATGCACACCGCACGGTCATAGAAATATTACGCATACTAACAAAATATGCATGATTATTCATTTAAAAAAACTTGCTAATGGTTAGTAATTCTTAGAGCAAATAAATGCAAGGTTAGAACTATGAAAAAAAGTCATGCAATGAGTGATCCTAGTGAGCGACGCCATTAATCCTATCAACTGAGACAACGTTGCTATCCTTAATAGTACGAGGGAAGATGGAATTTTAAATCTCTCTGTTTTGCAGTCTATTTCTTTTATTTTATTCTCATGATTATGTGTACTATAGTACGGTGGTAAACGAAGGATGTGATTCACGTCGTCTGAGAAAATATCTTCTTCGAATTTCCTAGGTAAGTTAAGCCTATACTTCGATCTACGCCCCTGTAAAGATTCCCATCCTCACTCGTGTAACATAATGGAAACGCTGCACTTTTTGTCGTAACAACTCATAACAAATCTGCTTCTTAATCAACAATCTTAATTCGCTTGTCTCCACTCCATTCTCCTTTAAGTCCGCATTTTCAGACCTAAATATTTTTTCATTGATATCCTTTTCCATATTTTTTCATTCGAAGTCGCCCTAATCCGTTCTCTATATCTACTTGTCTCTCCCCAGTTGTCTTCATCACGCTTTGAGAAATGGCCGATTAGCTTGTTCCATTTTCCTCTAATAAAATAAGAGAGATAGACTTTAGAACAGACAGATTCAGAAGATCTTTTTTCCAAGATTAATAAAAGATTATAACTGCAGCGTTTGAACTCATAAAGATATTTAGTGAGCCGTAGTGTAGACTATCAACTTATGTATACTATATGGCATCTTTCTCAATTTCATTTTTACCTATAAAAGCATGTGGTAGTACAATTTTTTAGTATGCGTGACGTTTTTTGGACCGTGTGGTGTGCATGTGGGAGTCCAACTGCATGCTGGTGATTGATCAGCCCCTGCCAAACACCCTGGAGGTGGCTCGCAGGGTATTTTGTAGATGTAAATGTAAGACTTCATAAATCCGTATTCCGTGCAATTGCTCTGAAATTCTCTTCCTTTCCGATCAGCACTTCAAGCTTTCTGTGTTTCCCATGGCCATTTCTAGGAGGGATTCACAACTGCCCAAGTGACCGACGCGCTTCAACGAAGCTATGAGTTTCGTGCGCTCTACTGCTGAGCGCCGAGTCCATTGAATAGAAGTAGCAGTATGAGTGACAGTTTCGCGAGCGACTCCGGTGCGATTAGCTGTGTGTGAGGAAGAAGTAATGAGGGTCCAGGGGAGCCCTGCGAGGATATAACACACCGGAGCCGGGACCCAGCAATCGTGCTGATTCGCCCGATCACCCGGGGAGAGGGTTGGAAAGGAAGGAAAAAGGAAAGAGGCCCCGCCGCGATAGGGGCCCGACGACGCCTCTGGGGTAGGGAAAGGGTTGGAAGGGATGGGACGGGGAAAAACACATTACCACTATAAAAGCGAAAATGGCCCACTAGCTAGCGAAACCAGGCGTCAGCCATTACTGTGCCAGCGATTTTAGAGGATTATACTATGGGGAAGAATAATCCAACGATCAGATCGCTGTGTGTGGACAATGAGAATGAGAATCATAAGAGTGGGGAAGAATGTGGAAACATATCGCCATTCCATATGCATTCGCGGCTCCCGTTGGGCGGCAGCCACAGAAGAACTCGAAGCTCCCACTTTGGTGATGCTGTGCTAACTGCCGTGCGCGGCCGTGATCACGCGTGCCTTAACACCACCAGCCCTCGTCAACCGTCAAGGGGATCAAATTGATCCCTTCTAAGTTAGCTGCACGCGTATGCTCTCAAAACGTATTAAAAAACAATTATTTTCCTGTGGTGCAATTCGAAAAAGAAGAGCCTGTAATGCACTGAATTGTTGAGGCCTTTACTTTGTAGAATTCCATATTTAATGTTTGGAAGGAAATTTCTTAGCTTTTCTACAAAAACACACACTTTACTTTATTGCCGACTAGTTTCGGTTACACTGTACCATTTTCAAGACTAGTGATACACATCAGAATTTGCCGGTATATATACATACACAGAGTAATCACCCGACCACAGAGTATATATACCGGCAAATTCTGATGTGTATCACTAGTCTTGAAAATGGTACAGTGTAACCGAAACTAGTCGGCAATAAAGTAAAGTGTGTGTTTTTGTAGAAAAGCTAAGAAATTTCCTTCCAAACATTAAGAGCCTGTAACTTTAGCCTTTAGCTTCACGAACTCACAAGGATATCGCCAGAGCACGCTTGCGGTCTTTTTGCCGAAATTCCCAAATTTGTACAAATTTGAAGATATTTTAACGCATTTGGGTAACTTGTCACAGATGAAAGTAGTTTAAATATTTTATTACTTTTATTTATAAACAAAAATAATTCATATAGTGATTCAATTTACCTGATTGATACTTGGAATAATATTTCCGAAGGAATTGAAGAAGATAATCGAGACGCTATCAAGTAAAAAAATCGCACACATCTTGTAGTGGAGTAAGTTGCACAATTCTGGTCCAAAGAGTCAACAACTCCCTTGGTTGAGTTGTTCTACATCTACATAATACCCCGCAAGCCGCCAAAAAGGCGTTTGGCAGGGGGTGTTAGGACACCAGCCTTTTACAGCTAAAATAAAAATGAAGTGCTCTAACATGATCATTTCAGGTTTCTTAGTTTCTGGATCGATTTCCTCTTTGCAGAGCAACGCAATCACGAAAGCAGAGTTACATATTTGTTTCGTTTAGTGCAATACGAAGCAGGTATCCTGGAAACCAAATCATGCAGTTCCAGCCTGTCTAATTTTGCAGTGAAGAAATTCTGTAAGGATATGAGGCTTGCCTTGTTTCATTATACCTAAGAAAGTTAGGAAATTTTCTAGCAAATGCATGGCTAAATCAAGACTTCAACTGTTCAACAAGAAATCAACTGTCTGTTGTTACATTCGTATTCGAATTTTTGATGGACTACACCAATCTCTGGATGGATGGACTTTTGATGGACTCCATCAACAGCTTCATTTGAAATTTCAAATGGCCCACTAGGTTGTTTGCCGTAATAAATTTCAAAATTGTACGTGTGAAAAGTTTTTGCATCACTTATAGATTACACCTTGATACGTAACTTAGCAGGTTTATCAGGCATGTACGTAACAAAGCTACATCGTTTTCGGAAAGGCTGAAGAAATTTATTTATAGTTACATGTACTGGCAATAGCTCTTCTAAAAATTTTCCCTGAGCTGGAAATACATTTCTGTGATAGGGGCTCATATCTGTGGCTTCCTGACCAACCTGATCCTGAAATCATCAAATCGAATTGCCAGCAGGAGGAAGCGGAATCTGTTTATCCGAAAGGCCACATGGATTGCAACGCAGGAAATATGAAAATGTTAATGGCTTTATTTTAATGGCAAATGTAACGCAAGTTTAAATGGAGGAGACTAACTTTTAAATGTTTAATGCCTTTTGGTAGATATGATTCTCTGCTGCCAGCATTGACCTATCCAAATGTTTTTTTCCCGCTTAAGGTAGGCAAGGTAATTATTTATCCGCCAGTCTTGAGAACGAAATAACGAGTATTTATCAACGAAGTTCTTAAGAATCTGTGCAACAGCCATTTTGAAATTAAATTCTTCGATGCCATTTGATTTCCTCGAAGATTTCTTTGCTCCTGATTGAATTATTATGAGAATTGAATGGATATACTAACTGTCTGTTGAGTGGATATAGTAACTGTATGTTGCTACATTTCTATTCGAATTTTTGATGGACTACACCAAATTTCTGAATGGATGAACTTTTGATGGAATCCATCAACTGCTTCATTTGAAATTTTAAATGACCCACTAGGTAGTTGATATAAATAAGACCAATTTAAAAAAAAGGGAGTTTCAGTGAAAGAAATGGAGGGATTCCATTGTAACTGTGCTAGATCAGCAGTCAGTGACGCAAATTCGTTTTCAGCCGATGAGCAAGGTGCAGTCACGTTGATGTCCGTCCGCGAGAGAGAAAAGTGAATGACCAGAAAACGGCTGAGACACGATGCATTGCACGAGCAAAAGGCGCATCTGCTCACATAGCACTCTGATCCCTCTCTCTCTGTCGATCTGCGTGGACAATCGGTTGATAGCCATAACCTCAGTGAACCCTAAACGTGTTTTTATTTACTGCTGATGTAGATGGAGGAGATGAAATCACTATTTCCCATCTTTCTCCCCTTTTTCACCAAAGATACATTCCAACTAAACATTTTTTCCAGCTTCTACTACGCATGCCCGTCATATACCCTCCTATCTCTCTATCACGTTTCCTAGATTTCAATTAGATAATTATCAACCTTTGGGGTCAAAATATGTTAATTTTACCGAATCAAGTATATATTAACCCTTAAGTACGGAAGAGGGCTATCGCGCTCCTCCCTTCTCTCGCGAAAAGTGCCGGGAGCGCTATCGGTCTCCTCATACAATGTCACTCTTAGATGCTGATAAATAACTAATCATACAATTGTCAATATTCATTTTATTTTAACATTAACCATTTCTTTAAATTATAAAAATTCACTCATATTACCATATATCGTCAAATAATATAATAAGAAGGTGAAACCACATATAATAAAGATTTCCTAAAGTTTTTGAACATATACCTTTACTTGTTTTTGAGGCCTAATTATTTCCCGAACCTACTGCAAAATCAGCAAAAATGCCTCGGCACTTTTGGAATCGTACCTAGAAAATCGGTTGGCACTCAAATGGTTAAATTATCATCTTATGCTCTTTCTAACAGGTAATTGCTGCGTATGAAAAAACTGTGAAAATCTTTGTATTTAATATAATTTACATATTCACCTTTCAATTAATCTTTTCAAATCTGCTTCCATGGAATCTCGGAACTGTATAAAGTATTATGTATGTTTCGTGTTAGGTTTGATTGAATGTGAGAATGAAATAAGTTAACGGTGTGGTTTTTTATCTCCATCCATAATTATAGTCAGGAGAAGTTTTTTATTTGTGCATTCTTGGTGATTTATCGACGTTTTATTTTCATTTATCGACCGGTCTCACTCTCCTATTGCAAATATTGTAATTTTTGTTGTGCTTTATGTTATTCTTCATACTAAGTAGGGGTCATAAAAGAGAGTTGTTACTCCATGCTTTTATTGACGGAGATAATATCCTTGTCACAAAGTTATAAAAGGTCGAAAAATTTCTTCAGATAATGCGTTAGTTAAATTTTCTTTGTTTAGTCGTTAGCCATTTAAAATGCCTGGTAAGTCCCTCATCGATTAGCAACTGTTAATTGTTAAACTAAATGGAGAGCATGCATTTCACTACTCGGATGTTTGGACCATATTCTTTCCCTAATATATAAAATGCTCGTGTTTGTGTAGCCATACTCCTCCGAAACTGCTTGACCGATTACTACGAAATCTTATGTATACAGGGTGTTCCATTTATCTTGACCACCCGAAATAACCTTTTTGTCCAGATGTAAATTCAAAAATGTGTCAAGCAAATGTCCATTAGCCGTCAGGGGGACATTAATTAGCATGATTGCCTTCCTAGTAGCTTTGCAATTTACAAAGATATGAACAGCGGTATGTCTTTTTAAAATGGCACCCTATATTTTTTTATTCGGCAATTCATTTCCTCTCCTAAAGACTTATTCAAAAATGTAGCACAGTGAACCATTAACATGAACACAGTGTTATGAAAAATGACTGGCTCTCTAGCGCTTAGTGCAGGCACGCGGGTATTGGAACTACTCCACCAGTCATCCATAAAAAATATAGGGTGCCATTTAAAAAAGACATACTGCTGTTCGTATCTTTGTAAATAACAAAGCTACAAGGAAGGCAGTCATGCTGATTAATGTCCCCCTGACGGCTTATGAACATTTGCTTGACACATTTTTGAATTTCCATCTGGACAAAAAGTTATTTCGGGTGGTCAAGATAAATGGGACACCCTGTATATACATTCTCAGACAGCTACAACAACAGCATCATTTTACACGTCTATGGTTCAAGGTCTACGTGGGATTTTGCCGATTTCCCTCACGTCTCGGACGAATGTCGGACCAATAGCCATCTCGGAGGAAAAGAGTTCCAGCATTTTTTATTTTTACCATATCTACTATAGGCTCACAAGTAATGTATAAATAATAATAACAATGTGCCATGCCTTGAAGAGGAAATATCCTATAACGGGGACCTACTGTAAATAACTCTACCTTACTATGCAAATATGTTCATGTACACTGCAGTATGGGAATAAACCTTTTTGAAGTTGGAAAAAATTGCTGGTCTGAGAATAGGACGTAAACTATTTTAATTAGTGATAATGGTCACTTACAGTTGAAACATATACCATTGGAAAGACAAATAAATGCGTATTATTATTCTCGCAAATTTCGTTTTCCATGTGGTTTAAGGTAAATGTTGAAAAAAATACATAAAAATGCTCAAATGTTAGCGTTTTTTGGCTTAGTGTCCCCGTGACGTCAGGCAACATGTTTTATGTTGTTTGACTTCCCTTTCTAAGTTTAGTCACAAATAAATCCTTTGTTATAGTCTTTAAAAAGTTCAATAAGCTTTCTCTCATCCACTTAAGTTTAGGCCCTAAATCGTTTTCGATCATTATTGATACTATAATACCCGATTATAGTATTGATAGTAGTAGACTATAACACGCGATCAGTCATTAAAAATTGATGAAAAACGTTGTTGACGATGTCTGTTTGTGGCTTAGATTTGGGCACACCGTGTTTTTACTCGGGCAGTTACACGTGGCATGTTCTCTCATGGGTAAACCATCCAGTTTGTTTGTGTAGGCTGAAGATGGACTCACTAATAATATCGTACACTCCATTGCACTCTGAGACTGATGATGTTTCTTTTTTTGATCTTCATAAATTGTGATAGCGATGTAATTTGAAATTTATTAAGATAATAAAAGTACTATGGATTCAAAAAATGAATATTTGGTGTTTTGTAATTTTTATAGGTCGTCATCGTTCAAGCGCCCTCTTCCAGTTATATACCACATCCCCACACACTTACAATAAGTGAGTTATTTTTTATTTGGCTGCCAAAATATTCTCTAGAAATAATTTATTTGACAAAACAACGTTTGCCGAGTCAGTTTATATTTATAAAAATAATGTTTTTTTAGGGATGGTCGGATCGGATACCTCGGATCCAAATATCCGCGGATATTGCCCTTCATCGGATCCAAATTCGCGGAAGACATCGGATCTGGTCCGAAATTTTAAATAATAGCTTCAGTGTATGTAACTCCCCATAAGGGTGGAAAGAGTTCCGAATCTGTCTTCGAATGCACCGTCACATGCTATTCTTGTCCTACTCATGAACCGTTTTTTTAAGCTCTCGCAGAGGTTACGTAGGAGAATTTCAGCCGTGGAAAATAAAAATGCAAAATACGACAGGCACATAGTGCGACTCTTCCCTAGAGATTGAACAATCATCGGGGGAATCTCAGCGTCAGGAATTTGAAAATGCATTTGGATCCGAAAATATCCGATCCGAAAGATCCGGCTCCGAAAATCAAGGATCCGATCCGAATCCGGATCCGAAAAAAATCCTGGATCTGTCCATCCCTTAATTTTTTAAAAGCTAACACGTAGTCGAGCTGATTACTTACTATATAAGTAACCATAAATGCATATAGACGATGAAGGAAATAGATTGAAGCAAAAAAAACGTGATATTAACGCGGCAGTGTCGTGGAGATGGTATGAGGGCCGACAACACATGGAAAAATTTCACTCTGACCGAGAAAGGAAGGCCCTTACTGTGAATTTAGGAGGGAATTCCACGGACCTTCTGCTTTCCGGATTAATGCTTAGTCTATCAAGCTACCGAGATTACTCTAATGAAGAGTGTTTTCGGCGGGGGTTAATGCAACCATTTCCCCTAGACGTAGCCCAATGTGTTGGCCAAGAGATGGCTCGGGGCATAATTTCCGCCTCCATGAAAGAAGTACACAGAAGAGGAAATGAAATTGCCTGATTACAATTGGAATTTTTTCAGGCAATCCAATTTGAAAGAGCAAAACTCATCTTGGCGTTCATTTACTATCATGTTTTTTTTATCATTAACTTCCCACTCCTATCTAATGGCTCGCAATTATTTAGCTTGCTTTGCGTCCTGTTCATCACGTTTCGTTTTTGTTACTCTTTTTAGAGCAGTCATTCACTAACACTGGGAGGGTTACACTGGCCCCTAGTACAATTGAATTGTCATGTTTCCCCTGCGTGAGAACGTGCTCACATTCAGTGGCGCAGGGAGTTTTGGGGGTTAAACCCCCCCCCCAGAGCTCAGAGAAATTTTTAAATTTAATCCATTTTACTTAATTTGATTGATATTACTGATAGAATACTGTAAGGATGAATAAAATATCCCACAGAAAGCTTTAAAACTCACCATTTTGAACCATTTATATTTAAAATTCCGCAATATATTAATATCGTACCTGCCGCTTATCCTGGTGGGTATTCCATACTCCCACATACTCCGGTATTAGTTGCACCTAAACCCCCCCCCCCTTAATTCCTAGCTGCGCCCCTGCTCACATTCATCGCCAATTCAATTCAAAAAAGGTTTATTTCCATACTGCAGTGTACATGAATATATTTACATAGTAAGGTAGAGTTATAGTTATTTACAGTAGGTCCCCGCTAGAGGAAATATTTCCTCTGCTGAAGAGGTGGTATATATGCTCACCGGCACCTGGACCGATTCCGGGTAACCCGGGCGATTTTTGGAACGGACTCTTTTTAGAGCAGCAAACCACGACCTGACTCAATTTGCGGAACAAACAGAAGAGTGCACGAGAATCACGGTCGTGAGCGCTAGAATCCGTCGTCGCTGCTGGTCTGCTCAAGTCAGCAGAGAGTTGGTGTGGTCAGTAATTGCACTTGCGCCCAAGTTTTCACTTTGCGTCACTTTTCGGAACCGCGTTCCTTGAATATGCCAGCGTTAGCGGGAAAATATATGGCCACTGTCGCAACTCTTTTGTGTTTGCCCAGCAGAAATCTTGTCGGCGACGCCAACTAAGACCTTGTTATATGAGATGGAAGGATTTTTAAGGAATTTCATATCAAAGTAAGAACATCAGCCGATGATCACTGACTTTAACTTTCAGTTAGAAAAAAAACTCTTGCGTCGAGAGGAATTTATTCTGATCTAATACTAACAAATTATTGGAGGGAAATTTCGTATATTTTGATAATAAACTCCATATTTTCCGGGAAGAGAAACTTGGTAGGGTTTCCCACTTCCATTCCAATTGTTTTTTAGTCGACACTATCACGTGGACTACCTTTCATCTGGCTTTTACGCTTCAACTTGTATGGTATAGGTAGCCCTACCGGGAGTAATTTAGAATTATATCACCAGTGCAGCTCTACCGGTCATAGGAACCTTTCCACCGCGGCTAGATTGTACCCCAAGGGTAAGGTTTCACCTAATGCTGCTGGGGGATAGAAGGTTGGGTACATCTACATCTATATAATACCCTGCGAGGCACCTCTAGGGTGTTTGGCTGGGGGTGACTAATCGCCAACATGCAGCATGCAAGAGGACCGCCACATGCACACCGCACGGTCATAGAAATATGACGCATTCTAGCAAAATATATATGCTTATTCATAAAAAAAACTTGCTCATGTTTTGTAATTCATAGAGCAAATACTTGCAAGGTTAGAACTATAAAAAAAACATGCAATGAGTGATCCTAGCGAGCGACGCCATTAATCCTATCAATTGAGACAACGTTGCTATCCTAAATAGTACGAGGGAAGAATGACATTTTAAATCTCTCTGTTTTGCAGTCTATTTCTTTTATTTTATTCTCATGAACACGTCTACTATAGTACGATGGTAAACGAATGAAAGGTTTACATTGAATTGAAGATGGCAGTGCTGGAAGGAATGGGAGGCTCCCAGATTAGTTCTTAAATACTCGATGAGAACACATCTTAATCGGTAGAATACTTAAATACTTGGTGGTTTCCTGGCGAATGATGTGGTTGAGCGCTTCACAGGATTTCCACCAGGGGTGCTGTCCTTTCTGAGCCGACGCGACGTTCGCGTTCGTTCGGTAAGTTGTAGTTCTCCCTCCAGGCTCCAAGTTATAATTTGCCAATGTCACAAGGCACATATCACTACTCGTCTCTGTGTAGTACTTCTTCGTATTGTTAACTTCCTATTTCAACAGTCTATGCGGGATTAAGTGCATGGTCTTATTTCATTTCCGCCTTGAATTTACGTTTGGTCTTATATCAAGAAGGCGTTTCAGTGACTTTCATAGTTTGGAATTCGTTTTTCCATTCAAGCAATCGGCCTATAAGACCTGCTACGCCCTGCCACGGCGAGGTATCCTTTACTTCCCCTTCATCTCATCTCCCGCTCCCACAAAAGTGAAACCATTTGTCATTGTTATCTCGTTTGCTTCGTGACAACCCTCAAGATCCATTAAAATTTTTCTGCACCGCGCCATCAATAGACAATGGATCGGCGGGAGTTCAGCCCACAAGCCATTCACAACGGTAATAGGTAACATCCAATCAGTATTAGTGAGTTTGACGTGTCGAAAAATTATTTGGACTCCCCTATCAGTCCAAATTAATCGGGTTTATGCTCTTTATATTCTGCAGTCGTGATCCATTACGGCGGAACGACCGTAAATACGTAATTAAATGGACCTTTCACGAACAAAAGATCGACTGGTTGTCTTTGGTGGTCAGTTAATGTATGTATCCTTCGTTCCGATTGTTTTATCTGTGATGGTAGTTAGATTGCTATCCTGCCTCCATCTTCCTTATGTTTTCTATCCATATCCTCCCCTATTCTTTTGATTTCCCCATTTTCACGGCTAAATTGGTTACAACCTACGCGGAATGATAAAGACCGATTCAAGAAATGCGGACATCTGTTTGTGGATATCAATTTGATCATCATTAGTCTCACCTTAGATCACCTTCGGCTCATAACTCAAGAAATACGAGCTTAAAGAACAGTGGTAAGTAATATGGAGAGGTTGAGGAAATGGATTTTTGGAGGTAGATTATTGGTGGAAATATACTATCTGAGAATGGGAAATTTTTAACTATTTTCTAAGATGTTAACTCTAACCTTAGTACATGTAACTGTTTTGAATAATTAATTATCTTTCATTGTAAACTTTGCACAAAAGTGGTGATTGAAATTAATAGAAAGCTTTGGTGTAAAATAGTATCGAAATAAAATATCTCATTCTAATTTAATGCGCCTAAAAGTTAATGATAACACTCGTGTTCATTGATAGCGTTACTTTTCACTCAGTAATTAAACCCTAAGGTTGGTTTGAATCGGTGATATCAGAGCTCAAACAAAACCAAGCCACAATTTTCAGATTATCACATATTTAGGGTTGGTATGAAGCAGGTCATCTCCGTGTCAGAGATGAGTTAAAACTCGGTATAAGGGTGAGAGGGAGGAGAGAGTTTTTGAGAGGCAGGAAAGACTAACAGTACTTGCTGTTGCGAAAACACCTACATTTATTTTATTGGCCCAATGAAACTTGCCGTTGGCTTCGTAAGTACGTATGCATAGTATTGATATTCGTCATTATAATTGGCCTATGATATTCATCGGCGTTATTCACGCTTCCCATTTTTTTCAAATTAGTGTCCATTAGTTTTAATTTAAGTTATTAACGATACCACCGATTAATTTTTTTAGTCGTTGCCTTTGGACACTATGACTACCACCATCTTTAGCGTTGCTTTGAAGCAGCGTTACCCTCAATTCTTTTAACTGCCAAAATTTCCACGCTAATGTTTTATGCTCCACATCCTTAATAACTAGTTCCATCTCTCTCCACTAAGGCTTTCGTTTGCTTCTCTTCCCATCCACTTGTCCATCGACGAATTTCCGAAGGCCGTAGCAATTGAGGGGGCCTCAAGAGTCAAACACTCACCCGAAATTTTAAAGAAATGCGGCTTCGAGTGCATTCTCTCCAAATAAATACTCCGCAGAGTGTAACCTTTCTTCAATTAACCCGCTGTATTTTTTTTCTGGCTACGACCCTGTCTTTTTAAACTGCTCTTCACGATTATCTGCCAAGCCATCATTTAGAGAAGGATAACTACTCTTAGATGGTTAAGGAAAATTCCTTCTTTATCCTTTGGCTTATGGCTAATAAACTGAGTGCATATAATTACCCCAAATATTGACAATAGCACCACCTCCAGGGTGCTTGGCAAGAGGTGATTAATCACCTGGACGAAACATGCAATGGGTACCCCATATGCGCACCACGTGGTAATAAGGCAGTGTCCTTCATCGAAGAAATAGAAAGGCATTAAATGCGATTCATTACCAACCATTTGTGTATTCATAATATACAAATTATTTGGTTTTAGAAATCCCAGTTCAGACGAATGGCAATGGTCAATTTTAACCTCATTTGAAAAAGACTAGATGTGCGCCCATGCGATGCCACTCCACGTGACGTCACAGGGACCTAGGGTCTATACGAGTAGATAGGATTTTTACATCGTCTGAGATTACCAATGCATGCATGTGACATAGAGCTCAGGGAAACATATCTTAATAATCACCTATTAAGTACAACTGCCTATGGTCTTAAAGTTTCCTTCGTTTGATAAGGTGTTAATAATCCCTATTTAAGGCAAGCGCTGCCTGCTAGCAGGGTACTATGCTACCCGCTAGCAGCCATTATCGCAGCGGTGCATAATATCCTCGCCCCAAAGTCACCTCACACGGTGGCAGCGGGGACCAGATTGACGTCTCACGGGCTTTTCCCAGCATTCATACTTAGCCGTCGCGTTTTCGCGCGCTAGAAAAATTTCACTTTTCAATTAATCGCTTAAAATAGATATTGTCATTTAAAAATCTAAAAGCGTGAAACACGTACTCCAGGAGTAATAATCTTTCGATTTAGGCAATAAAAAAATAATAGGAAACCACCCTATTTATAATAATTATGCACTTATAAAAGTACTTACGAAGTGCATATTTGATGCGACCTTTTATTTAGCGCGACCATAGTCTGTCTCTTGGTTCTCTCAGAGGTTGAAGGAAATTCAGCGGTCTTCGTTACATACATACATATAGTATGCGGCACGCCTTCTCATGCAATGTCACCCGTGTCTCCAGTCCAACGCCCTCTCTCTGCCGTGTGGCGTGCCATGCGCCAACACACGTGACCCCCTTCTCCCCCTCTCGGCCCTCACTCTCACAGCTCGGAATGCATTGGCGATTTCAACGCCACCTCCCTCCCCCCCCCCACACACTCACTCACAACTTCGCATTCCCATCGCCGATTCCCCCGGAGAGACCTCACACCGCTCGCATGGGATTTCACTTCTTACTCTTATAAAAGTATACACGTAATTTTATGGCATGGACAATGACCGCAGCGGAGAAATAAATATGAAATTTTACAAACATTCTTATAATATCATGACAGTTTTTTTTACATCCCGCTCAAAAAAGAACTCAATAAAAAGCCTAAAAATAAACTGGCTCATAGCCCCCAATTTCCACAATTTTTTTCAATTATAGGGACAAAAAATTATGACTATCCTTTGAATTGCCATTGCCGGACATAAAACAGCAATGTAGTTGGTGTTTCTAAATTCTCCTCAGATATAAATAGTGTTCCTCATCTGCCTTCGGCATCAATTTCAAATTCACTTAAATGTTTTTTAAGAACATTAAAATGAAATTACGCCGAATATAGAAATGGGTTATAACCAATGCATCGATGGCCCAGCAGCACTTACATCAGTCTTGGCTTTTGCAGCGGGCGTATTTCCAGATAGATACGTAAAATTTAAACATATAACGAAGAAAACGACTTATTAGAACTTAACTGCGAAGAGATTGTTCCACCAAAAGAGAGACCTGCTTACAGCGAGAAACTTAAATATGGAAGTAAAGAAACAATTTTTAAGAACCTACATTTGGAGTCTGCTCCTATACGGAAGTGAGGCATGGACAATGACTGCAGCGGAGAAAGCATGAATAGAGGCCTTGGAAATGTGGTGCTTCAGAAGACTGATGAAGATCAAATGGATCGACCGAGTTAGTAACGAGGAAGTCCTAAGAAGGGTAGGAGAGAAGAGAAGCCTCATGAAAACCTTAACAAGAAGAATGAACAACCTTATAGGCCCCACATTTTGAGACATGATGGCCTGATGAAGACAATTGTCGAAGGGCAAGTGGAAGGCAAGAACGGAAAAGGAAGACCTCGAACAAAATATATGGAACAAGTAAAAAAGGATGTGAAAGAGAAGAAATATGTAGGTGTGAAAAGATTAGCTGATAGGAGAACTGAGTCGAGAGCTGCGTCAAACCAATCCTAGGATTGTTGACTAGTGATGATGATGCCGAAAATCAATTATGACTTTTTCGTTTAAATTGTAATGCAATAAAGACTTGCCTAAATGATCACTCTCTGCTTCCAGACATTATTAGTGCAGTAGTATTAACTGCATTTTTTTACAATCCTACGATTGGTACAGTGAAGCCCTCCATTTCTACCTTTCCGTAGTTTTTTCAGGTCCCTGGTGTTCCTCTTCTTCTTTGTCACCATCCGTCCAGCAACTTAATTATCAATCCTTTCGTCTCTTTTGGGGATTTTCCCTTCATTTTATTCCTTACTCAATCACTGTGTTTTGCGACCGCCGCGTCGCGTCCTCCTCTGCCCTCTCATTCCAGTTGTTTTTCTGTCGCCAACACAACGTCTGGAACGCGTCCAGTCTTTACTGATCGGATTTCCCTGTGATATATTTGAGCTTGATGTTCAAAATTAAACAACATCATAAAAAGGGGTTGATGTATGAAGTACTAAGGTTGCGATGGCAAGAGAGATAATTAAAAAACAAGTTGAGAAATGTTTTCTCGGGCTTCAATCAAGCACGTATGAAATGCTGGTGGCACTCATCCAATTTATAAGATACGTATCTTGATAAATGAAAACGACTATCTCGAAAACTGATGGACGGCAAAGCGTTCTGGTTGACTTGTCAGTCGCGTAAATATGGGTGATGAGGGGAGAAGATCCCCTCCCAAAGCCTTAGAGAAATGAAAAATTACTTTTAAATATTGTCTAGTTTTGACGCATAATAACTGCATCCGCTTGAAGTTATGAGTTATAAGTGCAAAAATGATGTAAAGTATATTTATGTACCGTAGTATATGTACAGTCATTTTAGTTTATGCAGACGATGGCACGTAAAAAAGTACAAAAATATCAGGTTTACTGAGCTACAACAATGTGTAACCATGGAAGCTGTTAATAAGCACTCACGAAGCAGGACCATTACCTAGAGCTCATTTTCTAAGATTTTTTCTGTGCTTAAACTATTATGTTTGTAATATGTTAATTTGTATTAAAAAGCTATGTTTAAAAAATAAAAAAATTCAAAACTTTTTAAGAGCCTGCCTGGTGGGGGGGTCGCCCCCCATGGCCCCTATCACCTCAAAGCATATTCTTAGTTACGTTACTTTGACTTGTTATACATAAATATAAAAAGATACGTTATACTTTAGGCAGTGAATATAAGACGGACGTGTAGCGTCACGACTCCTAATAAACTCAGACTGCCAATTCCACTGATTGAGCGGTATCTCCTTGAACGGTTTACTCCCTCATGTGAATAAGTTGAAATATTCAGGGTGGGACGTTATAAAGAAATTTGTACATTTGCGAAAAAATTGAAAGCTAATAGCAAGTTTATTTTATCCTAGCGTAGGCCGCGAACATAATTAATTCAGTGTATACTTCATTGAATTGATATTATTTGCTGCTTTTATTGTTTTTGGCAAACTATGAAAAAGGAAACTTATTGCAACTTGTAATGATTGTTTTTTTTTCTGTTTTAATTTCTCCAGGTTCCTTATGCCTCCTTCATACCTAGCAGTGGCCGTTGCTGTAATTTTTCATTCCATGCACGCGAACGCTCTAATGCTTCTGATATCCATGCAAATCAGAGGACTAATAACGACGCAACCCGGAAACGTCCGCAAGAAAAAGTAGTCGCGTAACAAAATCAGAGAATCCACTTAGATTTGCGTCCGCTGAGTTGGAACTTTTTTCTTTTCAAAGTAGAGGGTACCTCGGGGCGCGGAGAGCATAAGTTAAGTTTGAAAAATCTGGGAAATGAAAAAAACTCCAATGGCCGTAACAGGGGACCTCGTCGCAGGTATAAACAAAACACTGTGTTGGTATGCTGGAAAGAGAAGATTAGCAGCAGTGACCAACCCCAGCCTCTCTACCGGAAACCCTTCACAAACACTCGTTCAACTGTGAAGAAACCTTCGCGAGGGTTTTTGGGGGACCTCTCTGAGGCTGCTTCAGTTATGATCATCACTCAACCTTGTTGAAGTGAAGCTTAAATCCTCGGTTGCGTTTAGAAGGGAATCTTGGATTCCGAAACCGGTACGCTTCTCCCGTCCAGGTGGCAGTTCCATCGCTCATTTTCGAGCAAATTCTTCCAGAGTATAATCCACGTAGTAAGTGATGTGTGTGTGTGATTGATTGTGTGTGAGTGTGATTTCTTAACTGAAGCAGCCTTAGAGAGGTCCCCCAAAAATCCCTCGCGAAGGTTTCTTCACAGTTGAACGAGTGTTTGTGAAGGGTTTCCGGTAGAGAGGCTGGAGTTGGTCACTGCTGTAAACCTTCCCGTTCAATCTTACCAACACAGTGTTTTGTTTATACGTGCGACGAGGTCCCCTGTTACGGCCATTGGAGTTTTTTCATTTCCCAGTTGACCTTGAGGCAGTAGAGCTCACATTTTTATCTATCTTTAAGTTTGAAAGTTTGCAATGACCCATCATCAATTTATCTCTGCATATACGGTAGGAATGCCAGGACAAAGATTTCACGGGTTTTGATGAATTATGGCATAAGTAATGTGTGAGACTTGACCCGATTTTAAAAATACTGGTGCAAGTTGCTTCTAATTTCTGTCTTTCCACTGTCGTGAGTGAATATGCTCTTTATAGCCTACGTTTACACCCATATTTTGATAGCATTATTCATCTATTTGCCATCAATCGATCAAACCATTGGTGAATGCTGACTCCTTGATATTTTATAGCTGCCTTTATCGAAGAAATATAAAAAATAGATAAAAAGATATAATGTAAACATTTTCTGACCAAAAACCTGTATCAAATTGCAATATCTGCTTTCGTTGGCGTTCGCATAGGTGTGGAATTCTTGATATAGTGACGGATGTGCTTTTATTGGTTCAGAAGTCCTGTAAGAAATAGTCTTCAATAATTGGAATTAGGTTCAAAGGTTTATATCGGGTCTTCAAGAGACTAACGTTAAAATCTGTTTTCGGGTTTCTTGTTGTGTAACTTTCTCGATGGACTCCAACGTTTCGGATACCGACTCAGGAACCTTCTTCAGAGAAATGAGTGTCAAGGGTGAATTTAATTTTATCTTATCAGATAGCGATTAAATTACTAAGAAAAGTTGAATGGAAATTTTCTTCACCGAGCTAGTTTTTAGCTTTTGAAGTCATCATCTAGGTGAAAAAAATATCTTTGAGACTATAAAAAAGATCTTACATATTTATTTCTGAATATCGTGATGTGCTTCTGCGTAGTGATGCCTGAAAAGGGTCTAGCAGGTTAAGGTGGCGGAAAGTGCCCCAAGATATTTTGAAAAATAAAAAAATACATTTTAAATGAATCAAAAATTGTTTTTCCTAAAAGTTTCAGTCATTAACAATGGAAATTAACCCCAAAAAAATTGAAACACAATTTTCAGTTTTTTACTATATCTCTAGCTATAATTTTTGTAAAATTGTTTTCTTGATTTTAAAATGTATGGACTATTGCGACCATATTGATTTTTTCCAAAAGTTTTTCACCGAAAACTAAACTTTTACATAAGTTTGAAAATTTCAAAATTAAATTTAAAATGTTAGGAATTAATAGACACGCCGAAAAAATATATGCTGTTAACCCTTCATCATAGTATACTCCTAATTTTTTCAGAATTTTAAAATTGGTGGAGCACTGTCAAAAAAACACGAATAATTGCTTTGCGCCATTTGCATCTACGTAATCCAGGAGGATATTTGATTTGATTGTTGAGAGTAACGCTTTTTGATCAGTTTTCAATACTATTGATTAAAAATAAATCTATATATATATAAAAGAAAGTCGAAAATCGTGTTAGTTAGAACACTTATAACTCGAGAACGGCTGCACCGATTTCAATGAGATTTGGTTCTTTGGATTCGTCTCAGGCGGGGTTAACATATAGGCCATTAAAAAAAGGATAATTTCACCAAAAAAATTCATCTCTTTCCAATGGGCATGCTTTTAGGAGTTATAGTAACACAACAATTGATAAGTCGGTCAAAACTACAAATTAAATAATTTGTTTTGTTTTTACCACTTCAATAACTGAATTTAGTAACAATATAACATTTTAATTACTAAATGTATTCAAAATATTAATTAAATTGAAATTATATTTTAAAAATTTATTAATTCGAGCTGATTGTAAGCCCAGCCGTGGCCCAGCTCGAGTTGACACTTCACTACCGTGTTTGTAAACAAATCTCCAAGCAATTGTTGACAAACGGTAATGTCCGTGTTCCTGTCGAGGAATCGAGTAGTTTTAACTCATTTCCTTGGAATTATTGCAAATTAGTTTCAGCGGAAGGTGAGCTCATCAACAAAGAGTTCCAGAATATGATTGATCACCAAAAGAATCAAAGATGGTTGATTTAGCGAGCAAGAACGAAGATGTGGATGACTAAAACGAGGTAAATTCAAATAGTTCGTACTCTGCATGGATTCGAATCTTTTAAATGTGTAACAAACGAAGACGAAATCACCAACTATCTATCTGAATATTTTAAGTCCTTGAACGTACCTGGCTTACCAAGGCACGATTTACAGAGAAATGTAGTTTCTGTGCTCATGTTCTTTCGAAGCCTAAACCAGCCATAACTATCCAACGGAACGTGTTTGATCATTAAAAAAATTGGTGATGAATGTGATTCACGCAACTTTACTCAAAGGAAAATTCAAAGGTTAGGAAGTCCTCATTCCGTAGATTCCATGATTTCAACTCATATGCCCTTTTGAGCTTAAAAGTATTCAATTTACAATTCGTGTTGCATTCGTGATAACGATTAAAAAATGGCATGGTCATTCTTTCAGTTTTTGTGTTGTTTGTGCTCATGTGCTAATGAAAACCCATGATTTTCTCATGGTCAATTTAGCGTGCTATGTTCACGAGTCGATAAACCAAACTCTGTATTTCTTCCTTCGCTTCAAGTGCGTAGCTAGGATAGGGGGTTTTGGGCGCAGCTAATACCACGGGTCTGTAGGGTATAGAAAACTCGCTAAGGTAAGCGGGAAGTGTGGGGGGACTTCCCCCAGACATTTTTTAAGATAAATGGTTCAAAATAGTGGGTTTTGTGGCTGTGTGAATAGTTAAATATGTTTTGTTTGTTAGTCATCCGTCCCCCAAATATTAATAACAAAATCTTTCATAAAAAAATTCTCTAAGCTCTTGGGGGGGGGGGGGTTTATCCCCCAAAACCTCCCCTCGCTGCGTCACTGCTTTGCTTCGCTATATTTATTTAGCTTCATCCGCTTCATCTTTCGCCTGATAACAAAACAAAAACTGTTGTTTCTCAGAAGGTGCTTGACGCAAGACATTAAACCCGAATGTGTAGGGCTCACCGTGGTGCGTTTACGCATGCAGTACGTTTACGCAGTGCATTTTTTCCAAACAGAGATACTAAAACTCAGTGGCGGCTCGTGAGTCAAATGCTAGGGGGGGCGCACTCCACCGGGGGGTCATAATTTTTTAATATTTCGTGTATTTTATTAAGTTTTTACGGCAATCTAGGAATTAAATTTTGTGATGCCATATGTTCCGTTTTTTTCAACAAAAATACCTAGTTTACCCAATAAAGCTTGATTAATAAATACTTAATGCAGAAGACTCTCGGTCATACGGATCGGCTTAGTCCGGACTCTCGATTATACTGATCAATGATCTTGAAGGATAAAAATATATTTGCTGCGATATTTTGCAAATACAAACGGAAATACGTAACTTTCGGTTTTAGCGCCTACATTCTTTGTGCGAATATGCCCGCAATTCACTTCTCTTGTTCGTTTTGCAATCATAATGCGTTATTTGTCAAATCTATACAATATTTGCAATGATTTATGTAGCAATGACACTTGTAACACCTGAGGAGGGAGGGGAGTGTCACTGACTTCCACTAGGCAACAAACACTACTAGAATGCACGCGCTTTGCTATGGCAGATGTAAACTTTGATTGAGGTGTTCGCGTTGCTTCTTGAATACAATACGATTTAAAATCAATAATTAAAAACACAATTTTAACAAAATCTGAAATACTCATATTCCTTTAGTTATATTGCAGAAGTCCATCCTTCTTTCCTTTTGTCCAGCAAAGTGATCAATTACACGTAAACCAGCGCCGGACAACAATTTCTTTCCCATTGAGCACATGGCAATGGTACTAGTCTATAATAAACAAGGGACGACACAAAATAGGCCGACGAAAAATACGATCAAAAAGAACAAGGTGGCTGGACACAGAATTGGGACAATTTTTCCCTATATTTCCCTAAATCAAAAACGAGCACTGTTGATTAATTAAAATTGTCTTCTTGAATGTACACACAGCACTAAGAAACTTCTTAATCGGCAATAGGGTAGTTTCCTTCATCAAAGAAAACGAAAGGCATTGATTGCGATTCGTTACCCACCATTAGTGTATTCATAATACACAAATTATTTGGTTTTTGAAATACCGGTTTAGACGAATGGCAAGGGTCAAATTTTATCCTCATTTGAAAAAGGCCAGATTGGCGCCCATGCGATTCCACTCCACGTGACGTCACAGGGACCTAGTTTCTACACGAGAGGGTAGGAGTTATACATCGTCTGAGGTTACCAATGCATGCATGAGGCACAGAGCTCAGGGAAACATGTCTTAATAATCACCTACTAAAACTGGCTAAGGTCGGAAAGTTTTCTTCGTTTGATAAGGTATTAATAAACCTTTTTTAAGCCAAGCGCTACCTTTCAGCAAGGTACTCAGCTACCCGCTGGCAGCCTGCGACGTATCAGCGTTAAGCCTCGCCTCAAGGTCATCTCACCGGGCGGGAGGGGGAACCAGAAATACGACGTACGGAGATATTTCCCGGCATTCATACTTGAGCGTCGCGTTTTCGCGCGCTTGAAAATTTTCACTTTTCATTTAATCGCGAAAAATAGATATCGTCATTTAAAAATCTAAAAGCGTGAAATACGTACTCCAGGAGTAATAATCTTTCGATTAAGGCAATAAAAAAATAATAGGAAACCACCCTATTACACACAGTTAACTCCTCGAAAATGATGTCTGAACTCATTTCACTCCGTTCTTTCCGAGTCTTGCCGTTACTATCATACTATAAGGACGACTCAAGGGAGATAGAAGTCGTGGTCCACTAATGCTGATTCAGCTGAGGGACGAATTTAAGGTCAGCAAAGGCATTCAAGCAAACAGAAGACGTCACGGACCATCTCCTTGAGTCTAAGATTCATATGTGGTAAACACACGAAACGCCAACGGGTCGCACTTGGAATAACCATGTCTTCGAAATAATTGCCATGATATAATAGAAAATAAATTCTAGATCGTAAAAGAAGACGACTCTGAGCCACAGAGAGAAGGGAGCTGTAAGGATCTCCGCACCATGATATGAACTCTTCGTAGCCACTTAAATCAGACCCAAGTGGACATTTTCCGTCAGACAGCTACCGCTCTGCAGCTGAGGAATTAGGTGAACATGAACTAATAGAACAAGGACGGCTAGAAAAATTATGAATCTACACACAAAAGGTGCATTGTACGCGGCACTTCTTGGCATTCATTGAATGACTCTATTTAAAGTCACGTTTTACGGGTTAAATCATGTTCAATCCTTCACCCTATCACGCACGCACCTATTTCTTAAATTATAAATCAGTAGGGAATGTTAACTGATTTTTCCCAATACTGCAGGCCTTTTGATAAATTCATCTGAAAAATAAGTTCCGCATTTCTAATAGTCGGGAAGATATGAATACATTGTTAAGGCCTAAATATTATAATATTAGTTTCCCCAAGGTTCTTGAAATTCGTAATCATAACAGAACTGTGGCAAATACTCGAGAATAGTTTTCCTACGTCAATACGGCCTTTAACTGGTTGGATTTTATGTGTTCCGGAATTCAAACACCCAAAAACGCAAGCATAATGAGATAATTTATTTTCTGTAGCAATACCTACCAGTAATTTAAAATTAAAATCGTATAGCTACACCCAGTACAGTGACCATTCTGATTCCGTAGGTCCCTTTTCTGTGGCAGCACCAAGTAGACGCCAGATTATACGCCCGCCGGCCTGCGCAGCGATGTCAACTCACACGTCGCTCTGCGCATTCTCGGACGACGTCCCAAGACTTCCATAAGACACAACGTTAGACGCGTCATAGCACCAGCGGCCCCCACCACTACCACTCTCCATACAACTGCATGGGGATGGATTGGGACGTTCTGGCCAGCGCCCCACGGCTACAAATACGAACTTCTCTCGCTATTTCTTTTCGTGTTTTTCCTACGCTTTCGATGTATGCGACTGAAAAAACACTCTGATTAGTTAGATGTATAATTATAAATTAATGGATATTAATTTTTTTTTACTTTTTAAAATATTTGGGAGGGGCGGCGTCCGAGAGTCCTTATGGGCAAGCCGCCACTGCTAAAACTGGCGCGCCTGAAGTCATTTAATGCGAATGCTGCTTCATAGGGGCTTTTCTTGCACGATTTTGAGCATCAGTCAAGCGTCGGTCTGGGGTCGTGTCAACCTGCCCCCTGAATGGGCCAAGTGTATGCAACAGACTTGGACCTAAAAACATTTTTTTACAGCTAATAACGCAAATAGCCAACAACTGAATGCGTATAATTTTTATTTCATGAACTGCTTTATTAAACCACAATGCCCAAAATTTCTTAAGCTAAAACGTAAGAAAATTTGTTGAAAAAAATCCGCGTAAACGTGCTCCGATTCACCCTATGTAGATTCAATAAAGAAAATGTTTGCAATTTCAATCAAGCAAGTTTGGTACTCATTTACGTAGTTTTATTGAATTTGTATCCTTATTTTATTATAATAAATTAAACATGATTAAAAACGATACAGCCGCTCTTGATTTATAAATGGTGTAAGTAAACTGTAAGTTCATTGATTGTTAGGCGGTACGAATTTCGCCGGGTCAGCTAGTATTAGCATAAACAATGCCCACCTCACAAAGATTAAATGTAATTAATTGTTATAACCATACAGTTAAGTTTTAAGCTAGTCTTCAAGCTTCAAGGAATACAATGTCTGCCGAAGATGATTTGTGCTTCATATCTCATGACTCTAATTGAGCTCGCCCCGGGCTTCTTATCTTTATCCATCCAAACCCGCCTTCGGTTGGAATCGCTGAGGTTATGATTACATAACATGAGTCTCATTCAATGAGGTGCTCTTCAATTCAATTCAATTTCATTTCATTTTTTATAATACACAAGCTATTTTACGTCTTGTGCATTACATTTGTAACATCAAATTTGTGTGATTTAATTTGTGGCGTAACTCAAGGTACGCTTCTTTTTCACTTAACATTACTTACTCTGCATTGGTAACATTGAATTAGTTACTTAACTTTATGCACATTTTATCAGTTGGTTACCATCAGCCGTTGGCAGCGATTTTCGTCGATTGCATAGCGTCTGTTTTGGAGGTTTTATCACGGCACGATGCGTCTTGTTAGGCGAGCGAGAACTTTTTCACGCAACGAATGGAGTTCGGCGTCCGTGTTCGTGTTTATAAAGGCGGGCAACAGATGGCGCAAAGGTACTATTTCGAGAAAAGCTCGAGAGAGGCTTTTTGGCTTCGAGGCAATCGGAGGACGAGTACCAGGGGAGAAGTTTTATGAGATTTAGTTTACGGCTATGGTTAATGCCTTTGTAGTTATATTTATGCGGGAACAAAATTTAGTCCAATTCAACCGACTGCGAAAATAGTGGAAATTTAAAAAATTTAGGGCAATAATGCCATAATATGAGAGTACATATATATTATTTGTTGTGAAAAAAAAACTCGTAGAAAATGCCCGTGTATCGTACATTAATAAAAATAATAATAAATTTCAAGAAATGTTGAATAAAAACTTATGGCTATTTCGCAGCGTAAATTTTCTTCGGGTGGCCTCAACGTTACCCGACTGATGCTGGTCCTGTTATCAATGGAATCTGATGAGGTGGTAATTTAAATTCATACATATAGGTATCCACGGATATCTATATGTGAATAAAATTACTATTTCATCAGATTTTCTTAAATAATCGACCAGAATCGGACGGGAAACGTAGGTCCACCAAAAAATTAATGCGGCGAAATAGCCCAAAAGTTTTTATTTATCATGACAAGTATCCGGCAACGGAAATAGTGGACAAGTATGGGGTGATGACGTCGATTTTTCGTCGAGAATAGATGTAAAAGTATGTGACGGATTTAAAACCGAAAGAAAGGGGTCTTTATATTTCTCACACTGGCACATAGCCAGGCTTCGCGGTGACCTTGGATGATGTGCGGGTTGTCTTTATCGGGATTTCGTTGTTAAATTTGCACGCATTGGGAAACGATGTATATTATGAAGCGATGCATAAGCAATTAATTTGGCATGCTTGCTGATGAAGTCATCTTCAGTTTCCAACAATGGAATAGTCTGAACTCTTTCTACCTGTCCGAAGGCCCGCCAGTTTGTCTAATCCTGCACCTGTGTCTTCTCTTCGCCGCATAATATACAATGCGGATATGTGATTTTCACTCCTCTGTTTCATGCTTTGGATCTTTTGTGAATTCATTTATCACTAGATATTATCCTGTTGTAAATGGCGATTGCATTGCATGTTTTTCTTCAACTTGATGCGGTGACAGACAATATGAAGCGTAGCTTTATCGAAAAATGGAGTGTCAAGTTTAAGTGTCCTAAGGCTAGTGGTCTCTGCATTGGGTGTCTCGAAAGGAAAAACTTTCGGGGGCAGAAGCCAATAAAACCCACTGCACTGTTAGAATTAGCAACATAAGGGTATTAATAATAAGCCGATTTGAAGTGAACACCCTGTCGAAAATATTACGTAATTAATTGTGTTTAGTGTGCATAAACAAACCTGTTAATAATTTTATTCCACATGTATTATCGGATAGGTTCCCGTTAATTAGGGTGAGGTACAGCATTTCTTCAGTTGTCTGCAAATTTACTGCGTAGAATTTACTCAACGCTAGATATATTTATTGATTTCTTTGTCTATTCCACAAACTTAGGTATACCCTTTTGTATTGCCTCTTGATAATGACACAGGCGTGTTGATACCGGTCGAGGCCGAGCCTAAGAAAGAGAGTGGAATAGACAAAGTCATAAATAGAGGTGGAGTGTTTATCTTTCCAGCTCTCTGTCCCGTGGGTGTGTGTGCCTTCGATGGTCGAACACTCGCAGTACTGCAAACCGGGTGGAAAATTTGGAAGCACCGTGTTCCATCCTATTACAACCACAACAGCGTGACTCTGCTCAGCGATATCCACACGTGGAACACGCGACATTGAGGAAACAAATTTCTGGTCCCAATCCATAGGTCCTCGCGTAAGGCGGGATCACTTATTATATGCACTTTGCCCGCTCATTTAACGCCCTTTAGGATGACTGGTCAAGGATAGGTGATCCGACAGCTGGCAAAAAAATACAATGTGGCCTAGCCACATAATAATATAAATTATCTAACACCATATTAATTTTTTACTGATGACTGTATTCCTTCATTTCCGTATCTATAACCTTTTAAAGAGAGCCCTGGTCCAGAGGAAGAGGGGGCCGGATTGTGGTCTCATCTGGGCCAGGTAAAAGAAATAGATAAAATTAGAATAGCCATGAAGAATTAATGCTCCCTGTCAACCACCATTTACTACGGCAAAGCTTGAATAACGCGCAGCAAAACAGCCAAGTTCCTGAGCGTCACCTTGGACGAGAATACTAGGAGCGACAATACCACTGCGGCGGTTCGAAAGGCAAAAAGTGCGTCTGCAGCCATTTTTCCACTCCTCCAAAGTCCTCACCTAGGACTACACGCTAAAAAGATACTCTACACAGTCATGATCCGGCCACTCTCACATATAGGTACCCAGCCTGGGGATCCATAGCTAACACACACTTGCATAAACTCATAGTAATACAGAACAAGACACGAAGGACAATCACGGGCGCCCCCTGGTTCGTCCGCAACACGTACATACACGAAAACTTTAAAAATGTATATAATATATCAGAAAATGTTGTGTGATTTTCTATTAGTCCTACATTCTTATGTTACGCCTGAATGTTTTTCTTTTAATAAATACTGATATTGTTTCAAATGTATTTAAAATGTCTGAAAATGTTGTGTGGCTAGATACCCGGATATCCGAATTCGGGATGCAATTGTACGTATAGGTATGCTTGTATAGATTTATATTTGTTATTGTTTTTTGATTTTTTTCTCTATTTCTTGCAATTACTGAGTCTTGCTGTAGTATTTTTTTCTTTGAAACCTTGTCAAATGATTTTTACTGAATTGTTGTGCACTTGTAAATTATCTCATGGGCCAAATGGCCCACGATAATAAATTAATTGCATTGAATGGCAAAAATCAAAACACTGACACAATGCCTTAACGATATCGCAAAATCATTCCAACACACTCTCAACAAAATCCAAAACACTCTACTGACACCGCTCTGGAGTTACACAGACAATCCACACTTTAAATATTCAATATCAATAACAGCAATCACGCTTCCAATACAATAATATTTAAAAAAAACATAGCCAATTAGAACAATAACGCCACACACAAAATAGAAAGCCGAACGTAGATTACCAGCAACGGCTGAACATCGCGACTATCATCGTAAAGGTTACCATACTCAGCGTAGCGTAGCGTAAAATAAATAAATAAAATGGTGACTTGCCCTCTCTGTGATCCACGTGTGGACAAACCGTTTGAAACCCGACCCTCGTCCTTTTCATATTCCCACCCACACGACACGACCAACCGGCACCAAAGACAGAGAGAGCCATTGGGACGCAAAGCGCATCCTCTCTCGCACGGCACCGTGCGGCTCTGCTTCGCTCACGTGCCTACTAACTCCAAATGGAATCAGCACCTCGGATAAGAAAAAGAAATAAAAAATTATATTGTGAGCGGGGTCGTGTCGTGTGGGTGGAAACTTCTTGTTGTCTCTCTCTCCCTCGCATCGGAGATGAGGGTGTGGACGGAATACTTTTAAAATTGATCTCTAAGCCAAATGGAAAGGGAGGAATTTAAAAATCAGGTGTTCCGTGTGCGTAATACGATGATATTCCTATTGGGAAAGTCCAAACTTGCTAGAAAATATCTGATTTTATATTGCCACCCTGTCGGACGCGTGGACGAAAAATTGCTTCTACACCTACATCTACATAATACCCTGCGAGCCACCTCTAGGGTGTTTAGCAGGGTATGATCAATCACCAGCATGCATCATGCAATTGGACTCCCACATGCACACCACACGGTCCAAAAAACGTCTCGTATAATTAAAAATTATACTACCACATACTGTTAGAAATAATATTAAAATTAAGAAACATGAATTAAGTTCTACATAGGTTAGTAGGCTACACTACAATTCATCTGATGTATTTATGAGTTCTATCGCTGCCGTTATAATCTCTAATTGATCGTGAAAAAAGACATTCTGAATCTGTCTGTTCTACAGTGTATCTCTCTTATTTTGTTTATATGAACTGATCTTCCGTTATATGTTGGCGTCCATTAAGATATGGCTAACTTCGTTAGAAAAGACACTGCTCTTGAATTCATCTAAAAGGTTTAGTCTAGTTTTCAATCTACGTTCTGACAGAGATTCCCATCCGAGTTTATCTAAGAGGTCAGTTACATTAACAAGACTATCATAACGACCTTTCACATACCTGGCAGCTCTTTTTGCACGCGTTCTAACTCTGTTATTAAGCCTTTTTCATGAGGGTCCCAAACACTGGCAGCGTATTCCAAATGTGGTCTAACGAGGGAAAAGTAGCTAATTTCTCTCACTTTGTCGTCGCACTTTCCTAATATTCTTTTAACAAAACCCATTCTACGATTAGCTTGACCGGTTATTTCTCGAATATGTTTATTCCACGATAGATCATTATTGAGTCTAACTCCTAGATATTTCACGGATTCAACTGCCTTTAATTGGGTGCCCCGAATTATATAACTACGTTGTAGGGAGTTGTTCTTTTTCCAGAAATTCGTTACGACGCATATTTTCAAATTTAATTCTAATTGCCATGCACCGCACCACGCTTGGATAGCAGCAAGGTCATTCGTTAGTTCATCTATATCTTTGCTGGAACAGATTTCTCTGTAAATTACAGCGTCGTCTGCAATTAATCGTATCTTACTGTGTACTACTTCCCCCATGTCCTTTATATAAAGAAGGAATCGGATTGGGCCTATGACACTACCCTGAGGGACGCCAGAAGTGACTCTAACCTCATTGGAGACTCTACCGTCTAATACTAGGTAGGAGAAAAATTTAGGCTTTCTTCATGAACGAGGAAAGGTTCGTGATGCAATTGCACTCGTGGGAATTAACCTCAGGAGTGCGTCGGAGAAAAGAAAAATTTCGGACCTTTGCCATCGTGAGCGGCTCATGTCTCAATGAAACCCGCACAACGGCGCAGCAAGAAATTTTTTATATTTAAACGAGTGGGTTTAAGTGGATGAACCCTGGCGTACTCTGACCCTGCTGGCCCATTTACTGGGAAACTCCACTACTCCTTCCTCCAGCAAGCTAATTCGCCGTGCACGTGGGGAGTGAAAATGGATTAGGGCCGCCCGTCGCTAGGGCGACGATGTGAAACTGCCCGGTCGCTACGAGACGGGTCATCGCCGTTTCTATCCCGGAAATAAGGCGTGCGTCTTTTTGTCACGCGCAGATATTGCTCTTTCTAGGAAAGACGTATTTTTTCACTCAATTAAGCGCTAAAATGTGTGACTAAAGGAAGAAAACGAGTCAGTATGTACCATATAGCACTTCTAAATATTCTTTTTGAGTTAGGCTTATGAAGAGGACTTAGTATACAGTCATTATGTGCAATTTATTAGTAGAAAGTCGGTTTTTTGCTATTCAAGGTCTTAATTATTTTTAAACGCGCTGAAAATACTCACTTTTGGTATGTCTACTTCATCATCATCACCGGTCAACAATCCTAGGATTGGTTTGACGCAGCTCTCCACTCAGTTCTCCTATCAGCTAATCTTTTCACACCTACGTATTTCTTCTCTTTCACATCTCTCTTTACTTGTTCCATATATTTTGTTCAAAGTCTTCCATTTCCGTTCTTGCCTTCAACTTGTCCCTCGACGATTGTCTTCATCAGGCCATCATGTCTCAAGATGTGGCCTATAAGGTTGTTCCGTCTTCTTATTAAGGCTTTCATGAGGCTTCTCTTCTCTCCTACCCTTCTTAGGACTTCATCGTTACTAACTCGGTCGATCCACTTGATTTTCATCATTCTTCTGTAGCACTACATTTCGAAGGCCTCTATCCTTGCTTTCTCCGCTTCGGTCATTGTCCATGCCTCACTTCCGTATAGGAGTATACTCCAAATGTAGGTTCTTATAAATTGTTTCTTTAATTCCATATTTAAGTTAACCGCTGTAAGCAGGTCTCTCTTTTTGTGGAATGCTCTTTTCCCAGTTAAGCTCAAATAAGTCGTTTTCTTAGTTATACGTTTAAAATACACGTATCCATCTGGAAATACGCCCGCTGCAAAAACCAAGACTGATGATAGTGCTGCAGAGCCATCGATGCATTAGTTATTACCCATTTTCATATTTTGCGTAATTTGATTTTAACGTTCTCAAAAAACATTTGAGTGAATTTGAAATTTATGCTGCCGGAGGCAGACGAGGAACACTTTTTATATCTGAGGAGAATTTTGAACACCTACTCCAACTGTTGTTTTATGTCCGGCAATTATAATTCAAAGGATAGTCATAATGTTTTATCCCTGTAATTGAAAAAAATGATGGAAATTGGGGGCCATAAGCCAGTATATTTTTAGGCTTTTTATTGCCAGTTCTCTTTTGAGCGGGATGTAAAAAAACTGGTATGGTATTTTCAGAATGTTTACATAATTTCATATTTATTAATCAATATTTTTTAATGCTAGTAGATTTTTTCCCGATGCCGATATTGTATCTTAAATAAATGGAAATAATTCCAGTAAAATATGGTACTTGAATTCAGTTTTATAGATCGGAAAAACAACAATATAAAACCCAAGAATCCAAGGGTTACAAGTCAAGGGCACAATAAACCGGCGAAATTCAAGCCAAGGGCTTTTTTTTTATAGTTTTTGAGATAGGTGCAGTTATTTTTTAGTGTGGTACACCATTATTTGCACTAATCGCCAAATAAAAATTGCACTTGCATCTCTTGGCTTCAAGGACCCTCTTTCTTCTATGAGTATGTTTGACGCCTTAATCTTCAAATCCTAGGTTTTTTGCCTTAATATTGGCAAATAATGGAAAAAAATCGGCGAATATTATGTATTCAAATTTTTAAAAAGAAAAAAAAACAAGTAACTAATATACCAGTTTGGTGTTATAAAAGAAGAAATGTTGATAGTCAAAGGTAAAATATTTTTATGCATAAAAAACGATATAATAATAAAATGCCATTCATGACTGATTTTTAATGTCGCAATGGAAAATTGCTCAACTAGTATCAAAGTATGCTAGTTAGTTTAAGTTGTTTTTTTTTACGCAAACCACGCTCGACGCCGGCAACCCATAGACTAGCGCAAAGTAGAATATATCTTTGGTCAGCTGGCTGTTTGAGGCTCACCGTGACAGCATGTGCGTTCGCGCGAGGATTTTTCACCAAAATCCTCTTAAAATGAAAATGACTACAAAGATTTTGCACGACCTTTAAAAAACCCGTCGCAATGTTTACATTGGAAGTCTCTGTGATTGCCAAAAAAATGTTCTCTAGTGGTTTCAGAGACTCTCCTTCAAACCCTTTGTGAATAGAAACCTTTACAAATCATCATGAAAAACCTATGTAATTATAGCATTTAAAAATCTAAACCTACTCCTTTTGAGGAAACAACAGAAGCGTACGGAAATTCTCTTAGAAAACTCTAGAAAAATCTTTCGTCTTGTTATGTTTCTCATAACCTGAATATTCCTAAGAAGAAATTGTCAAAAGCCTCTTGAGATCCACTGGTTTTCCTCTCGGGTGCCTTATGCTAAGACTATTTTCCTCTAAATGAAAGAAAATCCTTCTTTCAATTATACGTTCCACTGTGATAGATCTAGATCAGTAACATCTAAAATACTTTTTTTGAGCATTCTCCGCTGTTCGTTACGTTTCCTCGCTCAGTTTGAAGTGCCTTCTTTGAAACCGTGCTGTGGATGCGTGACGCCGCGGCCATATTTATGCATGGCACATTTATGCATAGCATGTTTATGCACAGCATTCAGCTTGGCGAAGGAATCGTAAAAGTATTTGTGTCCAATATCGTCTCTTTCTCAGATAAGCGAGCATCGCTTCTACATGGGCATATTAATATCTCCAAGGCGAGCGAGTTGCTATGACAACTGCCCGAGACCGTCAATCGGGAAAACAGAGTTATAAATTCACGCACTCTTTAGTCCTATTTATATCTGCTCACTTCCTTCCACGTGTGGTTTTGCAAGCGCAATCCATTTAAGAGCATTAAGCTGGCATTCCTATTTCCCACTATTAATGTTTTTATTTAAATCATGCATTTTCTGTGATTTTAACGTTTAAGATTTTTTTCACATTCAGATAGCTTGAAATTTTTATTCCACTGTCGGGTTTGTCTCATTATACACGCCAGACTGGAATAGAATGCTTGCATGGGGTCAAAAATCAGAGAAGAATGCTAATTTCCCTTGTTTTACTGTTTAGCCTCAATAGATGTCATCTCTGTTGGAAAAACCAAAATAATCACGTACGCGAAGAGTATTTCTTAACGATCGTTTAGTCGTTAATCCTTGATAGCTTAAAGCACCCTCCTTGTATCCCGGTCACGTGAATATCGTTTAGGCGGGAATTTTATCTTCGAAACTCCTCCATCCTCCATGCAGAGAGAAAGAATGAATAAAATGGCAAGTTGAAAGCGGGAAAAATCCGAGACTTTTTAACGAAAGGTGCATCCCGTCACGTTTCGTCCCTACCCTCTAGCAGACTCGCCAATTCCATTTAGCTTCGTCGTCATAGTGAGGTTAAGTGTCGTATGCTGAATGGTGCCACCCAGCTTTAAGTTCATGTATAGACATTGAAGCGTTGACGATGAAGAACATGCAGAATTGGAGGGAACGTCATTGGTGTGCACGGTGACCTCCGCGGCAGCGTCGGGAGTTGAATGCGCTTTGGGCTGGGTTGGAATAATAACGACCGCGGTAAGACCCGCGCAACAAATTGTTTTAAAGAATATGCACCCTTAATAAATCCAGCGCGCATCGGAGTCATTGAGGAGAATGAGGAAATATCTGGTGATATTGCCGTTGTGTGGGAGTCGCTATACGGTGCAGTGCGAGGAATTAGGTTTGAGGATTAATCAGAAAAAGAAAAAAGTTGTGCAATAAAGCATCGCGAGCAAGGAATGTGAGCATATAGAGGAAAGAAGTAGGTGGCCCCAAGTTACTGCAAATAGAGCAGCTCAACTGTTTGGGCTGCACACTAGAGGAAAACGGATGCATCAGTAAGGTAGGTCAGGAAGACGCTCGCAAAAGAGGCGTTCATGATCAGGAAATATCTGTTGATAGGACCGATGCATAAGATTACAAAGAAAAGGAAAGTGATAAACATGATCTAGATATTAGCTGTTTACCGTGCAGAAACACGGGCACTAAGGAAGGAGGACGAAAAAAGACTGAAAATGTTAGAAATGTGGATCAGGAGAAGAATGGAGAAAGTGAAGTAGACTTAGAGGAAATACTGGGCATTGATTTTAGTGAGAAAAGAAGACCACTGGTGGAGATACAGAGTAGATAAAAAGCTTGGATGGAGCAAGTATTGAAGAGGGAGGGGATGCTGATTACAGAGTTTCGTAAGCGAGGGAGGGGAGAAAGAGAATAGGATTTATAGACAGGGAGTTGGCCGAATTGTGAACAAAAATGGGACAGGCCAAAAATATTCGTAAAAATGCGTATTCTAAAGCTGGCAGCATATTCTAAATGGGGTCTAACTTGGGAAAAGTAGCTAATTTCTCTCACTTTGTCGTCGCACACTGTCGCACAGTGGACTTGACACCCCTCCTAGAAGTACCGAATGGAGTCGACTCCTACCTTATAATTGTTTAGTTTTTGTAGTTTGTCTCCCTTTTTATTTATAAATTGCTTTAATGTATCACTCCTGCTTTTACCGCAATATTTCAGACGTGGTTTAAAAATATATAATTTTTTAATATGCGAGATTCGACAATACCGCTTTAAAATTCTTTTTTCTCACATTTGAAGTTGTTTCAATGCGACTATCACAAAGGAATTGAATAATACAGCAAACATAAACTTTTAACCATATGTAATTGCAATGGTTGAATGATTAAAAATGTTACGTGGGCTGCATGGAAGGTTTGCTGGCCGAAATTCGGAAAATATTAGTCAGGGCAGAGAAATAAAAATCGCGAGGAGTCAAAATGACTCAATCGGTAGTTTTAGTGTTAAATTGGAGAAAATTCCAAGATTTTTCATGACTTTGTGGATCATTTGACCGCTTGTTTCGGCTACAGCAAGATTTCTAAACTGGAGGAAGAGTTCTCGGGTTTCCAGCCGGGTCCAAGGGTTATTCTGCACCGACGTTTCGAAGGCTAAGTCTGCCATCGTCTTCAGGGTGAATCGTCGTCACGGTCAGTCGTCATCAGGGTCATCGTCTTCACCTTAGATCCTTCAAGATTTCTAAAGCTCACTGGCGTTTTTTTCGTATTCATTCTTTTTCTCCCCTTAACGTCCAATTGCCCGTCATTTCTATTGGTGAATGAATGGTACTTCGCAGCGATTGACTTCCTTCTGAGATTATTTAATTTGAGTTATGTTCCCCAGACATACACAGCAATTTAGCGCGGAGTATGTATAAATCACGAATCCAATTCAACGAGACAATTATTTCTTCGGGAATCACGGCGCGACATGGTCTCCAAGCTGACGTCAAACAGTAACTATTGTGCACGGACGTCCATTCACTTTTACTGCACGTATCTTGGCGGGTAAGACTCAGACACCTCGTGAACGTCGATGTAATGAGTCTAGCCATGTGTTTTTTCTTCTGTTAGGGGTAACAATAGTTTCGCTGTTTACGAAAATTACGGTGCTAAGACGAATGACTATACGGTTTCTATATACGTTTCTTCCTTTGCATTTCTATCTTATTTTTATGTTCACTGAATTTTTTCGTAAATCGTCTTTCTTGGGCATTTTGAAACTATACTTCTTTGAGTTAGATTTTAGCATTGGATAGAAAAACTAAAAATAATTATCCATCGCTGCCTGATTTTAGCTCACTAGTTCAGAGTGTTTGTGTGCCTTGAGTTTCATTGAGGGTTTTAGTTCGTGCGTTAAAGTAAAATCTCTAATATGAACACGTGCACTTTCTATCATGAACTGCAGCTGCCCTAGCAGCCCCCACCATGCTCCTGTTGAGCCAGCTTTTCGGGGATTATGAATATCTAGATAAAATCACTGGCGAATTATTTTTGCTGCATATGGATATTTTTTTATTTCCCATCGTTCTGTGCTCCTGCGAATTATTCCGTCTAAACCAGAAGTCACCATGTGCTTTATATGCAATGGTTAATTCATGCGCGAATCTTGCCCTCTAGACTACACTGTGATAAAAATAATAAAATACAGCCTGTGTTAGCTTCCACCATTGTAACACTACAGTAATTCTCATTCATGTTTATTTTCGGAAACTTTAAAGGTAAATGAAAAAAAAGGAATCACATGTTAAAGAATGCAAAATATTGAGTGCAATAATGAATATGCTTGAGGGAGCGATTTCATTTGTAATGCAATGTTTTTCATCTGGATTAAGAGTACTGGTTTGCAGTGACTCAGTTACTTTCCCATATTCCCTATCTCTGGTTACATAACATCGTAAACAGGTGGAGTGGTGCCTGCACTATTTCCATTTCTTCTTGTGCGTTTCCCGAACGCTATTATTCGCTTCTCCCCACGCAAACGGGAGCATTGACGGAAGTGGAATGGCGAGAGGGACGCAAAAGCGGGAGACTCTGAAAATGCCGCTGATAAGGGAACGACAAGGTCACCGGATGCAGCTTTATGTTCATGTGTGTGTGTACACATATATAGAAGCAAACACACGGACGCGCGCGACTTTATTCGTGTGCGCTTGGATATAAATAGCAATGCGATTCTTTTGTCCTTTCTCTTGCTATTCCTTTTCACGTTTTATGCCTGGCACATCTCAGCGGGTTATCATTTCACTTTTCAACATTCACGAATTTTTTTCTCGCTAATACGATTATGGCAGTACGTTAGAGGAAAACGGATACAGTATTAAGGACACTAGGGAGAGAATTGCATTAGCAAATGAGGCTTTCATGAACAGGAAGGAGTTTCTGAGAGTAGTGTTATGTAAGACTTTAAAGAAAAGGTTTGTGAAGAGTTTGATCTGGAGTGTAGCTCTCTAGGGTGCGGAAACGTGGACACTGAGGAAAGAAGACGAGAGAAGATTGGAGGCATTCGAAATGTGGGTATGGAGAAGAATGGAGAGGGTGAAGTGGACGGAGAGGAGGAGAAACGAGGAAGTGCTGGACATGGTGGGTGAGCAGAGGCAGCTTTTAGATAAGATACGGAGGAGACAGAAGGTATGGATGGAGCGAATACTTAGCGGGGAAGGGATGTTGAAAATGGTGTTAGAGGGAAGAATATTAGGGAAACGAGGGAGGGGAAGGAAAAGAATAGGATTTTTAGAAAGATTAAAAGGGATTTACATTGATTTGAGGAAGGCAGTGCTGGAAGGAGAGGGAGGCTCCCAGATCACTTCTTGAATACTCCATGGAAACCTACCTTAATCGGTAGAATACTATAATAATAATGGCCGAAATACTGTAATTTGTATTGCTTTATTTTCGTTATCAATCAATGGATTGCAAAAAAATGCTTACTTGCGTATCATGTACTTGCTGATTATTTTTACAAATTACTTTACTCCTTGTTTCAACCCGTAGTTTTTTTTATGAACGGATGGGGGTAGAGCTCCACCCGGACTAAGGTACTGGCAATTTCCACGAGGTCTGAGAGGCTTTTCCATTGCCTTGAGACACTCCGCACCTCGAGGATTATCCGTGGGGTGTCCGAATGCTTCGCCCGGGATATGAACCTGGGACCCTCCGTTCATCATGAAATGCATTTCTCACCTGCCTTCCTTACTCCGTCTTTGACTTTTTACTTTATTTTTATTAAAGTATTCTACCGATTAAGGTAGGTTTCCATGGAGTATTCAAGAAGTGATCTGGGAGCCTCCCCTTACATCATGCACTCCCCTCTTAAATGCACAATAAGACCTACTGCCTTTCAATCTATCTAAAAATCCTATTCTTTTCCTTCCCCTCCCTCGTTTCCCTAACATTCTACACTCTAACACCATTTTCAACATCCCCTTCCCGCTAAGTATTCGCTCCATCCATACATTCTGTCTCCTCCGTACCTCATCTAAAAGCTGCCTCTCCTCGCCAACCATATCCAGCACTTCGTCGTTCCTTTTCCTCTCCTTCCATTTCACCCTCTCCATTCTTCTCCACACCCACATCTCGAATGCCTCCAATCTTCTCTCGTCTTCTTTCCTCAGTGTCCACATTTCCGCACCGTAGAGTGCTACACTCCAGATCAGACTCTTCACTAGCCTTTTCTTTAAACTCTTACATAGCGAACCTCCCAGAAGCTCCTTCCTGTTCATGAACGCCTCCTTTGCTAATGCAATTCTCTTCGTAATGTCCTTACTACTGTATCCGTTTTCCTCTAACGTACTGCCTAAATAGTTGAATTGCTCAACCTGCTCAAGTTTTTCACCACCCACCTTTATCTTAAGTCTAACATTCCTCCCTCGTGAGGCTTTACAAAACAGCATAACCTTGGTCTTCTTGTGATTAGTCTTCATCCAATATTCCTCGCAACGCTCGTGTAACGCATCCACTTATTACTTTAGCCTGAAAAATGTACTGTATATGCGTTTCACGAGGCTTCGTCGTATTAATGATCAGGATGGCCTGGAAGGGACACATCACCTAGTACCGTTCGGAAGTCGGTCAAATTGCCGCTGGAAAGAGGGAACCCAGATTGCACAGCGGTATTCGCAGTGGTCCCAAAGACAAATGGTTATGATTCGATCCCGGACCAGGGGATTTTTTTTCTCGTGGTTATTAATGTGAATTTCGCCGCCCTTATTGCGGTTCGTTTGAAACGAGCCGCATCGGGATGTCATCTTCTGTTTCTTTTGTCGTGTCGTTAGAAATTGATAGGATGTGGTGTGAAGGTTTCTTTTGTATGTAAATGCCTATTTTCATATTGTTGTAAACAGCAATATAGTGGTCGTCATTAGTTATGACACATGGTCACACGAAAGGGGAATTAAAAGTGGTTTCGCCAAGGAGTTTAATAATATTTGGGCTGGCCTTATGACTGATATGCGAGGTTTAATGTATCGGAAAGGGCCATATTCAATTGGTGAAGGATAATCTGTGTGTATGTTGCCAATTTATGTGACAAAGCAATCGATCTTTTTTAGTGCTGAATTTATATGAAACGCCTGTTTGGAGACGGGTTTCCTTAGAGTATCCTAAGCCCATGGATTTTATCAAATATAAAATAAACGTCTCCTGTTCTTTCCCTCTTTTCAAATATACGGGCCTGCTTGATTGATTACACAGTCGATTTACTTTCCTTAAAATTTAAAAGTGTCTTGTTTCCCCATCTTATCGATCACATAGTCCTGTCATCGGTGCGATGATTAAAAGAATAGTGGCTCACTTGTAGAAAGGAAGACACAGTCACAAAAGGGTCCCTCACAAAAAGAAGAGAATTCTTCAGTCCTTTTATTCTCTCTGAGAGCGAATCTTCTTGGAGGTATTACGCATGGCTTCTCTCTCTCTCTCTCCTTAAACTTATTACGGGATATTTGTAGGCGTTCTCCACTCCTCGTACCTACCAGCATCATTTTTTCTTTAGTTCTTTTGTTACTTCCACGGTCCCCGATTCTTCCTCGTGCCTCCTCTAGAAGATATTGGCGCAAAAACAATGGGGAGGGCTCAAAATGAAAGGAAAGAGTGAACTCTTTTTTTTTTCTCTCCCACCGTTTTTCCGAGCTGAGAGAAGCTGCTCGCTATAAGTGTCTCATGTCGTCCACCTTGCCTCATTTGTGCTCTTGAAAGTTATATTTTCATTTTATCAGCCTGTAGGTCAAAAATATTTTTTGCTGTTTCTTTATTGTGTATTTTTATAATGATTGGTGTATAGTCGTCTGATTCTAGAAAAAATGGTTAACCCCAAACAAGGTTCAATCGATGGGGTACCTAGCTACTTGTTTTTTTATTAAATTTGTATAGATAAAGATATGTAAACAAACGAGGAATAAATATAAAAAATAATTGCATGTGGTAAGAAAACCTTGGAAATTTCGCTTTAACAAACAAAACACTATTGAGCCTACACTCCAGCATCATCAGGACCAATTAAGTTTTCATTTTTTAAAGTGGAATTGGCAAAGTTTTCTTACTTACTACCACAATAGAGTATCACAAAGTATCATCCGTTAAAGTGACTCTCAATTCAATTATAATTATCTTCAACCCTTGTGCTGCCACTACTCTTGTCATTCTATTGTATCCTTTTGCTCTTATCCTGGTGACTCCATTTTTATATGTCTTTCCTCTTCAGAATTAATCTTATTATCCCTGCTTTTATTCATTATTCACTGTCAGTTTCAGTTTCTTTTTAGTTCCAATTTCATTATCGACGCCTGCAGTACATTCGCTTCTGGAGCTTTTGCGGTATGCGGATTGCCTGCACACATATTTTGTAGCCACTGCATGTGTATCGGAAAACCATGCATTTCATTTAATATCCTTACATATCAGTGAAAGTCATCGTTGATTATTCGCGGGTACCATGAAATTTTATTAATATTATTATAAAAAATGAAGTGTCATAGTGGATTCCCCTGGTCTAAAATGGTCTCCTCAACAGATGCTTTGTGGGTAGTATCTAATAGTGAAAATATTTTGGGAGCGGGGAGGTTGACGAGGGTTCTGAAGTTCCCAAAATCCTCCGACCTCCCCAACAGCAAGCAAGAAAATTTAAAAGCATTGATGCAGCAATAATCAAGATTTTGATAATGGATGTGTTGTATCAGCTTTTTTAGGCGAATTAAAGCTTACAATACTTCATTAATTTTTGTTGAATTTAAGTTATTCGAAGTCCGGATTTGCCTTTCGATTCAAGTTATGACTTAAATTTTCATTTTTGGAAAACAGCGAATTGAAGGGTGGAGTTAAAGATTGTTGGAGGAAAATAATTATTCTCTATTCCCATGGTTTGGTGCGTGTGTGCATTTGTTATATGTTCTTGCCATCTACTCTTCAGTAGGCCTACAGGACTTTTTTGTGCATATTTTATCGTAATCTATAACCAGTTTTACATTTCCTGAATATTTTAATGATGCTTGAATTCATGTTTGACATTGCTTTTACTTTATTTTTCAGGTGAGTGCTCTCCGTTGGTGCCATTACTCGTCATTCCATTGATTTGGGGCGAATGTGAGGGGGTGAGACTTAAGGTAGTAAGACTCCCACTATTTTAACCACGGCCTGGGTTTGGCCATCCATTCCAATAGGGTAGTTTCCTTCATCAAAGAAAACGAAGGGCATTGATTGCGATTCACTGCCCACCATTCGTGTATTCATAATATACAAATTATTTGGTTTTACAAATCCCAGTATAGACAAATGGCAATGGTCATTTTTAACCTCATTTGAAAAAGGACAGATTGGCGCCCATGCGATGCCACTCCACGTAATGTCACAGGGTCCTAGTTTCTATAAGACTAGGTGGGATTTTTATATCGTCTGAGATTACCAATGCATGCATGAGGCGTAGAGCTCAGGGAAACATTTCTTTATAATCACCTGTTACAACTGCCTGTGGTCGGAAAGTTTCCTGCGTTTGATAAGGTATTAATGATCCTTATTTAAGCCAAGCGCTACCTGCTTGCAGGGTACTCTGCTACCTGCTAGCAGCCTGCATCGCAGCGGCGTATATATCCCCGCCCCAAAGTCACCTCACATGGCGACAGCGGGAACCAGAAATACGTCACACGGGGTTTTCCCAGCATTCATACTTATCTTTCGCGTTTTTGCGAGATTGAAAATGTTCCCTTTTCATTTAATTGCGGAAAATAGATATTGTCTTTCGAAAATTTAAGAGCATAAAATGCGTACTCCAGGAGTAATAATCTTTCGATTTAGGGAATAAAAAATAGTAGGAAACCACCCCATTATCATAAAAATAACATATCCTTCATGCCACAACTAAGGATCACAATACGCTAGAGAGAAACTCGGATGACTACGACTACTTTGAAGAGCATTGGAGATCAGGGTCTGGGACATAATATGAGGGAGGGAGCAATGAAGAACAGCATGAGAGAACTGAATACGTTAGCTAGGGTGAAGGGGAAATGGTAGGCTGCAGTATACCAATCTTTTGATTATAATAGTGTGAGGGAATTGATGGATCTGCTAAGATTGTAGCGTGGCTTCTTCAAGCGATTTTCTCCTGCAAAACGGGGGGAAATGCACTCCAGCCTCCCTCCTCTCCCTTTCCACGAATTTATTCTCCGCTGAACTTGCTCGTCGCACCCATTGTTCTCGTCCCAGAATCCCATTAACTCCCCCACCCTCGACTTCCCATCATTCTCAGCGACCGCCCCTCCTCTCCCTTATCCTCGCTGTCTCTCCAACTCACCGCTCTCCACATCACCTTTCCGTTTCTATGGCAACACTACCCTACCTACCCGCCAGCGCCACTCCATCCTGCCTCTACGACCCTCAGCTCACATTTTACCACACCTCTCTCGCCTGACATAAAAAAATAGCGACAAATAGGGTAGTTTCCTTCATCAAAGAAAACGAAAGGCATTGATTGCGATTCGTTACCCACCATTAGTGTATTCATAATATACAAATTATTTGGTTTTAGAAATTCCCAGTTTAGACTAATGGCAATGGTCAATTTTAACCTCATTTGAAAAAGGACAGATTGGCGCCCATGCGATGCCACTCCACGTGACGTCACAGGGACCTAGTTTCTATACGAGTAGATAGGAGTTTTACATCGTCTGAGATTACCAATGTATGTATGAGGCACAGAGCTCAGGGAAACATTTCTTAATAATCATCAATTAAAACTGCCTAGAGTCGGAAAGTTTCCCTCGTTTGATAAGGTATTATTCATCCTTATTTAAGCCTAGCGCTACCTGCTAGCAGGATACTCTGCTACCTGCTAGCAGCCTGAATCGCAGCGGTGCACATGTCCTCGCCCCAAGGTCACCTCACACGGCGGCAGTGGGAACCAGAATATTGTCACACGGGCTTTTCCCCGCATTCATACTTAGCTGTCGCGTTTTCGCGCTCTTGAAAATGTTCACTTTTCTTTAATCGCGAAAAATAGATATCGTCATCAAAAAATCTAAAAGCGTGAAATGCGTACTTAAGGAGTAAAAATCTTTGGATTTAAGCAATAACAAAATAATAGGAAACCACCCTATTACCCGCGCGGGACACTTCGTGAGTGAGTCTCGTCAATACTCATGCGTCAATAGTTATTCTGGGTATGATACATATCCTAATAGTTCTCTCTTGATCCTCCCCATAAAAGCTTTCCCAGGGGTCTCCAATCCGAATATCTCCTTGTGCCATCCATCTTATTTAAATGGCCAAACCATCGCAGTTGTTCCCTTTCTACCTCGTTCACTCCATCCTTTTCAAATTCCAGTGTTTTCATTATTTTCCCTCACTTTATCCGGTCCAGTATTTCTCTAATTTCTTCTCATGAAATCTCTCTCGGCAGGCAATATTCCATTTCCCGTGCCTCCGCTCTGTGTGCTCTCCCTACTACTCTTTCGTATATTATTAACTTTTTCCTGACATTCATCCCCTTGAATGAAATTTATGGCTGTTGTATAACATCTTCCCTTGGTAATTCACTCACTAAGCGACGATGCTAACTTATACATTTCCGCTACTATAACAAATATGAAGTTAATTCAATATCTCACCTCTCCTAGCTGATACAAATCTAAAAATTGATGCAACCGTGTGGAAACCAGAAAAAATGCTGTTATTATTTTTTTATTTATTTAAGTAATTTTCACAAGCAGCCGTGACGCCAATTTACTGTGAAATTTTTAACAATGATACAAATTAGACACAACACAATAACAAAATAAAAACAAACAAAGACTTAACCAGTTGGGATAATATACATTCACTTGGCAGACATATTGGACAGAGCTTGTGCGTTGAATTTTTTGCAAGAAGGGTAAAAATGAACCTATGGTAGGAGGGAGCGAATTTAGAAGGTAGGAGAGTCAATTTAATTCGTTCTTATTTATTCGGAAGGTGGATGGAAACCATTCCAACGGTAACATTTTTGGTTTGAATGATTCGAATGGTTGAAAGTGATAATGCGTGTTTTTGCGTCATTACCTATTCCCTTCCCGTAGACCTCTAGTGTACCCAATAACCCCATTGCATCTGCACCTGCAGCCTCACCCTGGAAATTCTTCACTGGCGCACCCATGGCCGTTGCTTTCCTCGCGCTGTTCGTTTCCGCTCACCTGGTTGTCTGCTATCATCACCCCCCTTCTCCTGCAGTTTCGTAATTTTGGGTGAAAGAAAGATCTTGATCGAGCAAAACGGAACGCCTTGCATATGGCAGCTGAGGTCAGCGACCCGTTCACGTGAGGAGATGAGTCTTGCCTATTGTTTGCTTTTACTACGAGGAAACAGGGTTTGTTGAACTCCATCGTATTGCTTTAAGCTGGGGTGAAATCATGTCAATATTTTTTATTTTACTTTTTACATCCTGTCTAAGACTGCTTCCGCGTTTCCTTCTGAAATTGAGGCAGGTGATGGATGCTTCTGAAACGGGTTTTTATATTATCCGAATGAGCATATAAGGAAGTAATAGGCTCTGTGTCTTTACTCAATAACACAGGGAGACACTTCCTTCATTAGCATAATCAGAGTGATACGAAAAAAGTGAAAAAATGTGCCATATTTTATTGCACGCGTCATGTTGAAGACAGTGGTTACACTATTTTCACTTAATTTGACCTAGAATAAATTTTATTATAAGTTCATATTTTTATTATGAACCTCATTTCATTTGTGTTTGGTTTTTGGACAAAGTTGGAACAAAAAGGAAGAGTAATCGTTTAGCAAAAAGAGGATGATGCACACAAACGTAGAGATTTTCTCGGTCGCCCTCATTGGAATACATAATTTACTACTCCTTCCATTTTTGACTTCTTTACATAGGTATATCAGCCGACACTACTCTTTACTTTATAGCACGTTACTCTTCATCTAATGGTGTAGAGCTAAACCCTTAAAAGAATTATGATTTCAAAGCGTGAGTAGAGGTATTCAATGGCTACATCATAACACTTATTTCCGGCCATACTTGAGGACAATATGATTTGAGGAATCTTCTTTGGTCTCGTAAAATCATTCTCCTTTTTCAGGGAATTAAAATATTAGGTATTTCAGCATTTACCAAATCGTCGTAAAGGTTTATGCTTTTCTTTTCCCGTAGTATATAGAAGACCCAAGACATTATAAAGGCAATGACCCAAGTCAGGTGTTGAGTCCTGAATTTTCCATGTTTTGCTACAATAGTTTGAGAAAAGAATCCTTCCTTAAACCCTTTGTTACGAAGTTTTTTCTCCTTTTACACAATTGCCTTTCTTCAAATGCCACATCCTGCCTCGTATAGCATCCGCTGTTTTATTTGATTGATTTATTAAAACTTAGGGATTCTCGCTAAGATGAAAAGCTTATTCCCGCTGTCGTTTCAAGATCACTGACATCGGCGTATACAAATTATTTTGAATCTGCAGTGGAAAATGCCTCGTCAAACAAAAAGTGAACGTATAAATTCTTTGTTGGAAAGACCAATGGTTTTTATTTCAACTGGCGGCGGATTTGAAGTTCTAAATAAACAAAAAGTTGAGATGGGTGGAGCCTGGGAACAAATTATTATTTTACGTACACACGATACTTACTACATGCCATATCCATTCCATTATACATTCAGAGTAACAGCTCTAATAGCAGCAATGATATAGACTGATTATTCCAAATTCCTACCAAAGGTACTGGAGCCGTTCTGGAATTCAATGAATTTTATTTGAAATTCAATTGCCTTGGCTCCAACTAAAATATAATAAAATTCCAACTTGATTTTATATTATAAAACTCTATGTAAATTTGAAAATTTCGCCACGAGGACTACACTGCGATGGAGAAAAGTTTAATATTAATTACGAATTAAACCGCAGCCATTTAGGCCTACAGTGCAGAAAAGGGAGGGAACAATAAAACTTCGCTTCATTCAAACTTGTAAGGGGTGTAAAATAAATGGTATATGAAATCGTTCGATCCATTCGCTGCACTGAAAAAACACTTTGGATATGAGAATCGTAGGTTTGGGTGTCACACCCACACCTGAGATGAAGGAAAGGACTTGCCCATACATTTGGTTGTGTCACCCAAAGGGAAAGGGTGATGAGGAGTTGGATGTTCCAACTACTCCTTTGGTTGCTACATCCAAAGAACATAGACGACTACTTTGGGTGTGGGAACCAAAGCGTTGGGTGGCTCATCAGAACAACGTTTGGGTGCCGAATGAAAACTTTAGATCACCTTCCCAAAGGATTGCGCCCCTCCCCCTTCCTCCCTCCTTTTCAACTCCACTACACCTTAATATTGTTCTTTTTCAATCCATTTAGAAATAGGCCACTAGGACAGTTCAACTAAAAACATGAGAAAACCTAGCTCTGTGGTTATCATAACATCTATTATCACATAATTCAACATAGTGTAACGTGCGTGGGTGGAAAAATAAATATACCCATTCATAGAACACTAGAAAGAACATTTCTTCGCAATACATAAACACTCTGCATGCACACACATGCATGTGTTCCCTTTACAGAAAAATTAAACTCATAAGTGAAATAACCGAACTAATAGGACTACAATAGAAATAAAACCACCAAGAGCCCTGAAAAAGTCGCGGGGATGAGTGCATAGCGATTCATTCATTCCCAATATGTGAAGTAGAATATTTACACTCTCGAGAAAAAGTATTGAAAAGTTATGAATTTATAGATAAGGTCATCGCGAATATAAGTTCAGCTGACATTCCGAATTATATCTCCTCGTGTATTTCGGATCGCTCTGCCGTCAGAGACGCGAGCGGAGAGTTTTGTAAGCCCAATTATACACGCGATAGTTGACACAAGTGTAGTTTCCAAGTGAATAATCCTCTGTAATGGCAGTAAGATTACGCTGCGCCAGTCATTCGCGCCGTGACTCGAGTAATGAAAAGAACACGACAAATAAGTTAGAGGTTCACCCCTATGTCAGTGAGGAGAAGTGTTGTTTGGCGCGTCAGATGGGAATGACAAATAGCACGATGAGCCAGCCGAAGGCCACGATGCGATGGCTGGATCGCCAAGGTCACTTCCGCGAGGGCTTTTTTGTTATTTTGTTCGCGATATCGAGACGTATTCCGAGTGGTTGATCGTTTGACAAACTCCTCGTGACTTCCCAGCGTCACCGACCACCATTTTACGTCGATTTTCAGTGTTATAGTATATCCCGCGTGAGTCCACAAGCATGCATATAGTCAGTGTCGAGAAATAAATAAGAATGAATGTTAATGAAATCAAAGAAAAGGCATTGGGAGAGAATATCCATGGAGAAAAAATTAGCATACTAAGATTTGCTGCTACTAGTTGTTATAGTAGAAACAGAGACGGATTTGAAAAATATTCTGGTTAATATGGGTTGGGTAATGGGTAAATATCAACTGAAAATAAGCACGATGAAAACCAAGATATTAGTATGCAGCAGAAGAGGAGAAGTCGAGACTAACACTAAAATAGGGAAGCAAAAACTGATAGAATTGGATGAATTTAGTTATTTGGGAAACAAGATAACTAGTGACGGGAGAAGCTGTAGTGATCCGGAAATGGAAGATGTCCATTTCCAAAATATGTATAAACATGTTGTTGTGTGACATCTCAGAATAGCCAGCTATGACAAACTATGCCTCGGGATTTGTACCTTTTCACTTTCTGGAACGCGTAACCTTCCTCTTCCCCTTCCTTTCCCCTTCCTCTTGGACGAAAACATCCTGGTTCCACTTCCCTATATAATGGCACGGTGTAGATGCAATTGGCACTCGGTCACTCAGGACGCACTCAGGGACGCACCCAGTAACACACAGGGCAGTCAGCAATGTAGCCGTCAGTTGGAGTCGAAGCGCGGGCCGTATGGCCCGTGCGACCGAAGCGCCTCGCTATCCACCCGTGCCATCACCAGCAGCTCCTCTCCTTCCCGAGACTTTGGTAATATCTTAACTCTTGGCTATTCTGGACGCACAAATTCATTATTACTTCATGCATTGAATTGATTGAGTAATTGGATTTAATGGAAATAAACTTTGGATCAAATACTTAAAATACTTGTGTGTGATTATTCGCTTCCCGACACCAAGGGCAAGAACCCGCAACCCTTACAAAGCAAGAAAGAAATTATCAGCAGAAGAGCCCAGGCAAAGAGAGCATTCCACAAAAATAGACAACTGCTTACAGAAGGATGTTTAAATATGGAAGTAAAGAAAAAATTTATAAGAACCTACATTTGGAGTATGCTCCTATACGGAAGTGAGGCATGGACAATGACCGCAGCGGAGAAAGCAAGGATAGAGGCCTTTGAAATGTGGTGCTACAGAAGAATGATGAAAATCAAATGGATCGACCGAGTTAGTTACGAGGAGGTCCTAAGAAGGGTAGGAGAGAAGAGAAGCCTCATGAAAACCTTAATAAGAAGACGGAATAACCTTATAGGCCCCACATTTTGAGACATGATGGCCTGATGAAGACTATCATCGAGGGACAAGTGGAAGGCAAGAACGGAAAAGGAAGACCTCGAACAAAATATATGGAACAAGTAAAGAGGGATGTGAAAGAGAAGAAATACGTAGGTGTGAAGAGATTAGCTGATAGGAGAACTGAGTGGAGAGCTGCGTCAAACCAATCCTAGGATTGTTGACCAGTGATGATGATGAATCATAAATTAGGGATTGTGAAAAAAAGTTCCCTGACAGCTTCGGGGTTTTGCTAGAAAAATCAGCGTGGACTGGACGCCATCTATAATTAATCTGCAGAAATATTACGGAAAAATGTTGCACATAAGGTATTGAATTTGAGCAGAGATGTATGTATCTGCTCTGAGATGTATGGCGGAATCGATTTGTTTCTTAATTCCATGTTGCATACACGTTATTTTTCATTCTGAGTCGTCTTAATTCCACGATTCACGGTTATAGCAAAAAAAAACACGGTTGCACAGCGCACGGAATAAAATTAATATGGCCCAGAGCGTCCTCTTATCTTCCCGTTAAAACAAAATCGACAAAATCTCAATCAAATATTAGCACTTATTTCACCAGTAAATATCGGCGCTTTTTTTATCTACGCCATTCACGTTGGTTTCCTGGTATCACATGCTTAAAGTTCTGTCGGGATAATGCATTGCTAATTATTTCTACCAAATCAACTGGCATTAATAAGTGCGAGGAAAACAATTTAATCAACGTCAATCTAAGTTGGGCATTATTTTAATAGTGTATTCTATCGATTGAGGTGGGTTTTCATGGAGTATTTACGAAGGACTATGGCAGTTTCTCCTCCCGTCATGGACTAAAATGTTTCACAAGAAGAGTACCGTAGAATGGGGTGACTGCTACCTCGTTCAGATAACGATTGTCCCAACAATCGTTGGAACTGTCGTGCATTCACACAACGATGATTAAAACATGAGCTGCCCTCTAGTGCTGACATCTAAAATGAACGAGAAATTGACGGTTAGCAAAGCTGTTGAGGTATGCCGGGCAGTCCTCGCCCCTTACGAAATAACTCTGCTACACATTCCGCGATTCCGTCTTTCCATCTCTTAATGCTCTCTGTTCTACTGAATCCGCTCCTTGTTTAACTCCATAGCTTCAAAAATCACTTCCCTTTACCTATTTTCCTCTGCCACTAGTTACAAATCCTCTTTAAAATGCCATCTGAATAATTCACCATTGTCTAATCAATAGTGCCCCTTTTTTGTTTAAAAATTTTGTTTTCTGTTGGTTTTTATTAATAGGGTAGTTTCTTTCATTGAAGAAAACGAAAGGCATTGACTGCGATTCGTTACCCACCATTAGTGTATTCATAATATCCAAATTATTTGGTTTTAGAAATACCGGTTTAGACGAATGGCATTGGTCAATTTTATCCTCATTTGAAAAATGCCACATTGGCGCCCATGCGATGCCAGTCCACGTGACGTCACAGTGTCCTAGTTTCTATACGAGTAGTTAGGAGTTTTACTCCGTCTGAGATTACCAATGCATGCATGAGGTACAGAGCTCAGGGAAACATTTCTTAATAATCACCTATTAAAACTGGCTAAGGTCGGAAAGTTTTCTTTGTTTGATAAGGTATTAATAATCCTTATTTAAACCAAGCGCTACCTGCTAGCAGGGTAATCTGCTACCTGCTAGTATCCTGCGTCGTATCAGCGCTCAGAGCCTCGCCCCAAGGGCACCTCACTTGCGGCAGCGGGAACCAGAACGACGTCACACGGCGTTTTCCCAGCATTCATACTTACCCGTCCGTTTTCGCGCGCTTGAAAATTTTCACTTTTCCTTTGATCGTGAAAAATAGATATCGTCATATAAAAATCTAAACGTACTCCAGGAGTAATAATATTTCGATATGGGCAATAACAAAATAATATGAAACAGCCCTATTGTGCTATTGTTTGTTATATTTTAGGCATCATTTATTTAAGGAACAGCCACTGTAAAAGCCTTTGTGCCGTTCTTAGTGATGAAATAAATAAATAAAAAATATAAATAAATATATTTTTCGTGGACCGCAGTCAGGCCACCACGAGAGGAGAGTCTGCCTGCTAATGCCATGGGTCCACGTGCGCCTAATTGGTTGCGCAAAGTGAAGACGCGGTGGTGGTGGGTGGTGGATTAAGGATAGCCTGGGATGGGCGATCGCTCCAAAGCGATGTGGGAGCGTGAAGGTTAGACCAAGGTTAAACGAACAAAGGAAGGAGGGGAGAGAGAGAGAGGCACCCATCTTTATACATAAAAGAAGAGACCTGTAGACTCAGACACCGTTCCGCCCATCAGTATGGAAACCCAATTTGAAACTCTACCTAAATGTAAAACTTTGTCGAAAAACAGTGCCCACCATTTTGTAACTGCATATATAATAAGAATTTATTGATGATATTCTTTAAGATTACGGAAAGTTAAAGAAAAAACCCCAGAACATCAGATTATATGATTTTTTTATTACGCAAGAATCCACTTATAACTTCACCATCTTAGGTAAATGCACCAATGCCTGACCCTCAACCAGTAGCTGACCTCCTTTCCCTTACTTAGTAATAAGAAGAACCTAAGGCACTTACATTGCAACCTTCATCCAAATAATTAATCATCAAGATGTTACTTCGTTGCAAACACAGTCGATTTGGCAACAAAGTCAATAGTTCCGTGGCCGTTGCTCATTTTCAGTGGTGACTACAACTTTATGAAATTTGAGGCCGTTTGTAAAGAATTCTGATAAGAAGTAAGCTAGTCTTTATAAGTATTTTACTGAGATTATTTTTGTACTATTTGCGAGTTTATTGTTTCAATATATATTTGTGAGTTTTTGTAATGGAGTTAGATCACTTTTTAACTTCAAAGAGCTAATTTTCCTCTTACTTAGGGGGCGTCATCTTTATGTACCAAAATTAAACTGCAGGCACTAGTAGCTGACCCCAATGTCAGGCATAGGTGCAATCCATATTTTCTGTTTTTGTGTGCAATGAAGCCTAAAAAGGCATTTAAGCCTTCACAAGTAACATGAAATTGATTACTCAATGAGAACTGTGGCTGACCCCCGGGTCAACCATTGGGACACGGTGGTATTTTGATGCGCCTTTACCTGCCCTTGAGTTGAGTTCAGCTATGTAGTAAATAATTGACCAGTATTTTTAGGTTTAATTTGAAGTAAGGTTAAATATAAAGTCTTGACACCTTTTGAATCTTATTTGGTAGAGAAATGGCTTCTCCTAAATCAAAAATTGTAAAATATCCTGCGGATGACATGGTAGCAACAATCTCGGCAGTGAAAGGAGGAATGGGCATGAAGACAGCAGCAAGGCAATTCAAAGTGCCTGAAACAATCTTGCTCGACATAATATGGGTGTTAACCCAGAAAAAAGGAGGAGGGAACTTACTTCGGAAGATTATCAGTGAAAATTGAAGATGGGCGTTTTTATGGAAAATGGTCGCGTTTTAGCCTCTGTATCTCAGTAACGGGTAATAACTATGTCAAATGAAGTACATGCACATAAATTTCAATAATGTTTGAGTATTTCTGCGAATTTTCAAATTTACAACTCATAAAAAGCCATTTCGTAATTTTGTCCGGCTTTTTCGGAATTCCGCGGCCCAACGTGATCGTGGACGTGAGTTACCCCAGTACATTCCATCCGCTGATCTTAATTCCGATTGGGCTCATACTCCTGGAGTTTGACTCCAGGTTCGGTTGCTAGGTCGCGTCTGCCTCCGTCCTCGTCTGCTCTTGGTGGAATATGAGTGAGGGATGCAGGTCGCTTAATGTGTCAACCTCACCAGTTTTCACCGACCCGGCCCCGTCAATTAAGTGGGATTCCCGGGTGTCTACATACAAGGGTTGTTTCAAAAATAAGGTGCCCACATTTTTTTCAGACACAAGGAAATTTTTATTCGAAAAAAAACGATATCACCATTGGAAACGTTGATCTTTCAGCTATTTTTCCTCAGAGTCGCCATTTTTTTTCTGTGAATTTTTTTGTCGAGTAATCCACTTTTGCATTCCCGCCTAAAAGAAGTCGGTCGCCAACCGTTGAAAATCTTGAAAACTTCCTCTTGCAACTCCTCGTCCTACCCTACCTTTTCATTCAAAAACCTGACAATTGAAGATTCAGAAACCTCGGAAATTTGGACAGCCAGTTGCCGAATGGTGATTCGCCGATCTTCAAGCAGGATTTTCTCAATTTTCGCCACAACTTCGTCGGAGATCGACGGCCTCCCGCTTCGTTCCTCATCGTGGACGTCCGTGCATGTCCGGCAAACTCCCTACGCCATTTGCGGACATGCTGGATGCTAATGCACGTTTCCCCATAAAGATCAATTAATTGTCGATGAATTTCCACTGGTGTTAACTTTCTTACGTGCAAAAATCGGATAACCGCGCGAATTTCGTATCTGGCGGTGACGGAGATCACGGACGCCATCGCGTTTGGCTGTCAGTCCGGTAATGAGCGTCGCAGAGCCACGCTGATTGCTTGTATCGGCGGTGGAGGATCCGGCGAACACGGTAGTGTAGCCAGATTTTGCGTAGCACCACGTGCGGCAAAGTTACAGAGTTGGAAACCTTACTTTTGAAACAACCCTCGTACTTCTGCAAACGATAGTACATGGGGGTAGTTGGACCTCCTACTTAATAAATTTAATGTCGTGCATAGCTAAGATTAAGTCTTAGTCCCCAGTCTTGGCTCGGGGAACATCTCCGAAAAGCTGTATTTAAGAAAATACTCCGAAAGGCATCGGATACTACTAAAATTAAAATAAAATCAGAGCGAGAAATTTTATTTATGGTTCGTGTCAATCAATAACGCCATTCAACTGGATGACCCCGAGGAATGGAAGAGCGCCTGGGATCACTTGATCTCCGGACAGATCGGATCAGAGGACGTGATGGTTGAGGGTGGGGAGATACGTCAAGCTCATATTACTTATTTCTCTCGCAACCAGCTCTTTCAGCCTCCCCTTCCAGCGTGGGGTGTGTTTCCATGCGAAATGGAGGAGAAATAAATATGTCTGAATAAAAGAAAAGCGATAAAAATGAAACAAAAGCTGCGTGTAGTCCGAAGCGACCGTCTGAGGTGACGCCGTGGGGAAAAGAGAAGGGCAATCTTATCCCCATCAAAGTCTTCTTAATCTTAAAGAAGGCGAAGAAACCTCCCTCCCCCCCTCATCCACGCCCAAAATCCCTCTCCTGGATCCCCTCTCTCAAGTGAAAGCTTCACCACGAAAACGCGCAATGGTATGAGAACAGCGGGTAGTACGTGAGCATGAATAATGCAAAGGTTTTGTGGGGAAGGGGGAATACTTCACGGCTCGCAGAATGCTAGTAATTTGGCTGCGGAAAAAGGAAACGTGGAATTACCCACATGGGCGAGTTTAAGTATAGGAAACAAAACTGAGTTCATTATACGCAACCCAATGTTTGGTATCATAAGCGCACGGTTACATAATGGAAGTGCCTTCGTATGCTAGTCCGATCAGGTGTAAAGGAACAGCATATTTACCGGATCTAGTGAATGATTAGTCTCGTGACTGAATGGGATGCATTTGCTCAAAGTAACAAAAGAGTTTTTTTTCCTAAAAACGCTGGACTTTAATCGCACTCGTCTGAAAATCATTTCGTTTTCTTGCACCTTTTCAAATTACTTAAATTGATGGAAATATAAAATTCGTAAAAATTCATTCATTAAAAATTAAAATTAAATGCTAAATTTAGTTAAAAATTGAGAAAAATTTACTGCAACGTAATTTGTTTACGTGGACCGTACTAAAATTTCCGCCAGAAAAGAAATCTTGAGCCATGGTCAAGATCTTCGTTTACATATACCTATTTGAATTTCTTACCTATATAGCTCTGAATTAATTAATATATCTCTACCATTCATCCTCTTGTTAGAACCTTCCATTAATCAACTCAACTGATATAATAAGTTACATAATAATATAAATTTTATTACTACTTAATGCAGCAAATTGCATTTCAATAGCAAAGGTAGACTGATTGTGGGTAGCCTTGAAGAAGAGCCTATTTAAGACCAACATCAAATTATAATGCATTTTGCTATTACTTAAAGATACATGTAGCTCGTGTAGTGATACCACGACAATGTCTTAAAAATATAAGTGCGTATCTTAAAGCTACTTACTAATAGTTTATTTATAACTCATTTATATCAATTATTTACAACAACAGCCCAGAATGGGGTAACACATTATGTACCTTTGGTCCTACATGAAAATGACATCTTTTAAACAACTTCAAATTTGGTTCTTGTTTCTAGCGATAAAATTTTTTACGCAAGGTAAACGGAAAATGCAGGTAATGAAATATTTAAAGTTAGTAAAAATATAGATGTTTCAATGGAAGAAAACGTAAAAAGAGAACAGCATTTGTAACATTTAATAGCAGATGCTATTCTATTTGCATGAATAAAATTTGAATAACATTTGCACTCTTTGATTGCAAAATGCTATTCTCCTATATTTTGGGTGTGTCCGAAGGCTGCACCCGGGATATGAACACAGGATCCCTTGATTAGCAGCCAATCACTCTACCCAGTGGGCTAACACGCTCTCGTATTTATAAAACTGATCAGTGAGCAATGGAAACTCATTTACCTACCATAAGGATACGAAAACCCCTGAGATAATGAATGCAAAACCACCGTGATTGAGGTAGGGTAAGTGCGAAATTTTTCCAGAAGGATTGCACTAGGAATTCGGAAAGTTATACGCATTTCTTTCCCGAAAAATGAAGGCATTTAATAAATCACTCCAACTCACCTTTTTTTCTTTATTTTGTATATGACTGGTGTCCTAACACTTACCTCCACATTCCTATTGAGTCTAGGCTTGAATGGTGTGGTGTAGATGTAGATAAATTATTTTTTTAATTAAAACTACTTCCTAAAGTCACAGCTTCCGTAGTTCTATTAGGCAATATTACATTGTCTGTTGCTTGCGATTGGTCTGATCTCTGCATTTCTTCAGGGTTTTCTTCCGCGTCAGCTTGTTTGTAGACAACAGTTTCGCTGGCTATCCTGCCAGCGTCTTCAGGTCGCAAGTGTCGGCTGTTGGTTTCTGCCTCACTTTTATACCGTAGGCTGGATTGGACCAACCTTCTAACATTTCATATGATAATTTATTCATTAACGAAATATGTTTAGCTGGCGATATCTGCAAACTCTCTTTCATTTATGACGGTACGGTTCCACCACAAAAGGTATGTTCGCACCTATCTTATCATAATTTTTCGCCCCATTTTCGCAGACGTCTTATGTCAGTCGAGAAAACCGGTCTCTGGGAATTGTCATAATTTTCATGTAGATAAAGCACAGGATTAAGTAATTACGTAATTTACCGAAAAAAATGCGTTTCCGCGAGTGGTTCGTACACTTCCTCTTGCGTTGACCTTGAGGAAGCCGACCGAGTGGAATGAAAACAAAAGCGTGTGGCGGCGCGTGATTTGTATTCAGTGTCTTATCACCTTACCCTTGTGTGTTTATATCTCTTTCCTCGAGCTAAGTTCTGCCGTGCATCTATTACCTTATCACTTTTACCACGTGCACATTCCACTATGGGTTTTATTGCCCAAGGGCTGGTATTCTACTTTCTCACTTCGTTTGTAATTCGCGATTCCAGCCAAGGGAGACACCACCTGGCGGAGAATGCTCGAAACAGAGGAACGTTGGTCATTACGCGGCAGTGCTATGAGGAATAGTGTACATGAGACCTTTACACTGTTTTATTGACTAGCTACGGGGTGATACCTACTTTTTGGTTTCAAAGAAATTATTAACGTTACTTGGGGTTAAATATTTTTTCAATTCTATGACCCTAGGGTAATAACTGCAGCACAAGTGGAATTGTTTCAAAGCGAGGCTACGGCTGTTGTTCCCGCACGTAGGTAGGAGCAGAAAGTTCTTTAGTTGACGATTTTAATGGAGATACGTTGGCTTTCCATGCTACAGCATTTAATATAGTGTTTTTAAATTAAAAATCGTTCATGTGTCTGGTTACGAAGAACAAAAGTAGAAAAATAGCTGATATCCAATGCATCAAAGTATCCGATATCCGTGATCGCGGTTTTCGAGATTTTCAATATAACATACTCAATATTTACATTGCCATTATTATGAATGGGATGGTATTTGCACGTGTAAGTCTGATAAATGTTTTTTCTTCTGTTCGCGATGTGCTATTGAGCAATTTACCTAAAGGTGCTGAGTGCAGTAACTCAAGATTGACGTTAAGTATCAATAGCAAGGAGGATGAATGAGTCTTCGGATAGAGGAACTTCATCAGACTCACCCATTGGTAGTCTAATAGGAGTCTCACGAGTCGGTCACAAGACGTATTACCACCTAACACGCATTTCTATGGATTTACTGAAGTCACCACTCGCGTCGCTGGCGGCAGGACGAACCTAATATCGCGGGGAAATACGGGCGTTTATCCTGATTAAAACTCGCGTTGATTAACTCTATCGAATTCGTATATTTTTCAGTGTCATTCCTCGCTAATCCAAATAATATAATATTTGACGCATATCTGGAGTAGGATATCAGTGTTTTCATCGCCGAGGTGCGGACATTCTTAAAACTTTCCACAATGCAATGTGCACGAAGTGGCAACTTGCTGTCTGTAAAAAAAAGCAAGATACTCAAGTTTGAGGAGCTCTTGCGTCTAAGCTAAGCAATTAATTTCTATTCATTAAAAAATATACGATAGAAAATTTATTTTTACGTTGTATCGCGTGATTTAAAAAAATTTTCAGCTCAATAGTATTTCCTGTACTTAATTTTTTCTCAAAAAAGTAGCCGTTTTTTGCCGTAAAATCAAGTTGCCCAACTTTGAGCGCTTGGCATTCCCGTAGTTTTTGTTCCTTTAACTTGCAATTCTGATATAAAGAAGGCACATCTATTATTAGCAGTTTGCCGAGAACAAATTATTTATATCACTAAATTTAATAGAGTTATTTTAAACAACTTAAACCTCTCCTAACTTCGAAACCAGTGGGTCAATTGAAAATTGATTGGTAATGTTGTCTTCCGTAAAATGTTAATAATGCAAGTACATATAAAATGTATATAAAATATCAATAATAACGTCAATATCACTTATTATTTATCTAAATGTATATATCGGTAGCTCCGTCGTGGGAGGGGGAGGCGAAAAGAGGCGCGTGTTTGCCACCGACTCGGCATACGACGCGCTTCCGACCGTTGCAACGCGTTGTCCGACTCGCACAATTAAGTATCGTGGTTCACCCTTCAGGTAAACTTAAGGTCAGGTTGGGCTGAGCTTAAGCTGAGCTTTTTTTTGTAAGTCAAGCTCCTACGCGATGGATTGTGGCCTCCTCTTTGAGGGAGCCTAGGACTAAAGCTTCACCCACAGCCCAAACTTGAAATTATCGGTAAAGACTACAAGTGGCTTTCAACCATTAATTACATTAGGGATTTTACGACTTCCTATCGAAAAAAGGAAATGCGCGGACTAAGTTTCGTCAAGCGCTCATTTATCATTCGAAGGAAAAGCGAATTCGTAGAGGTACCTATCCTTTGGGCCATACATCTCTTTCAATTCACCTCTTCTTTCGGGCCAGGAAAAACACCTTTCTAACATGAATATCTATCTCTATCTGCTCCCAGTTTAAGTCGTTTAGTATCTGTGTAACGCTATCTGTAATCGGATTACATTAATTCCAGTCTTACGAATGCAGTAGGGCAACCATTCGAAAACATCGTATTCTCTTGTGGTATTATTTCTACTCTATTTTGCCGGCCTCGGTGGCGGCGGGGTAACGTGATCGCCTGCCAAACAAGAGGTCGCGGGTTCGAGTCCCGCCTGGGGATATTTCTCATGCCCAAGGCATGGTTGTCGTGTGCTTTTACTTGTTAAATTTGTTGAAAACCCCGGTATAAAATGGCTAGTAAGAGCTTTAACTACTTTAATTAACCCTCCTGTTAAGTGTAACTTAGCCTTGCGCGCTCATGAGGTGTAAACAAACAATACTGTCTCGTATGCATATTATGGAGTGGCGGTGCAAGGCTCTCCAGTTCTGGCTAGCACTGTAAAGGGAGGAATAGTGGGCGTGCCCTACTCCACTATGTATAGATGAGCAGCGCTCTCGCGTGTGTCGACCTTGGGCCCTTCGCACTCGGAATCACAATAACCGCGACCTTGAGTCGATCTCCACCACCCCTCATTCCCCTCCCTCCCCCCCTCGACTTGTGCTGCCAACTCGTGACGAATTTCGATACCAGAATTTGCGGTGGTCGCAGCGAATAGCTTGATTTACGAGTAAAACTTGGCTGCTATATCCACGAATATTAGAAAATAGGATTTTCGAGTCATTCTCTGGATGCGTTGCCTCCCACGAAGCATTAGAATGGGTTTACAAAGATCGCCACTCGCGTCACTGACTGGCAATGCGCACTTAATTCTATCGAAAAACATGCTAAAATTTGGGGTGCTGGCCAATTTTTACATTCCTGATTATGTGATGCATAACTTTGTAACGCTATTCCGTGCACCTTTAAGTACTCTACTGCAAAATCAGTGGCGGCTCGTGAGTCAAATGCTGGGAGGGGCACACTCCACCGGGGGGGCTCAAAAATTTTCAATACTTTATACATTTTATTGAGTGTTTAAGGCAAGGTAGAGGCCATTATGACTCTCTAATGCACAAAACAATCACTAACACTAAAACACTAACAATCACTAACTCGATTAACTCAACTACAACTAGGCCTATTTACATTAAAACAATTTACACATAATAAGTCAACTGGTCACAAAAAAAAATTCTGCAACACTGCAACACCAAGATAATACGGCCGCCGGGCGGCGCACAGTGGGGCCAAATGCTTAAAATGTGGTCATAATTATTAAATATGATGTAATCTGTTTGAAATTTGTAATATAGCAGTTTTCGAGGTTGCTAATTCCGAATATGATATTGAAATATAAAGAAAAATTATGTTTTAAAAAAAAATTTGAATTTATGTTAAAATAAGACTAATTGTTAATTATGTCCAGTAAAAAGGGGGAATATTTTTAATGATATTAGATTACGATTATGAAACTGATTTTAAAAATTATTCTTTCCTGAAAAACATTGTAAAGCTTTAAGGCAGTCGGTTAATAATTTTACGAATTATTTTTAATAAATAGCATCATTTTATGTCTATTTTTAATTTTCAAAAATTCTAAACGAATTAATTTCCGATATTGTAACATGTATCTTTATGTACACGTTATACGCATGTAAATACTTATGGCTTAAAAATATATACTGAAACATAATAAGGTAGCCAAGAAATTTACATAAAACAATATTGTATACCAGTCAATCTGCGTGGAATATGAACAGGCGTGCGACCACTCACTTAGAAAAACGTAAACACTAAATTTAATCCGTCTGATTCGTCCCGTGAATTATCTAAGCACAAAACTGCATTATTGAATAAACCCACTTATCATTTTAAATCTTACATGAAAACTAAAAAAAAATAACTTAAAAGTCTTTACATGAAAATATAAAAAGTTAACAAACACATTTACATCACACATTATCGTAAGGTATACATATTATTATGCTGAATTTTTCAATGTGCCGAAAAGTTTGATAAATTTCATCAGAATTCGATAGTTCTAACTAAACTTTTCCTTCCGTGTTTGTATGTGGCTAGCTTATACAGTATATCTGCTTTGCCACCCGCAGAACGCAACCTGGATCGCGTGGCCGTGGCGTGATACGAGTGATACTTAAACCGACACGGGCTGTGCCCCTGCGGACAGAGCACAAGGGTGTCGTATTTCTGGCATTCCCACCCCACCCCCATACATCCCCACCCACTTCCCAGCATTCCTCACGCGTCTTCGCTGTAAATACACTCATTGTCTCTCCTTTATCTCATTTGCATCCTTAATAACACACCAAGGTGATTATTTTCTTCCTCGGCGCACACGTCTCGTTTGGTTGAGTCAGAATACGTTTTCATCGCTCTCTTCGTTGTTTATTAATTATTTTTAAATTTATGCGGTGGAGTGATTGTTGCCATGCGCAACCTCCCAAGCTTTGTATATGTTGCGCTGTCTTAATAGTTGATGTCTTTAGTCCCGACTTTGTTTGAAGGAGACTTAAGCAGTATACTCTCGTAATCTAGCTTGAAAAATATTTTTTGGGTGAAAGATTCTGCCGATAAACTAAGTAAGTATAATTTTCGCGGGCATTCAAAACATGCCTTTATTGTTGGATTCCATCGGCGTTGAAAGATTTTGCAAATTGATTTTCAAATGCGCGAAATTTTCTATTGGTCTTAGTGGCTTGACTCTGTGACGAAAAATTAGACATTGCAATTAAAATGCCTCGTATTACGGAAGCAAGATAACTAGTGACGGGAGAAGTAAGAAAGAAATCATCAGCAGAATAGCCCAGGCAAAGAGAGCATTCCAACTAAAAAAAGACCTGCTTACAGCGGGAAGCCTTAATATGGAAGTAAAGAAACAATTTATAAGAACCTACATTTGGAGTATGCTCCTATACGGAAGTGAGGCATGGACAATGACCGCAGCGGAGAAAGCAAGGATAGACGCCTTCGAAATGTGGTGCTACAGAAGAATGATGAAAATCAAATGGATCGACCGAGTTAGTAACGAGGAAGTCATAAGAAGAGTAGGAGAGAAGAGAAGCCTCATGAAAACCTTAACAAGAAGACGGAACAACCTTATAGGCCACATCTTGAGACATGATGGTCTGATGAAGACAATTCCGAGAAATATTTTTGATGAAAAGAAGGGCCAAGAAAGCCTCGAATGAGTTTTACAGGAAAAGCGATCCATGTTGCGCATTATAAAACAGGAATGGACATGATAATGCTAGCTAATAGGAAAGCTGCGTCTATCCAATCTTCAGCCTGTTGACCTATGATAATGATGGTGTGTAACGTCTGAGTAACGTATTTATTTTGAATTATAGCTGGAGGTCCTTAAGCCAACCCTATTGCCAGCCGATCTTGATTATCGATAATTTTTTTAGTGTAGGTTCAGTTAAGGGAGGCATCGGCGTTTTAGTTGTCTGACTTCACTTATTGGCAGTGAATGATGCAACGAGCACATTTTTTTATATTATAACTGTAGAGATAGGTACCTGAAAATCGCACTATCATTTTTATTTGATCGCACTTTCAATAACAGTTTATCGCATTTTGTTGCCTCTATTTTTTATATTCATAATAAGGTAGATGACGATTAAATGTAGTGAAACACAGTTATATGACAAATTACAGAATATTTTAAATACTTAGGTTGTAGAACAATAATAAATTAAGGAATAAGACAAATAGTGGCGGAGGCGTAGCTTGCCCGCGCCCACCTGCAGTTCGCGGCCACGTAGAGTCCCAGCCAACTGGTAGCTGGCCAGTCGCTCACATGCTTTCAGCGGTGAGTGTCGGCGGAGCATTTAAACTGCACTCGGCACAAAATGTACGAATTTTACCGTCGAAAAGGCAAATTTGCGTAAAAATATCATAAAGGTCCAGTCATCGCATCTATGTCGCATTTATTTGCGCACATCGCATCTATATCGCATTTGCGATTTTCACGAATCTCTAATTGTAAGTATTGACGCCCAACTAAAAATAAGATTTAAGGAAGTAGTCGCTTCATTAGCAGGTTCTACTGCTTCTTTCCTCTCTCTTTCGCATTTTGTCCTTCTCCAGACGTCATCCTCATAAAAATTCATTCTCTCCTTCTGCAAATTTCATTAAATATTCAACTGATCCTTGTCAAAATTATATTTTAATTCAAGTTTGCCCTTCTTATTATCCCCTTCACTATCGATCATAGCCTTCATCAAACCAATATTTCTTGATGCACAATGGCCTCATGAAGAAAATCATAGATGAACGAGTGGATGTCAAGAATGAAAAGCGAAGACCTCGGATATTTAGTGGAAGACCATTAATATTCGGCGTGGAAAAGGTAGCTAAATGGAGAGCTGAATCAAACCTATATTTGACGCATCAATTTAAACCACTATACGCCTGCTTGGTGGTTAAGTTTTTTTAGACATTTGCTTTTCCAGAAGTGTCTTTAAGTCATTACGCTGTCTAGTTTTAATCTCACATAGAGGACTTACTCCTTTTGAATCGCGGTGCATGGTGCACCGATAATTATGAAAGACAGTATATTCATCTCCTGTGTCTAATCAATTCGTACAGACCAGTGGTCTCTAATTTACTAGGCCACGAGGGCCACATTCCAAGTTCCGAATCGCCCCGCGGGCCGGGTAGCAAATTTGCCGATGACTGAAGTATTCGATTCCAACGTCTACTGAAGTATCCGGTGGCGTATTTCTTATTTACGAACAGTTGAAGGTAACTTCGACGTTCAGTTCAGCGCTGCAATGCTCCTAGCGGCGTCTCACAGAGTTAAACGAACGAGAATCGCGCGCTACTTGAAACGAGTGCGCGGGCCGGATGAAAGCCCTCCGCGGGCCGTATTTTGGAGACCCCTGGTATAGACGTTTAAGTGTATGAAATATCATAAGTATCAGGATTACATTTGAGGTTCATTGATTGCATTCGCTGAGCGCCGAATTGCCGATTACAGTTTTGAATTATCCCTAATCGTTAAAATGTATGCTAGGTACAGCTGAACAACCGGTAGAAATTGTAATCGGTAGAAATAGTGGCCCATGCTGCCTCTAAAGAACTAGAAATAGAGTAAGAATGAATTGTGATTAGATTCTAACCTCCGATGAAAATTATGAGTCGAACGGAAGTGGGTTAAGTTTGAGTGGCAAGATTTTTCCCCGAAGCAGACAAGAAAGTGGCTTCATAAGAACGTGGTAGGAATAATGATGTGGTCGTGAAGGGTTGACGCTGAAGAACAGTGTATTTGTGGGCATGCTTTGTGATAAGCGATATAATATTTCTGAGTTTGAGTTTTGGGCACTGGATCCCTCTTTAGTGAACGTCAGTAGCTATGCTCGGGCGATTCCTGTGACCTTGACGACCGCTCCATCCCGTTCCGCCATGCTGTGCTCAGCTCACCATAAACCTATTCCTCAAATAAATATCAATCTACTGCCTGTTGGGGTTTACGCCGTTGACAAAATGAGAAATGTTTTTTATATATAGTCCTATAATGGAGTGGTAACACCTGTCTGGAGTTCGAAAAAGACGCTGCGGTTTTTTGTGTCTGATCAGTGTATGTTACGAACAGCTAGTGAATTTAAGGTTTTGCATGAGCTAACACCTCCCTGATCCCGAGAAATCATCATAACCTGTCACACTCAAGTTACGCAAGCGCACGATATTTACCTTATGAATATTGTGAACTTGAAAAAAAATCAATTATATGGGCTCTAGCTCACTATGATCTAGGGCAGTGGTCGGCAAACCTATTAGCCAAAGAGCCAAATGTTAATATTACAACATATTTAAATAAATAAAATATCTTAGCACTTTTCCACAAATTTAGAAAGGTGCTACGATCTTTTATTTATTTAAATATGTCTAACTTCCACTCTGTTGAACTTAACATTATAATAAATTTAAAAAATGGGAGCAAAATCTACTTGCTTAGTAAACTTTTAATACACTCAATAAGTAGTACAATAAATAGAACTAAATTTCATACTTGATAAATATTTATTAATGCGAACAATGGGATTGCATCTCCTTGGAAAGTTAAAGTAAATTAGGTTTGTATGTTTTTGCTTTTTCATTTTAGGCATGATTCCAAGTTCTCATCAATAAGACTACTTCTCAGTTTACTCTTGATAATTTTCATGCTTGAAAAATATTGTCCGATTATATAGTGCGGTCATTCAAATCAATGCACTTGTGCTGTGTACTAATTGTAAGATCACATTTTTTCTCCTCCATTACTTCCAATTCAAAACAAACACGTTCAAGTTTAGCGCGCCATATCTATTTTTTTTTAATCCAGAAAAGTGCATCTCATAGCTACCAATGTCAATTTCAGAAGGATAAATTTTCAACTCGCTTATCGTAGCATTAAGAGGATTTTCGATGAATTCAAAAGTAGCTCTGCTGTTTTTAAATTCCTGAAACCTGCTTAGAAATGCTTCCCTCATATTTAAAATAATTGTTTTAAAATGGTATTTATCAATTGAGGAATTGTTTACTTGACGATGCTTCTGCAGGCTCGGAAAGTGAAACAATATTTCCCTTTCAAAATCCCGAGCAAAAATGAATAGTTTGTTTTCGAATGTTATCTTTTCTTCAAGCATCGAAAAATTTTCCCTTGTCGTTAACGACTAAGCTGATTTAGATGAGACGTAACGTCTAACATGAAATAAAAGTTTTGGATCCACTGATCGTCTGTTAGATTTGGATAGTGAACGCCCTTCTCGAGGAGAAATGCTTTAATTTCCAGAAAAAGGGACGCGAAACGTTTTAAAACGTCCCCTCTTGATAATCAACGAACCTTGTTATGAAGCAGAAGATCAGCGTACTCACTCTCCATTTCAAATAAAAATTCTTTGAATTGGCGATGAATAAGAGCTTTAGCTATTATGGAGTTGATAATGATAATCGCTAATTCCATAACTTTACAAACTTCTTCCGGAAATGCTTGCGCACAAAGCGCTTCTTTGTGAATAATACAGTGGTAAATAAGTATCTCATGATTTATTTTTTCTTTCAAAATAGCAAAAAACCCTTTTCGCACGCCGGTCGCACTTTTAGCCCCATCTATTGAAATCGACACAATTTTATCGAGGGGAATGTGATGTTTATCTGTACACTCAATTACAGCATTTGCGATATCTTCTCCACGCATCTAACCTTTGAGTGGCAATATTCCTAAAAGTTTTTTTTAGGGCCTGAATAAGACATAAATCTTACAAAAAGTGAAACTTGCGCTTTATAATTTATGTCACAAGACTCGTCAACTGCTATTGATGTAGCCGAAACAATTTCAGATCTTCGATATGTTTGGAGGTTATATTCGAACACATTTTAATTGTTCTATCTTTAATGGTTTTGGCAGAGAATGGTAACTCTTAAATTCTTTTCAGAATATCTGCTTTGTTCTTAAAATCCCGAAATAGCTCTTCGAATGCGTTTATAAAACGATTGTTTATGTCACGAATACAAGGATCAAGAACTTTGTATTCGTGCTATTATGGATTTCCACCAAGTTACGCCCTCTACGATTAATTAGATTGTTTATGTATTTGCCTTCTGTGTACGGTTTCCCTCTATGAGCAATCTCTTCGCTAAAAACGAAACTTGCTATATTAATATTGCTGAACGATTGCATCCAGTGTTTATGCATAGAAGTTGACGACTCATGAGTCATCTGAAGTTCCTCCACTGCTTTCTTCCTTGCATCACCGGTAGGATTTTTAGTGCTAAATGACGCGAGCTTTCTTGTAAAGTGTCTCTCTACATTTGACTTCTTGTTATGCGCGAATTTCTCCTTACAAATAAGGCATGTCGGATGTCCATTCAAGTTTTGAATGAACGCAAAATTCTCGGTCCAATCAACTTTAAATTTGCTGTTTTCGTCTTCCGTTTTTCTTTGCTTTTTTTGGTGCCCACGTTAATTGGGGTGCCAATAGAAGTTATCGAAAAATCATTTACAAAGGGTTTAGCAGGTTAAGATGGTGAAAAGTGCCCTCACACATTTTAAAAAATAAAAAATATACCTACACTTAAAGTGCATCCAAAATTATCTATTTTCCCAAAGTTTCAGGCCTTAACAATGGACAATAACCCCCAAAAAAATTGAAACGCGATTTTTAGTTTTTTAACCATATCTCCAGTTTTTATTTTTGTAAAACCGTTTGTTGATTTTAAAATGTAAATACTATTGCGTTCAACCATCCTGATTTTTTCAAAATTTTTGACCGAAAACTAAACTTTTACATAAGTTCAAAATTTTCAAAATTAAATTAAACATTTTAGGAAACAATAGACCCGCCGAAAAAATATATTTTGTTACCCCTACCCTAAAATATAATACCAATTTTTTCAGATTTTCTAAATTGGTGGACGCGGTCAAAAACACTAATAACTGCTGGGCGCCATTTGCATACATGAATTCCAGGAGGATAATTCGCCTACCTAACTTACATCAAGCTTAAAATTTGTTAACATTCAACAAATTACCAAATGCAAATTACGGAATGAATCCATAGCACTTTCCTTTGACTTAATTCTGACGAATATAGTTCAAAAAGAACGGCCGTCTCCTCTTCGATTGCTTTACTTTCTGTTTTCTTTCCTCCTATTCCACCTTGTTGCTGCTTCGCCTTCTTCTTTTTCTGACCAGCTTTTAACAAACTTGCGTTCACACACGTATGAACTACCGCCAACCATGGTCGGAATCCCAACCACGGTTAACGGTAACTAGCGTTCATACCTCGTTTTGTAACCATGGTCGGGGCTAACCGGCGTAAAAAGAACGTAGTGTGAACGGGGCATGAGTGACTCCTAGGAGTAAGAGAGGTTTTTCTGGGAAGTTGCGAAGTTAGTCTTTGCTTTATAGAGGTGAACTTTCACTATCGTCTGGTTTTCCCATTTCGTGTACCGGCAACTTTGCATGCAGCTCCATTGCAATGGTGGCAACAAGAGGCGTCCTGCTCGCGTGCGTAGATGTTTATACATTATGCATAAATGTGTACACGCCACGAAAACACCGATCCTTATTCCACACCATCCACCCACCCACCCTATTCACAGATGACAGCCTATTCACAAAAACCCTTTCCTTCCCCTCCGTCCCCTTGCGCCACTAATGAGCGATATGTATTCCACCCTTATCCCTTTTCAACCGCCCAACTCCTCCTCAACTATAAAATTCCACCCAGGCCTTTTCAAAGGTCGCCTCGCTCCTTTTACTCTGCCTCCTCCATAACCCACCACCCCTTCCCTCTTGTCCAATTCTCTCTTACGACACGGCAACCAACTCCTCGACAACAAAGCCCTCGCCCCAACACATCCCCTCAACCGATCTCAACCGATTCGATCCCTCCCTTGCAGTTTCTCTTTCAGTCGGATGATGGCTTCCAAGGCAACGAGCAACAATGCATTCAGGGTAGGATTCGATTATACCTGCACACAGAGGGCTCAAAGTAGCGGTGCAGTGCCTAGATGCTGAGAGCAGCATTAAAACGCAGCATTGAATAAAATTCTTAAGCAGTTTTACTATTACATTTACACCTGCCTCCAACGTGTGCTGAATGCTTCTCATGTACTGAACTGGATATTATATTAGGTGCGCAACTAAGTTCTCGCTGTTTTTAAACGAAAATACAACTTTATCGTGAAAAATCGCTATAAATGAATCATTTAAAGTATTGTCCATCGCTTGCTACAACTTTTCCAAATTAATTTGGCAGAGGCCATACCGTAACGGTAAAAGTGTTCTTTTTTTGAGGCTACCCACGAATCATGCCATTTTTTGGGGTCTTCGTATGAACGCAACTACAGATCAGCCAGACCATGTGCCATATAACAGAACAAGTAATAACCGGACGGTGTAATATCTGGGGGATACAGCGGGGGGGTCAGGACTTCTCATTTGAGTGTTTTTGCAAGGCGAGGTCGAGCGTTGTCATGCAGTAGACTCACTTATAATCATAAGGAATCCAAGTTCCTTGCTTTTGCATGAATTCCAACGCATCCAATCGCTTGGAAAGGGATTGGTGGGCAACTCCTAATGCATAAGCAAGCTCTTCTTGAGTTTGGTACTCAACGGAAGATATCACGGCACATTGTTTCCCTTCGAGCAGCATCTCCGTAAACTTTTTGGAGCTCTCGATGCACTTCAGCCTCTGTTTTCTTCGAATGAAAGAAGGAAATAAACTCTCCCCGCAAATGACGGTTACGTCGCACAAACTCGGACATTTTCACGCAACAATAAGGATATGACGCTAAAAAAACCGTCATTGTTGTCGAGCGGCTTGTTTACCAAATGGTTTAAGCTTGATTTATGACATTTCCGATACGTCAAAATCGACCATTAATCACTGCTAGAGCCATCTGTTGACAAACAAAGGGAACTTAGTTGCGCACCTAATATCATTTGAGGAACTTCCCAGGCACGGAGAGTTCGCAAGTGGGAGGTGCGGGGGCAGGAGGTGATTGGACTAAGTATCGCGTGGTCCGTTACATTTCCACCATTTCACCCTTGCTAGCGTGCGCAGAATCCTAAAATAGCTCCTGTTTTGACAACGGTATAGTTTTATCGAATTGGGTATAGACGGGGCATGATGTGTCTTGTAAAGGATGCAAATTTTCCCTTCTACATTTTGTAAAATCCGAGCGAATGAATGGCTTATTCATACTGTATGTTCCTAATTTTAATTCCTAATGTCATTTTTTCCACGATCAATAAGAGATTATAACGGCAGCAATAAAACTCGTAAATAGATTGCATGACTTGTAGTGTAGCCTACTAACCTATGTAAAAATCAATGCATGTTTCTTTATTCAATTATTATTTCTAACAGCATATAGTAGTATAGTTTGTTAGCATACGGGGCGTTTTTTGGACGATGTGGTGTGCATGTGGGAGTCCCCTTGCATGCTGGTGATTGATCACCCCCTGCCAAACACCCTAGAGGTGGCTCGCAGGGTATTATGTAGATGTAGAAGATGTAGATGTATGGTCGTAGGACCAAGGGGGTTGTTGGGCAGCGCACGGCGGATGATCGGCGGTAGGCGGTAGCCATCGGCGGTAGCGCACGGCGGCTTCTTTCTTATTTACTTGTCGACTGACTCCGACAGACGAGTCTATGACGGCATTAGCGAAATTATGTGGGCGGGTCGGTTTATGCCAGGGTGGGTCGGGGCATGGTTTTCGTATTAAAAACATTAATTCATCCCTCGAAATTATATCAAAACCCTCCTATATAATCATATAACGTATTCTTCTAATTCCTAAATTATCAAAAAAGGAGCAATTCCGGTTTCGAGGTTCAATTTAATTTTCCATCAGAAATTTTACTTTTAGCCATTATTGGATTTAATTATAAAAGGCGATTATTTATGCAATTTGGTTACTTTGAGCATTAGACAAACAAGTGTGCAAACTGTTTCAAGGATTGAAAATAGCTAACCAAGAGATGCTTCTTCTAAGTAATGTATTATAACAGTGCGCATAATATGTCCCCTAAACTTTCTTTTTAAATTCAATCCCAATTTTTTTATACTTCAATCCCCATTTCTTTCCGCAATGCTCCATTGCGAATCGACAGCAACCAACTTCTTCATACTCAGTTCGCATCCCATCAGCCGTTAAAGTAGCCGTGAATGTGTACTTACGATGCCCATTTTCATTCATCGGCTACGTCGCAACTAACGTTTCATCACACTCCTTACTTGAAGCAATAGGATAAAAAAGCCTAGGTGAAAACTGGCCTAATGGAAGTACGGGGCGATTTAACTGAAATATCTTTTACAATGCAATGACTTGGGAGGTTTCCCTTATGATTATTGTCATTCTAATCTGTCCCCCGGTCATTCTAATGTTGACATGACTCGTTTGCCATGTAAATACTATTTACCACACATATGTTACTGATATTGGTAGAATTTATGACTTGTGCCATTATTTTGGGTGGCAAGATATTATCAAAATCATTTTCGAATTCAGGAGGAAAAGAAAGACATAATAAACGTCTACTTTGAAAGAAATATTTTTTCACTGTTGTATAGTGAAATAGGGCAGTTTCCTTCATCAAAGAAAACGAAAGGCATTGATTGCAATTCGTTTCCCACCATTAGTGTATTCATAATATACAAGTTATTTGGTTTTACAAATCCCAGTTTAGGCGAATGTTAATGGTCAATTTTAACCGCATTTGAAAAAGGCCAGATTGGCGCCCATGCAATGCCACTCCACATGACGTCACAGGGATCTAGTTTCTATACGAGTAGATAGGAGTTTTAAATCGTCTGAGATTACCAATGCATGCATGAGGCACAGAGTTCAGGGGAACATCTCTTCATAATCACCTATTAAAACTGCCTATGGTCGGAAAGTTTCCTTCGTTTGATGAGGTATTAATAACCCTTTTTTAAGCCAAGCGCTACCCACTAGCAGGGTACTCTGCTGCCTGCTAGCAGCCTGCATCGCAACGAAGCATATACCCTCGCCCCAAGGCCACCTTACACGGCAACAGCTGGAACCAGAATGACGTCAAACAGGGCATTTCCCAGCATTCCTACTAAGCCGTCGCGTTTTCGCGCGCTTGAAAATGTTCACTTTTCATTTAATAGCGAAAAATAGATATCGTCATTTAAAAATCTAAAAGTGTGAAATGCGTACTCCAGGAGTAATAATCTTTTAATTTTGGCAATAAAAAAGATAATAGGAAACCACCCTATTCGGATGAATTTCTGTAAACAGCTCATTAGCAGAAGGCAATTCGTGTGACACAGTCTATTGGAAAGAGGGCGTGATGAATCTTTTGTTGCTCGTTGTCTTCTCTTCCGAACATTCATTATCACGTATGCACGACTGCATCCTCGATATGCGTCTAGCGACCAGTTCGTTCGTTCCTTCCATTCAAGAGGCGAACCCTCGCCTCCATTCTCCTCATGAGTAATGAGCCGCGTCGTTTTGGTTGCTGTAGCGACGGCACTAAGCATCCTCCTGGACCACAACAATGGCGAGCGTCCACCGTCTCGCGTGAGAGATGTCTTCCCTAAACGGATCGGGTGATTAGCTGAAAATTCCACTTCCTGGTCCAGCGACACGGCTTGCATGTAGGCTCGTGATTTATCTCAGCGATTACCTGTGTAGGTACATACACGTCCTCGTGGAGTCAATTATCGATTCTATTTCGTAGTGGAGCTGCATCTTCAATTAGCTATGAGGTGTACCTGCTAAAAAAAGCAGGGGGAGTAAGGCAGCTAGAGCATAAATTAATGTTTCTCCACCTTAGTAAGAACAATTATGAAATTTGATGTGCAATATGTATTGTACTGAAGATGGATATAAATGGATGGAAGAGGTTTTGCATTCCGTAGCCCTAGTTTGAGTTCAGGAGACAGCAAATACTGAGCATCACAGCTCTGAAGCCGTCCAAGGAACTTACTAAGCAAATGATAACTAAAGCACGCCAATTAATCAGTATATAGCGAAAAGAAGACTTCATTTCGTAAGATGGAAAATAATAATAAGAAATTATATGAATAATAAAAATAATATGAAGTATATTGTACTGTGTATTGTACTGTATATTACTCTATATTGTATTGTATATTGTACATAATGCACTGGAATTTTATGTGATGGGTTTTCATTGCACTAGTTCGTAAAAGTGGCTGAAGAGGTCTCATCCCTCCCGATCGACTGCACTTTCCTGGATTTTTTTTCTGGCGTGATAGATTACTGGCTAAAACCTTATGCTATCATCTAGATAGTTTCAGTTTAGATGAAGAAGCAGTCCCCCTGCAGCATTTTCTTCAATGTCAAATTATATCACTTTCCTTCTGCCTGCATATCCCATTCGCTTCCTTCCTCTCCCTTGTTTCCCTATCATTCTACCCTTCTAACAATGTTGTCGGCATCCCCTACAATCTTCCTCTCCTCACCCGCCATGTCCAGCACTTCGTCGTTCTTCCTCCTCTCCGCCCACTTCGCCTTCTCCATTCTTCTCGACACTCACATCTCGAACGTCTCCAATCTTTTATCGTCCCTATTCCTAAGTGTTCATATATCTGCACCGTAAAGCGTTACACTCCAGTATGAACTCTTCACCAGCCTTTTCTTTGAACCTTTACTTTGCAATTCTCTCACCAGTCCTTTCCTGTTTATGATCGTCTCCTTTTCTAACGCTATTTTTCCATGATGTCTTCATTCCTCCAATGTGCTGTCCAAACAGTAGAATTACTGTACCTAATCAAGCTTTTGCCGGGACATTTCTCAACATTGTGGGCTAATGAATAAAAATGTGATTGCTGTTAGCGGAAAAACGCATAAAATGCGTGCTTCGCGAAAATTTAATTTAACATCTTATCAAACGAAGTTTTCTATTTGACATATACTTATTAATTGGCGTGCATAAGTTATCATTTGCGAGGTAAGTTCCTAGGACGGCTTCAGTGCTGTGATGCACAGTATTTGCTGTCTCCTGAACTCAAACTAGGGCTACGGATTGCAAAACCTCCATCCTCTGATATCCATCTCATTTCCTTTAGTGTTTCAGCGTGATTTCATAATCGATATAGTCTTTACATTGAATCTTTGCGTACGTTGGCAGATTATTCTGCTAAACTAATTTTGAAATTCTGCAATGCCGTAATGCATGACCGGGGTCCATGAAATGTCAGAATGTCAATGGGTATACTTTTTGAGTAAAACTTTGTACTGCTTAAGCTGATTTGAGCCATTTTCATTTGGACAATGAATTTTCACGATGAACACTCACAGCATCAGTTTGCTCATTATTCGTTATCTATGTCGCATGGTGAGTTTTCGTTATTTTATTTTTATCACTGCATTTAGGTTTTTGTTCGCATTATGTCAGATTTTATGGAAAGAAGCCCTGCGCTTCTACTTTAAATCATCTACAACAACGGCCCGAAAGTTAACGATGCACGCGTGGAAAATTTACGATGTTTAAAATTAATTTTCAGAAAAAACTATTGGAAAGCGAATAACCTTTAACGGAAATGCAGTGCTTGTGCCTTCTCTTTTGCAAGTAACATGACACGGTCGTGAAAGTAAGCCAATTTCTTACCGCCGCAATAATCGAGTAATGGAAATGCTCCGTGCTTGAAGAAAATCTTTTATTGCCGTACTAGAGGTTTCCATGTGGTTTTAAAGAAAGTTATTCGTATAGATGTACACCCTTATGCTTCCACAATTTCCTGTTAGATTCAATCAGAGGCGGTAATCATGGAATAACATTTTGGGAGGACTTTCCCACACTTATGCACTCAGTTTAATAATATAATAATATATTTATTCCACATAATGGTACATAAAATTATTACAGCTCACTCAAGCATGAGTTTTTACAAGGTTGAATATAGGCACCCCTGTGGTAAGGACCAATGTTGGGGTTGCCACCTCTTACATTAACAAGCTGACAGCCGGCTGGTGCGGCCAAAACAAAAGAATATGCCATAACTAATGAGTCAAAGTACGCTTATCTTTAACGTGTGTTCCTTTGAGAATATTGTGAAAGATTGATAAAAATAAATAAAAACAAATACATTAATTACCATGATACTTAGAAATATTTAAGTAAATGAAAGGTCGTAGCACTTTTCCACAAGAATTTTTAATGCGAACAACGCGTTTCGGCTCACTGAGCCATCATCTGGTACAAGTCTGGTCTTGTACCAGATGATGGCTCAGTGAGCCGAAACGCGTTGTACGCATTAAAAATTCTTGTGGAAAAGTGCTACGACCTTTCATTTACTTAAATATGTCTAACTTCCACCAAGTGAAGCCTGAATCTGTTGAACTTATACTTAGAAATATTCCATACGGTGTACTGAGATCAGACTATTAACATACAATGTTAAAATAATGTACAAAGATAATATTTACAAGTACTCTTCAATATTGTCTATGGAGAAAAACCATATTTCAATTCAGGTAAAATCAACGTGAAGGACTTTATAGAGGTGATATAAAATGGTAGAAGGTTAAACATCTTAGTAGCACAATATAAATTAAACACTCTAAAAGCTTCGTTATTCGGCTATCTTTATTTACGATGAAATATAATCTGGTGTTTTCCCGGCGTAGGTGTTAGATGAAAAGTTCTCGGGCTTTCCGCCGGGTAAGGATTTTATTACTCGGTGGAAAGCCCGAGAAGTTTTCATCCTTTATTTACGATGTATTGATATGGCGACGCACATTCCCTCAATTAATTCCTCTATTATCTTCCTCCATCTTTACGTTGATGAAGACTCTTTCACCCTTAATAGAAGTGCTGTTGCACTTTTTCAAAAATCTATTTGCCCCAAAACACGTTTCTGCTCACATTAGAGGTTCTAGCGTCTATCATCCCAATTCGTTTAATAACGTTCTCTACTCGCTCCCTGCAATGTTGGCGACCTTCGCAACTCATCTTTACATTATTTTTTAATATTTTCTTGGCCTAAGTAAGGAATGGAATAGGGTAGTTTCCTTCATCAAAGAAAACGAAAATCATTGAATGCGATTCCTTACCCACCATTAGTGTATTCATAATATACAAATTATTTGGTTTTAGAAATACCGGTTTAGACGAATGGCAATGGTCAATTTTAACCTCATTTGAAAAAGGCCAGATTGGCACCCATGCGATTCTACTCCACGTGACGTCACAGGGACCTAGTTTCTATACGAGTAGATAGGAGTTTTACATCGTCTGAGATTACCAATGCACGCATGATGCACAGACCTCAAGGAAACATGTCTTAATAATCACCCATTAAAATTGCCCAAGTTCGGAAAGTTTCCTTCGTTTGATAGGGTAATAATAAACCTTACTTAAGCCAAGCGGTACCTGCTAGCAACCTGCGTCGTATCAGCGCTCAAAGCCTCGCCCTTGGTCACCTCACACGGTGACAGCTGGAACCAGAAATACGTCGCACGGGCCATTCCCAGAATTCCTACTTAGCCGTCGCGTTTTCGCGCGCTTGAAAATTGTCATTTTCGTTCAATCGCGAAAAATAGATATCCTCATTCAAAAATCTAACAGCGTGAAATGCGTTTTTCAGGAGTAATAATCTTTCGTTTCGGGCAATAAAAGATAATAGGAAACCACCCTATTGTTTGAAGAAGCTGTTACGCGAAGATCAGCTGCCCTCCACCACGGTCATTACCCTCTTGACCTCTTTCTGGAATTCTCCTTCTGGGAAGGCCCTTTTTGAACACTAATTTCTTTGCGATCTTTTTGTCTCTCCTTAACCTTCTCGGTCCGTAAACCTCCAAACACCTTGGCGGATATAAAGCCTTCTCCTTCATTCGGGAAACGCCTCCCTTTCTTCTCCAGGGCCTTATTTTGCGTAACAGGAGATTCATACCTCAATCATTGTCTTACAAGTCCTAGCTAGGTTTTGAAAAAGTTCTTGTGAAAGATGACTACTTCGAGGACTGCATGTTTCATAATGCTTTTAGCTCGAACTGAAATATCATGGGTAGTCAACGGCAGTACATAGAGCATGAATAAACATCAAAGAATAGGAGAGCAGTGCGCAGGAAAAATAATGAATCTGTCATGATTTTGCAACCAGTCATCCGAAAATGCAGGGAAATGTGATCAATGTCCTTAATAAAATGCCGTTTCCCATCGATTTTAGAATGAGCTTGTAATTAATAGGGCAATGGAGGAATTGATGACTTTACCTAAGTTTGAGGAAATATGTCGCTACAATTTTTAAGGTTATCTCCCCTAAATAATAATAACTAGCTTTCATGTGTCATTATTATTACAGTATTCTACCGATTAAGGTGGGTTTCCATGGAGTATTCAAGAAGTGATCTGGGAGCCTCCCTCTCCTTCCAGCACTGCCTTCCTCAAATCACTGTAAGGCCTACTCCCTTTCAATCTTTCTAAAAATCCTATTCTTTTCCTTCCCCTCCCTCGTTTCCCTAAAATTCTTCCGTCTAACACCATTTTCAACATCCCCTCCCCGCTAAGTATTCGCTCCATCCATACATTCTGTCTCCTCAGAACCTCATCTAAAAGCTGCCTCTCCTCGCCAACCATGTTAACCAGAAAAATTGGCCCACACCTACTCCATCTACATTTACGTTTTACCTGGATATTAGATGAAGAGGGATGTGGGGGCACGTGTTTGAAGTTTGCCGCTGCGCAGAGATGAGGAGAAATATTCGTGCGGCACTTCTATGTTTACCTGGGCCGCCGGTAACTTGCTGCTGTAATTTTACCAAACGCGATGCCATACTCTTCTCCATAAATTCATATTTTTTGAGAATTTCTATTGAAACTATGAAGATGTTCCGGGTTTTACTTTGAAGGGCACTGATTGTTCGCCAAAATCTTCGGCGTAGAGCAAAGTATTTACTATCATACCACCAATCAGAAATAACCGCTCCTAAACGGGATGAAACAACAGCCAAAACCTTCTTGGAAGCTCACGCTACGCAGAAAGCAGTCCATAATTGGCCTGATCGATGAGCATTAGGTTCCGTGTGAGCATATTAATGCCATTTTAATAATTTCATGCTGTAAGAATGTGTCATTTACCTTTTGAGCTAACAATTGCTAAAGCCCTTATTTTATTACCATTTGGCATAATATCTATGATCATCTATGTATATAATCGAATTTATGTCGTGCATGCATGCATATAAAATTGGAAAATGTAAGAATCGCTTCTAGGAAAAGGTTTCACACTCTCTTTCATGCTGTAATTGGCCCGCGATGGGCCCGCGATGGGCCCTAACTGATGGTCCATATGCTAAGGTCTGGGTTCGGTGCAGCGGTTTCATTTTTCATCTTTTAAAAGTACTTTCACTGAAGATAGAGAGCGAGGATTCATGAAATTGATGCACGAGTGAAGATTTTCTTCATACATCGCACTTTCAAAAGAAGGAAATCCACATACGAAGTTCCGACCTAGCGTTTATTTGGAGTCCTTTATTGCTCGCGGGAAAACGAATTTCTACACCTGTCCGTTCGGCCAAATATCTCTCTTTGTTTATCATTTCTGTCGAATCTGGAAATACAGCGGGGTTCTAATCTGATGTTATCCTAGTTGCCCTGAAAGACCTCTATTCTTAATCATCCTAAGCAATCCGCGTAGCCACCGAATCTCTTGCGGCTCCCAGCCAAATTCGCTCAACATCTGGGTAACGTTGTCTGTACGACCGTAGAAAGTTGCAACGGATTGCACAGCTTCCCTTTGTATTTTATTGAATTGAATGATTAAGCCTTTCTGCGCCGGATTCCATACACTCGCAGTATATTCAAAGTGCTGGGGAGAAAATCTTCCTATGACACGATTGACGAATTCTGACTCATTCAAGCCTCTGCCAGAAATATTTCTTGCGTCTGCTCCCCACGATAGGTTCGATGTTAGCATAATTCACAAATGATTCACTTCTTATTTCGCCCATAAGGCTGTTTACACGTGAAGTTTGTCAGCTTTAGCAGTCTACTTTAACGTTTAAACAAACCACTTTTACTTGTACTAAAGATAAAAAAATTACTCGACTTGCTCCAACGATACTGCTCAAAGTCGGACACCAGATGCACCTAACCTTAAATCATGGCGATACTTTGTATTCAAAAGCAAGCAAGTATAAATTGGTACACTTTGCGGTGATAGAGTATCTCTCTAAGTATGTAATTTAGCAGATAAAACTATGTCACACTATCTGTTTGAACAGTTCTCCTTGACCAGTTGATTTACCATGACAAATACTCCATTTAAGCACCATGTTGGAAATAAAATTTTCCCCGAAATTTAACTTTGATGAAAAATAAATAGGTATCTCTGTGAAAATACTGAATCCATTTAAATTATTCATGAGAAACTGCAATTTAATTAATAAATTAAATAACAGAGAAAATGGATGCTATAAAAGTTGAAAATCTTGTCTTGAGCCATATTGGCACATTTGGTCTTTATAGTCGTATCCATCACAGGTAACATAAAAAAATTAGAATGCGATAAGTGAAAATTATTGAAATATTGATTGCAATTTTTTTTATCATAACAACGAAGTGATGTATATGGTTGGTGAGGAGAGGCAGCTTTTAGATCAGATACGGCGGAGACAGAAGGAATGTATAGAGGGAGTAGTTAGCGGGGAGGGGATGTTGAAAATGGTGTTAGAGGGTAGAATGTTAGGGAAACGAGGGAGGGGAAGGAAAAGAATAGGATTTTTAGATTGATTGAAAGGGAGTAGGCCTTACTGTGAATCAAAGAAGGCAGTGCTGGAAGGAAAGGGAGGCTCCCAGATCACTTCTTGAGTACTTCATGGAAACCTACATTAATCGGTAGAACACTATGATATTAATAGTAATCATCAGTTAAAGTACACATAATACCATTAATTATCTCTGCCACAGGAGTAATGCCTCATTCAATCCATCAAGGTCTTAAAACTATTGGACTGCCGAACATTGTTCATTACAATACAAAAAGCAGCAATTTTAAATACATGTCGGATTGTCAGAAATTTTTTCAACACAGAGTAAAAAGACGAGAGTGCTTGGTGATACCCGTACCTCGCCTAAAATCAGCAAAAATGCTGTGGGAAAAGAAATAATAATAAAGAAGTCGTGGAAGACAACTAAAGCCTGCGCATGCCCATTGTATATGGCGATTATGTAGTGTTCACCGCAGCAATAGGTGGTTCTTGTAGTGTTAAGGGGAGGGGGAGGAGGGGCTTACCACTGTTCAACACCATTGTTCCTTTTCGTGCCTAACTTTCCGTGACCCCGAAACGATTAGTCCTCGAGATAACCTGGATAAGGGAAACGATGGAAAAAAACACATAATTCTTTCCTCCCCAACCCACCCTCCGTGTGGTGTCAATGCACTCCGCTGTGTTTGAGCGGCGCGTGGACGGCCGTAACGGTGACCTAGATAGGCGGGAAGGTTGCAGCTGACACTAGGCCCATCCTTCCTGCTGGCTACCCAACGGGGTGCTCTCATAAAATTAAAATATTAATTTTTTCCCTGCATAGATAAGTAATTTAAGTATTTATCGTTTGCAAAATGACTTCATAATTCTCAATATTCTTCTACATCTACATAATACCCTGCGAGCCACCTCTAGGGTGTTTGGCAGGGGGTGACAAATCACCAACATGCAGCATGCAAGAGGACCGCCACATGCACACCGCACGGTCATAGAAATATTACGCATACTAGCAAAATGTACATGCTTATTCATTAAAAAAACTTGATTATGGTTGGTAATTCCTAGGGTAAATACATGCAAGGTTAGAACTGTGAAAATAAACATTCAATGAGTGATCCTAGCGAGCAACGCCATTAATCCTATCAATTGAGACAACCTTGCTATCCTAAATAGTACGAGGGAAGAATGACATTTTAAATCTCTCTGTTTTGCAGTCTATTTCTTTTATTTTTTTCTCATGATCACGTATATTATAGTGCGATGGTAAACGAAGGATATGATTCACGTCGTCTGAGAAAATATCCTCTTCGAATTTCCTAAGTATTCTTGTTACTACAGAGCTTCAAAATTCGCAAAAATTACTAAATTATTTTTCGCTACAAGAAAGCCCTGTGACGTCAGAATGCGAGCGAGCAGGTTCACTATGTAGCAATAGCAAACAGTAACAACGAGAACAATTAGCGACGACGATACTGATTCATAGCTTGAAGGGTGTGTCAAAAACAATAGGGAACTTGCATACATTTCAGAAACAGTTGTGAGCTCCAAAATCATGTAGAAATACATGTTTGCGTTTCACAGTGAAAAGGTTTAATTACTTTTTGATGTCGTTAGCGATATTTTATTCATTAAAGTTCAAGAGAATTTTCAAATACGAGTGGGACTCGAAAACGCCCGATGATTGGCTAGCGGCAAATTGACGTCATAGTTCAGTACGAGGAAGCGAAGGAAGCAGCATAGGCATTTGGACACAAGCGACGGCTTGGTTGTGAGGCATTTCTTAGTTCCAGTACAGTGAGTCCTCGTTTAACGTTCCTGAAAAATGTGACGATAAACGAAATGACGTTAATCGAAACATATATCCCATAAGAAACAATGTTAAAAGTGAATATCGGCTTCTATACGCGAAAAAAATTTAGCGTATCATATCTGGGGCATTTTTTACGATGGGAATTCGATATGGTGGTCGCCCGGGCAACATCGTCGCAATTAAAGGATCCAACCGATGTGCATCTGAAATGTTTTATAGTTCATAACAAAGTGAGACTTGCGTATAATATTGGCGAAAGCGTATACTCATGTGAAATGTGTATTCTTTTGGCAGTCCGGTAGAGAGTCTTACGCGGTGAACTTATTTCCACCTCGAAGCTGTCGATGATACTTTAAACTTAAAAATACCTTGCCTGGAGGGCGACAGGAAGCTCTGAGGAAGCCAGACTATTAATGTTTCAATTTAGTAGCGATAATATAGACGAACTTCCAACACAATCTACAATCTTGTAACTCAAAACCCCGAAACCACTTCCTATTCTGCAGAAAGAATCGGTCAATCGCATTTCGATTAATATAATAAATACAACGTCTTCAGGTGTTAATAAGTTACTTTTGTAATTAGAAGGCCTTCCTAAAGTAACATTAACATTTTAATATTTTCCAAACAGAGTCTTTAATACATTTTGGGAGCTTTTCTCACGATATATCTGAAACCTACTCTAAAGGCGAGCTCATCGTCATTGCGATCGGTTGTCACTTAAAAATTCCGTATCGGAAATCCTAGAGGGATGACCTTCGACGATGACCATGATCACCTGCACTCTCACTATCACTGGAACCCGTGGTGAAAATATCATCCTAATCCAATTTCTATTTGGTTTTAACTGGGAAAGAGCAACATAGAACTGCACATTCTTTGGACAACTTTGGGTTTTGACTTTCCCTCAAACATCCCATTTCCCCTGTGGTGCACATCAGTCCTATCTTTATACGATAGCCTAATAACCTTTAAATGGATCCTTGGTTTATCCTGACAACCAACTAAATGGAAATTGCTGATCCACACGTCTTCCTCTATCTCCATAGTTTCCAAATCAAGGGCCGCGGAACATTCCTCATTGTGACTCAACTTTTTCTGAAAAGCAAGCCGGCGTAGAATAAAATCAAAGAATGCTGCGATTCATTTTTTGTGACCACCTCTGGATTCCATTCTTTTTCCATCTACAACTTCCTTTATCTTTGGGACAAGACGATGTTTAAATATTTTCATTGATTTATAACAAAATATAAGTTCTAAAAATACCCAAAAGCCATTTTATTAATCCGCACTGACGAGTGTAAATTAATGTGGAAGATGAATGCTGTAGACGTAGTAGTTTTCCTTAGGTTGAGTTGCAAAGTTCATGAAGTTGACAAAACGGCTAATTTTTCGGTGCGCGGAGTCATTTATATTGCACTGGCCTTGTCTATACATTTTTCAATTTTTTTGTAATAAAATAAATCAGAATTTAGGATAAAATTTCCTTTAAAATGACATATAGTTCATTATTATAGCATGCAGTGAAGCCAGGGTATAAATTTGCAAAGTACTGCGGCACATCATGTTGACGCCGACAGTAGAAGAAAACGCTGTCTTCTTGGCTGGCACTCGAATGCATGAGGATCAACGTTGCTCTGTATTTTCATATTTCCTCTCTTGATTTTAAACATCATGGAATTTTCTATGTCCTTCCGTAACTGAAATTGAACAAGTGCCATAAATAATTTGAGTCCATCATAACCATCGAGAAACACCTATCTCGATTTTTGTTGTGAAGTTGAGTTTTTATTCTACGGCGGCCGAATTATCGAAAAATCTCAGTTTCAAGTTATTCAGTCAATGAAATATGGAAATATTATTCAGGCGCGCCGACTTACAAAAAATATTGGGGGGGCCCTAACCGGGGATCTTGCCCTGGGAAATTTTATAAGTAGTGAGTTTTAAGTTTTTTAAGCATTTTTGAAGAGTCATATGATCAACATTAGAACACTGATAACTCGAATCTCGATATCTGAACACTCCGGGGAAAATCTACAAGCCTGACACATTATTTCCTCACACCCATAACGAATTTTTGAGGGGGCTCGGGCCCCTTCAGGCTCCATGGAGTCGGCGCCACTGCATGATAATATCACTTAATTAATTTCTTGAATTATCGGGGGGGCTCCGCCCCCCCAAAAGAATTATTGAGGGGGCTCGAGCCCCCTCAGGCCCCATGGAGTCAGCGCCTATGATATTATTTATATTAAAGTTATCTTCGCTCACATAGCGCACGGGTTTATCATTCCGATTATTATACTCTTATTTTTCCGTAACGCTTATCCCGACAGACGGCATGCATCGAGGCTTTTCTTCTAATTTCCTACGTGGGAATGCAGACGAAAATTTTTTCTGGGGTGTTATTGCACAGAGGAACAATGCACCACTTGTAATTTTTCCTTATTTCAGCCATGTTCTCCTTTAAACGCAACGTGGCTCTTCCAAACCTGCAGTTACTGGGCTTGGATCTTGGACTCGTACTGAACTATGACGTCACGGCCAAAGATTAGTGGGGGCGGTATTTTTTAGCCCGCGAAACTCGGGAGACTTTTGGGAGTCATTTTCTAGGGTAAAAACTGAATTTTAAGCGGAAAAAAGTATATTGCGGTACTAAGTGTTTACTGTAGTATATCAGCATACTGTTTATAAAAAGTATGCAATTTCCCTATTGTGAATGATTTTGAAGATTTTATGGTATACGTATTGCGCAATGGCTGACTTCGAATTCGTAAAGACGCATTCTGGGAACATTCTGAAAGCAGTTTAATTAATGGTCGCTGATTTCTTCACCGGTAATGAAGATTTCTTGGCGCGAAGTTTAGAACCCGTGAAATTGAAATACATTTAAGATAAAATAAATCAACCATCTCGTTCGCTAGTAATCGAGAGTTTGTCCGTATCTCATTCAACCTACTGTCATTCACTCATTGCTGTTAATATTCCAGTCAATAACCGGGTACTCAGATATCCATTTCTCTTTTCAAGGTAATATTCATCAACTTCCCCTTAAAATTTTCTATGACCACCCAGACTCCAAAACTGAAATAGTTCGCCACCAATTTTCAACTAAATTTCTTGCAATCAATGATTGAACAACGATTACAAACAATACAACTTGATATCTCCTCTGATCAATGGCCGGGTACCCGGAAACTTGGTCGAAACGTGGGTCGGTTATTAAAACTTCTGTGGAACATACAACAGTGTATCTTTATTATATTTCCTGTCACCAAGTTCCACCAAAGATCGCCGTCCAGCCTTAAGTTGAACACCTGACTTACCTTTGGCTGCCTAGTACCTGACCACGTTACTGTAGGGATTTGCTGTTGTTACTTCACATTCCGAGAATTCAGCCGAATAACTGTTTAGCCGTATTATTCGCAGTAGGTTGGTACCCGATTGTTGAATGAATGGTGAAAGTTTGGCTAATGAATGGACGGTTCAGTTAAACCACATCAATAATTCGTACATGAAATGCATAGTATTATTTTTAAAGGTAGAATCATTTTAGGAAAAATTGCAAGTTTCAGTTTTGCTGAAGTAAAGTAATTTGAACGAGCGTGAGAGCAACGAAGTGCAGAAAGAGAAAATTTTCTATTTCACACTTATTATTTACAGGATTTTGGCTGAAAAAGGGATTTGATAATTTGAGCTTGAATGAATACAGGCTTTTGCTCTAAAATTCCTTTAGTGTCTCGTTCCATAACTAGCTTGCAGTGACGGCCAAGGATTTAATGGTTCGCGATTGTTCTATGTAGGTAAAGACTCTACAAGCTACATATAACTGACATCGTTATATCAGCATGGCGATGATTGAGGAGGAAAATGAGATACATAAGCTTTTCATTAGCAAACAATGAATGTAAAAAAGATTCACAAAAAATGGTAAACATGATTGTCCTCAAGGAGAATGAAAATTAATTATGTGCTAAATTTTTGTAGCCCTTGTTATTTCTCATCCAGGTTACTTGAAAGATCACCTAACTTTTGGGCGCAGCAATCACATTGGTGAATAACTACCGTTGAGACTTACACTTTTCGTGTTAGATAAGGAGAAGACATATTATAATAATATCTTGCATAAAATTCCATGAACTCTGTTAGGGATAGCGTTGACTCGATCGTGCCATGATAAACTGTTATTTATAGAAATATCCAAGTAACGGGTAGATTGAAGTTAGGGATATGTAGATATGTCTTATAGTGTAATTCGAGGCCTCGGTGGCGGCGGGTTAACGTCCTCGTCTGCCAAACAAGAGGCGCGGGTTCGATTCCCGCCTGGGTAGGTTTCCCCTGTCCTTGGCATGGTTGTATGTGTACGTTTAGTTGTTAAATGTGTTGAATACCCCGATGTAAAATGGCTAACATGAGCTGTATTCGGTGGTTTGAGAATAAAATAAAATAAATAAATAAATACATGGGTTGGCTCTCCCTCAGAAATAAACAGCAAACTCTCATAGGGGAAAACAAGTCCCATTTCATTCGCTATCACCCCTTGTGTATGATATTGGCTTCCAATTCATTTATAGTGAACTTTCTCCGGACATTTCTATGCGAGGAAGGTTTCTCGAAGGTGCGTGGTGCTGTTGACAACACCTTCCACACACATATATATGGTTTGTTCATCCTTGAGCGATTCCATTTAGAGTTCCGTACCGAACGAAGAAGTTCCTGCAATCTTGATAGGCTGATCGTTCATGCACGGCGAATATATCCCGGAGCCTCTCTTGGTCGTTGCGCTATAATGTGCATAAATGGCGTTCTTGTCCCACTTCCTGTCTGCCCCTCTATTATCTCTTTAGCTTGCCTTGTTTCATTGCTTGTTGGAGGTGCGGATGGTTTGACAATATGTTCACATCAACTGCGTAGGCGACGTGAATGTTAGATCGATTAGAGTGGCGCGTGTGAAGTAAATACGGCATTCCACCTTGGGATAGGTCTCGTTACACGGAGCCTTTCAAGTTAACACTATTATTGGAGACAACAAAAAAGTTATTCGTTTGAAGCAATTTTGGCATACGAAGGACATTTAATGGAGGGGGACTCAGTCCGTCCTGCTAAATCTTGATAAGTGCTGCCATTTTTTGCGTTTGTTTTGCGTGAAACTGTAAAACACAAAACGCTTTCTCTTCAATAGTCGCCATCTTTGCTACTACCGCTTTCTAGCGGATCGCGGCGGAAACATTTCGTGCACATAGGAATTATTGCTTTAAAAAAACTGTTTGAGTTGCTCTTTCATTTGACATGTAATTTATAATTGTAAGTATAATGTAATAAATATTATAAAGCGTTAAAACCCCGATATTCATTTATAAACACCCGGTAAATTAGTTTAAGCTCCTTCTAACAATAATGATGCTTGAAATACTAAAAATGCTCTTGACCTAACGCAATGACGATGTAAAGGTATGTCACTACTATAAGTGGTGAGATTTTTTTGGCTCTATTGGTTAAGCATTCAGAATAGGGTATAACTTAAATAAGTTTTCTTCTTCAGCCCACCGATTAATTGTACGAATCAGTTCCCAGAGAATCGTTGTATTGATGGAGAACCAGAGAACACATTCAACACGAAACCCAAGTGAAGCAGTATGTGATGATTGTGAAGGCTAGTCACACTATAAAGCTCAAATAAGACATCATATAATGACGAACAAAAATGTAAATTAAGCAATTTCGTTGATCACAAAATGCGCACACTCCTCAAAGGTACAAATAAGTGTTCATACCGGACAGAACAATGGAGAAAACCGAATGGAGCGCGAAGAAAATGAATTTTTGCAAAAAATTAAAATTAATATCAATCGAAAAAGAATAATAAGTTTCTAATAATAAATCGAAACGTGTGGCTACTTGCACCAGTCATTGAGCTGCTTAGTAACGCTAAGGCTGGGCTTTATCCGCCCTTTACCACCGACTGACCGTGTTCTCCGAATTCCTTGCCTTTAAAATGTAGCCAGTCTTAAATAGGATAATACCACACTTGCCCTATTCTAAACTTTCATATGGCACATTACACCCACATCTTCATTTTAATCGAAAGTTTGGACGACCATAAATATGTTTTCTATAATTAAAAAACCATCAGAAACGTTACTTACATGACATATTCTTATTACAATTTAGCGCACCTAATTCTTACAATTTAGGGCACCTTTGGTACATCTTTTATTTTTGAATCTTTCGATTAGAGACTAAGACTTTCTCCGTTTTCGTTTCTTTTTTTCTGCTAGAATTAGTCGGAATTGGCACCTGGTGATATCATGCATGTCAATGCCCTCCACATTATTGCACATAAGTGGTTTCACAGCAATAATAGAACCTACACTCACTTAATGATTAACTTAAGTCAATATTACGGGTGAAAAAATACTGATCATATTACTCGTAGCAGAAAATTTCGCATACATAATTATCATCCGATAAAAATATACCGTGTTGGGTACCTGATGACCATTTCTGCACAATTATTACAAATTATATTTATTAGCTACCAAATATACTAGGCTATCCATAATGGACAGATTTGAGGCAAGGGGGGAGAGGAAGGATGAAATTAAGATGGATAGAATGAAAGGACGAGGAAATGTGTCGGTGGCGGCGGAGATAAGTCCTTAAATAATCCGGCGATAACTCCGGTTCGAGTCTTTTCCGGATTTCCAGGGTGTGTGTTGTATTAAATGCTTTATCTGAAAAATGCTAGTGTTTGGAGAACCTGATAGCATTGTAGGATTATTATTATATAAGAGAATAGAACATGCAGAATGCTTAACTACTGGTTATCTCCGTCTGTGTTCACTTAGTATCTAAATGAGTACCATCACACAAAAAAGTATCATGAGCACATTCTTGTTGCAAAGGAAATAAAGGTAAAAAATTTTTTTTCTAGAATGGAACGAAATAATTGTACCTGAAAAGAGTTGTCACATTGAAGCAGTGTCATGTTAATGGTATTTTATATGAAAGATATTTTATCAGCAAATTATAACTCTTTATAAATACATTTGCTTCTTAAGAATTAGTTACGGCTTAACATTTTTATTTATTTTGTGTGAAATAAAATGGTACGGTTATAGCAAGAATGCCAATTTTGAGTGCACTTATTACAATAAAAGTAAAACAAACGAATTAATTTACTCGTGCAGTAGTTATGCATTTGACTCGCTAAATATAACTAGGGATGGACGGATCCAGGATTTTTTTCGGATCATTGATTTTCGGAGCCGGATCTTTCGGATCGGATATTTTCGGATCCAAATGCATTTTCAAATTCCTGCTATTAAACGGAGTAATTATTGAAGTTTATTCTGGATATGTACAATCGTAGGAATTCTTTTTGGATGTTCATACACATTTATATATTTTTATAAATTAAAAATCATTTTTATAGGCTTTCAAGTTGTTTTTTTAAACATATTTACATGCTCAGGACCTAAACTGTTACTCTTGGGTTTGGAAATGAATATAGGTAAAATCTTCGGATAAACTTCTGACCGGTGGCGTAGGACAATAATCGCATGCGACGGCGCATTCGAAGAGAGAATCGGAACTCTTTCCACCCTTATGGGGCTTTGCATTCACTGAAGCTACTATTTAAAATTTCGGATCCAGATCCGATGTCTTCCGCTACTTTGGGTCCGATGTACCCGATGAAGGATAATAATATCTGCGGATATTTGGATCCGAAGTATCCGATCTGACCATCCCTCATTCTAATCTTTATACAGTGGAACCTGGATAATTCGAACTTCTTTAATTCGAAATCTTCTTTAATTCGAGTTTTTCCCGTGGTCCCTAGCATTTTGTATTAAAACAATGCTAAAACATCGTGGATAATTCGAAGTTTATTTTGGATAATTCGAATTTTTAAGTAGCAAATCATTAAATTACGATTCAAAATATCCATAAATAAAAAAGTAAAAAAACATATTCCAAGCCACATTTGACGAAATGTATGCGTTAGAACAAACGCGGGACCGCGCGCGCCTGCGTTTAGTCTGATGACTCATACCTCCCCTCCCGCCACCGCCTGTTGAAGGCCACACTAAAAATAACTCAACCCTGCTTGCAACTGAGACGGCGCAGCGCGTTCCAAGGTCATTGTACCTGACACCCGACACTCCCCCTACATTGTGTGTCGCATGTGTCGCATTGTGCGTGGTTTATATCGTTTCGTGTGAAGGCCGTTACCTAACGTAGGTTTGCTGATGTCTTAGGGTCGGTTTCTCCAAATCTTAACTTTTAGTGAGTGTACTGTGTAGTGATCATGGCATCAACGTCATCGAAAAAACCAGGGTCTTATAAAACTTTGACATTAGCTGAAAAAGTCAGTGTGATTAAAGAAGTGGAAAAAGGAGTAAATAAAAAATCTGAAATCGCGAAAGACTTTGGAATTCCACCCAACACCCTATCGACTTACTTAAAAAATAAATATAAAATTCTCAGCAGTGCAGAGGAATTTGATAAAGACAGGAAACGATCGCGAGAGCCAGGAAATCCAGATGTCGACAACTGTGTGCTGAAATGGTTCAAGCAGACAAGAGACAAGAAAGTTCCTGTAAGTGGTCCTCTGATTAGGATCAAGGCTGAGCAGTTTGCTAAAGAATTAGGAAAGCAAAATTTTAAAGCTAGCACTGGGTGGCTGGATGGTTTTAAAGAGCGCAATAAAATTTTGTTTAAGGCAGTCTGTGGTGAAAGTGGGGCCGTGAACCTACAGGAAGCTAACCAGTGGAAGAGAGATCTGGAAGAGATGATCCAGGACAGAGACCCGAGAAATATTTTTAACGTTGACGAAACCGGTCTTTTTTTTAAATTCACTCCTGACAAAACACTTGCATTTAAAGACGAAAAGTGCCACGGAGGGAAATTAAGCAAAGAAAGAATCACGCTATTGGTTGGCGCTAATATGGATGGTTCGGAAAAGCTGCCTTTGCTAATGATAGGAAAATCGGCCAATCCTCGTTGCTTTAAAAATGTCAAGTCTAAACCAGTAGAATATGTCAGCAGTTCTAAGGCTTGGATGACAAGTGACCTTTTTGCGAAGTGGCTAATGAAGTTGGACAAAAGGTTTGTTAAAGAAAATCGACAGGTTCTCCTTTTCATCGACAATTGCACGGCACACAACACCATACTTGTAATGGAAAATGTGAAAGTGGTTTTTTTCGCAGCCAACATGACCTCTGTTGTCCAGCCCATGGATCAAGGGATCATAAAAAATTTAAAACACTTTTACAGGGGTTTGTTGGTCGAGAATATCCTGTCCGGGGAAGGAAACGCTCTCAAAATAAAGCTGGATATTTTAGAACCATCGCGAATGTGTAAACAAGCGTGGGACAAAGTGAAACCGGAAACAATAAAAAACTGTTTTAAAAAGGCAGGTTTTGTTAAAACCGACGAAGAAAGCGCCGAAAGAACGGAATTGGATGAAATTCTACCAATCGACGGCTGGGAGGATGTGGCACCCAATCCAATCATCTTGTACGAGGACTTTCTGAATGTGGACGAGAATGTCGCTGTGTGCGGAGAACTAAGGCCCCTATTAGCCGAGGCGACCAGACGCGCCACCGGACGCGCCACCGGTTGCGCGTCTGGTTGCCTCGGCTAATAGGGGCCTGAGCAACCCAAGGTGGAAGGCGCGGTTGTGGGGCTCCGGCGACTGGAAAGTCTGGTGGCGCGTCTGGTTGCCTCGGCTAATAGGAATCATTTGATTCTATGCCCCACGACTGATCAGTTCCACCGGACGCGCAACCGGTGGCGCGTCTGGTTGCCTCGGCTAATAGGGGCCTAACTGACGCCGACATCGTAGCAGAAGTCCTAGACACCGAGACACAAAATAATGAAGGATCGGGGGACGAGATAGAGGGGTCACGAGCCGATGAAGAAGAAACGCCAGTACCGAGTGCAGCCGACGCTATGGACTACCTGAGAGAAATTCGGCGATTTGTGGAGAGCAGATATAATGTTGGTGATGTGCAATTTAAATCATTAGATGTTTTAGCATCATTTATAACGGCCGAGAGATTAAATTCAAAGAAACAGGCCAAAATCTCTTCTTTTTTTGTAAAACAATAGGTTAGGGCCTATAAATTTATGTTTATTGTTTATTCAGTTAATATAGTGTCCAGACTTTTAGTTCTCTTTGATCGATGTTTTATATTTCAGTTCTGTATAGATTTTTGCTTTTATTTCGCTATGGACTATTGGTAATCGTGCGTAGTTTGCACACTGCAGTCATGCAGTGCAGTTCAGCTATTGCTGAGGACATTTTAAGGTTAGTTAAGATTGTTTACTTAATTTCGTTGCCGTTTGAGCGATTGAAAGTTATTTTTATTGTATACTATTACTGTAATAGGCATTATTCAATAAATTAATGATCAAATAGTATCAATAAAGTTAATAGTTTTCATTTAAAACGTGTTATTATTGTTTACTTCCCCGGTTATTAGAACTTCTTTAATTCGAATTTTTGGATAATTCGAAGTTTTTAGCTGGTCCCTTGAGATTCGAATTATCCAAGTTCCACTGTATTTGCTTCACCGTTGTCTATGTTTGTCCTCTCTGACGAACCTAATTTGAGAACATGTGACGAGTTGACTCTCATGAATATGCTTTCATGAAGTGTCAGTAAAGGCCGTTTTACACGGGGCACGGAATTGCGCAGGTTAGAGCTGCATTTATTTCTAAAATGGCGTGGAATTAAGCGAATGCATGAACGAAATTGTACAGGGGCTATTTTGCCGTCTCGCATCCACGCATTCTCGCATGTGTTCTAGCAATTCAACGCTTAACGCGACGCATTTTTGATTTCGCCATCGTGCATACGTCAGATTGCGCAATTCCTTGTACCGTATAAAAGGGCCTTAAGAGTGAGGAAAGTGAATTTCCTTTTCCTATTGCATGGCTCCACCAAATAAGTGAAGCCGCAGAGGTTGACGCTGGAGACGTGAAAAGATTGACGTTGACATTTGCCCCGTTTCTTGGAGTGATCTCTCTTCAATTGAGTGCCCCCACCCCTCGGTTTCCATGGCGATTGGAGAGGTCACCCCGCGGGGCGAAAGGGAAAACCTTTTACCAAGCCTTTCTTCAGAAATGGCGACCGAATGAAACCCAAAAATAGAAGAGACGTTTTTCCTGTTTCCTCCAAACTGGGCTTCGCGTCTCTTTCTCGTGTATATTATCTATATATTATATTATTATATTATATTTCTTTTCAGCAGTCGACCGCAGACCTTCCCACCACTGCATAAGTATAAGTCTGCACCCAACACTCCACGATAGGGTAGTTTTCTTCATCAAAGAAAACGAAAGGCATTGATTGCGATTAGTTAACCACTATTTGTGTATTTTAATAATATACAAATTATTTGTTTTTAGGAATCCCAGTTTAGACGAATGGCAATGGTCAATTTTAACCGCATTTGAAAAAGGCCAGATTGGCGCCCATGCGATGCCACTCCACGTGACGTCACAGGGACCTAGCTTCTATACGAGTAGATAGGAGTTTTACATCGTCTGAGATTACCAATGCATGCATGAGGCACTGAGCTCAGGGAAGCGTCTCTTAATAATCACCTATTAAAACTGCCTATGGTCGGAAAGTTTCCTTCGTTTGATAAGGTATTAATAATCTTAGTTAAGCCAAGCGCTACCTGATAGCAGGGTACTCTGCTACCTGCTGGCAGCCTGCGTCGCAGCGGCGCACATATCCTTGCCCCAAGGTCACCTCACACGGCTATAGCGGGAACCAGAATGAGGTCACACGGGCTTTTCCCAGCATTCATATATAGCCGTCGCGTTTTCGCCCGCTTGAAAATGTTCACTATTCATTTAATCGTGGAATATGTATAGTCATTCAAAAATATAAAAGGGTGAAATCGTACTCCAGGAGTAATAATCTTTCGATTTAGGCAATAAAAAAATTATGGGAAACCACCCTATTGAGTGGCTCCCCCCTCGGTTTCCATGGCGATTGGAGTGGTCACCCCGCGGGGCGAAGGGAAAACCTTTTACCAAGCCTTTCTTCAGAAATGGCGACCGAATGAAACCCAAAAATAGAAGCGACGTTTTTCCTGTTTCCTCCAAACTGGGCTTCGCATCTCTTTCTCGTGTATATTATTTTTATATTGCATTATTACTAGCCGTCTCGGTAAACGTTGTTTTGCAGTATGAATTATTCCTTTTAAATATTTTGATGAGATCAAATGAAAAAGTATTAACTTATTGTAATGAAGGATTTGGTGCTTTCCGGCGAATCTTGCTGATGAAGTCTCCTATGGGTAATCAGCCGGTCCAGGATGGACATTGCTGCCTTAGCTGCCACTTCTGCCAGACGATGAATGGCAGCCAGCCTGCCATCGCTGTCCCGGACCCCGCTGATTTCCCGAGAAAGCTTCATAAGCAACATATTGTGTGTGGATATGTGGTATATGACTGAAAGAGGAAGATTATGGTAAATGCTGATGCAAGGATTCCAGATGACGCAAAGTATCGTAGTCGCCACTCGTCTGGATGCGTCCGATGCGTCTGGAGTTCCAATTGCGCGATCCGTTTATTGCGATGTCTGACTTCTTGAAAAATGTCCCCGAGATGACTGCCGAAACAGAAAATTTCGCGGCGACGCGACGCCGCAGTTCAGGCAGGCCGAGAAAAATTTACGAGCCGCCAAGGTGCCTCAGAAACGTCGAAGCGATGCCATTGGACAGGCGAGAGAGCTGACGACGCATCAGACGCGAAAATGACGGGATTCAGCTGGCGTGGCCCTAGCTGACGACTCCAGCAAAAAACTTTGTTAGCTCGGTCGCTTTATCAGCGTGAATACCACTGGGTTATAACAAACCGTGGGATTGTACCGCTGCTATACAAGACCAGCCTCAGTTCCCTGCTGGAAGTTCTGGCGAGCATATCGAGTGTTTCTGCATTGAGTGCACGACGCGTGCTTCCCGCTTGAAGTGTGGAGTTTTTTTTGTGACGGATTTTCAGCTCTAAACGTGCGCTTTCATCTTGAAATATTCGGGGGACGTGAACTAAACTCTTGTCATTATTTCATTTGTCTCAAATTTGAAAATATTAATGTGATATTCCCTCAGATTCCATTTTTTTATATTTTAGAAGCATTCAAAGGTTTATAAAGTTCTCCTTTATATACTCTGAAAACTTCTAGATGAAACCGTAATTTCTAGAGGAGCGATACATCGCCGGCAAAGACAAAATAAGAGCGGTCAAGAGAGCGATGTGTCCTCTTAACCACTTGGTTTTGTGAAGAATGATTGTGCGCAAAATTGGTGATTGCCAATTGGTTTCTGCATTTCTTTCTTGTGTCCTTGATTGAGGAATTCGAAGCAAGATCGGTGCTGTCAGTAGTGAAGGTAGAATTGTGTGCTTTTAGTTGGTTTTTGGTGCCCTTGTGTAAGGACTACCACTTCACGTCGAAGGGATTACTCCCACCTCAGGAAAATATGGGTAACGGCCAGTGATCATTCGGACGAAGGATTTCACGCCACTTGCAACATTCGAGGTGAGCACTTAATTAGTAGAGCATTTGTATTGCTTTTATCTTAAAAATGGAAAGAAAAAGGGGCCAGGTCCGTGATGAGTATTTTCGGTGAAAAAAATTGGCAACGGTATAGATTTATCGAATCACTAATTTTCGCCGGATCTTCACCAAAATTAGTATACATAACTTATTTCACATTCTCAGCAATCCTAGGGCTGGGCGAAAGCGCTTCGAGTACAAATAAAAATTTACTAATTCATTACTTATCTTGGTGTCGGACGGGTAACTTATACGTTGCAGGAGCGAAAATACGACGAAAATCGGCGATTCGATAAAATTATACCCTCACAAAAAAATTGCGTATCTCTACTTGGCGAATTAGACTAGGAATATTTAAAAGGGAGAGGATCAATATGTAGGTTGAATTTACTTAGCCAATTTGGGGAGAAGTTTTGTTTTAGAAAACGACTAAAATATTCTTCACTAACCGTATTACTGTAGTAGAAGGTATCATTAGGAGAGGATAAAGTCGTGCACAGCAGCGAGATTGATAATTTTAATGTCTTCTCTTTAAATCAATCTTAGCGTAAGTTTCCCAATTAAAAAAATTAATCGTGGCACACGCTAATATGGCTGCTCTCAAAATTTCATCTTTTTCCACTTTCATTATTGGGAAGTAGTTGGTGGAACGCCGGTCGACGGTACTGACTTCAATTCCTGGGTGAGGCTTTCGGCCATCCTCCTACAAAGTCCTACAAGTAAGAGGTGGCCCACGGAAAGAAATTGCACCCCTACTCTGAATTTGTGGCGGTGAAATTTTCACACTAGTCCTAGGTCTTTCTCCGGGGTGATTGCTACCTTCACGTATCCATGACAACATCCTTGTTGAATAACTGAGTGAGTTCTTAGAGGAAATAATTTAAGAATACCGGCAATAGCCACGGTGATAACTTTTACGAAGTCACCCGCACTGCGCAAATTGTGCAAAAAATCCACAAAGAAAAAATTCTGGTCAAGGCGAATGACGTTTTCTTAGAGGAAATTTTTCTCCGCTTGAGGAATGTAAATTGACCTATTTAACGAGATCATCTAGGGGCGCCTGTCAAAGCATTGGTTGCCCATCAGCAGGGGTATAAAAATTGTAAGGGGGTACATTCAATACCCCTGTGGTGTCGCTATGTGTGGCGATGAAGATTTTGTTTGAACAGTAAAATAAGAGCGCTTCTAAAAAAAAAGAATTTTTTATGGTTTCCTTTTGTAAATGCACTGCTACTAATGAATTAACAAAAGTTTTCGGAGCACTTATTTCTCACAATCTTTCACGAGAGAATATTTTATTTCCTTTCGCGAGAATTTGACTGCCAGGCGGTTCCTCCATTTCTGCACGCCGCTACAGAATAACGAACAAGTTAAGGCCGTTTATATTCGCTGTTTAATATTCCTTGCCCTCTAATTCTGCTGCACATGAAGCCAAGATGTCTCTCTTCCACACTCTACATGAGGTTCACTTACCACTCAACCAATCGCCACACGCATTTGATAGAATTTGAGTTGCATATTGTACTAATATAATAACTAGACCGCTTATAGGAGAGGTTCGAGCTGCATTATAACGTCCCTTGATCGCATCATGTCGTATTATTAGCAGCCGAGTGGACCGAGAATGTAAAGTGCAGGCGAACGCAAATGATGACCCTGGCTCCGCAACTATTATTAAGTACACAAAATAGGTACTCTTTCCCAAATGGGACTACTAGATGTAATTGAGGTCCCAGTCAGCCATAGAGAAGCTTTTTATTTATTTATTTGTTTAATTCAGTCCAAAAACAGCAAGAGGCCAATTACAGAGGACAGAGAACAACAAGAGAAGAATTCACTAATATTAAGAAAAACGTAACCAACAACGAACAAAATAATATTCAACAGTATTTACAAATAAATAACAAAGAATGGTAGACTTCATCGGTTGGTGAGGGGAATAGGTGGAAAATTACAAAGTGATGGTGCAAAATGGATGTGGGATGAAAAAAAAAGGATCAAAATCTGGAACACATTTGGCATAGGAGTTAATGGCAGAAGGAAGTCTTGATAGAAACGAGCGTTTAGAGACAGAAAGGCGGGGGGTGAAACAATGAAATAGGTAACTCGACCTCGACGTGCGCGAAGGAACACGAAGCGGGATAAGGGATGCTTTACAGTGAGAGCAAAAACTAATACGACAGCTCTTTTTTCTTGCTAGATTTTCCAATTCTCTATGTTGCGCGTATGTTTCTGGCTTGAAATGATTTCCTGTGTGTACTACAGACACTCTTTATTCATGCCTAACCTGCAGTAATAGCGACAAAAAATAAGATTTTGAAGCATTAGACAAAATAGAAAAATAACTTCAAATGTGTCGCATCAAAAATATTGTGACAGTTGAATTTTTTTATATTAAATGAAGTCATATGGCACCCTTTATAAAATAGGCACCTAATTTTTGTTAAAATAAATTTGGTTCTACATAGTGAGGTTCTCCGAGCCACTCTTAAAGATATCATTCTCAATTGTTCAAGCAATCTAAGCCTATTGCGCAGCCTCCGAGTCTCCAGCGGCTCCCAGGCTATATGTTTCACATCTGTGTAACCCTTATGCCATCGCGTTGAATAGTGATAATTTTCCTTCGCCTCCTTAGTGAATGGGATGTCTAAGTTACATGAAGTATTGTCTATAGTGCATATTCTTTGGAAGTGGGAATTTATTGGGTAGCTATTGTCCGTGTTAATATTTGGTGTTTAATGGATTTATAATGCTTCCCTGCTCTGCCTTAAGTAGTAGCGACTCTCTTTTGCCACTATCTTTGCTCTATCGAAATCGAAAAAGCTTTGTAAAATCGGCGCTTATTTTACAAAATATTGAGCTTGCATCACTTGAGCAATCGTATTCTAATGATTTTGGTAGCTTTCCTAAGAATGATTATGACCTTTCCAGGAAGTAACCTCACGAGCAAGCAGCTTCAAATGAGGACTCAAACACGCGGAACTCTGAATGTCCGCTGACGCTATTCGCCCCGACATCATATCCCTCTCTCTCTCCCCCGAGCATCCATTCCGCGCCTTCTTTCCTCCTGGTCCATGTTTACGGATTTAATCACGCACAGCATCTTCCCGGACGGTTCCATTTGCAAAATTTATTCTTCTTGCAAACACTTTCTCAGCGAATGGCTATTTTCGGAGCACGCCGTCACAGCATTTGTGAGCGAGAAATCGGTCCCACTCAAATAAGCAAACAAATAAGCATAGGTCCCACTTTTAAGCAAATAACTCACTCCTATTCAGTCTGGATAGGTAGGTTGTTAGTTGGGTTGGTGGGCGAAAAAAGAAATAACGAAGGCATTCAGTACGTTCAGAGATTCGCCTCATTTGCCACAACACTGGCGTGTTTTTAACAGGTGATGACATTCTCGCATTCCGTCTGGAAGTATGACGGTTTCAAGCACCCTGAAACCCCCCTTTTTTGGCTGCGTGTGTTCGTTTGAATTGCCTGACTCCCGAAAATATCGCCAAGGCCGAATCTGATTAACACTTGTGAGCGATGGATGAGTTGAGCAAACGTTTCGACACCACACCGTACTCAGTGTTTTCATTTCTCGTGTGCGAACTTTGAAATTATCCTTCAGTGGATTGGTTCTTACGAGGCTATTTTTACCTCCTCGTCTTAAAAAAAATGGCTCAAAAGGCGAGGCCGAGATACCAAATTTTTTCTCTCAAATATTTGACCCTCAATTCAGTGGTTGCTAAAGAAAATCTTGCAATCGCTCGAAAAAAGGCAGTTGAATCCGTGAAATATCTAGGAGTTAGACTCAATAATGATCTATCGTGGAATAAACATATTCGGGAAATAACCGATCAAGTTAATCGTAAAATGGGTTTTGTTAAAAGAATATTAGGAAAGTGCGACGACAAAGTGAGAGAAATAAGCTACTTTTACCTCGTTAGACCCCATTTAGAATACGCTGCCAGTGTTTGGGACCCTCATGAAAAAGGCTTAATAACAGAGTTAGAACGCGTGCAAAGAAGAGCTGCCAGGTATGGGAAAGGTCGTTACGATAGTCTTGTTAGTGTAACTGACCTCTTAGATAAACTAGGAAGGGAATCTCTGTTGGACCGTAGATTGAAAAATAAACTAAACCTTTTAGATAAATTTAAGAGCAGTGTCTTCTTTCTGACGAAGTTAGCTATATCCTACGGACGCCGACATACTTCGGAAGATCAGATCATATAAATAAAATAAGGGAGATAGATTGTAGAACAGACCGGTTCAGAATATCTTTTTTCCCACGATCAATAAGGGATTATAACGGCAGCGATATAGCTCATAAAGAGATTAAATGACTTGTAGTGTAGCCTACCAACCTATGTAAAACTTAATGCATATTTCTTAATATTATTATTATTTCTAACAGCATAAGGTAGTATATGTTGTTAGTATGCGTGACGTTTTTTGGACTGTGTGGTGTGCATGTGGGAGTCCAATTGTATGGTACATGCTGGTTATTGATCACCCCCTGCCAAACACTCTAGAGGTGGCTCGCAGGATATTATGTAGATGTAGAATCCTTCATCCAATTTCTATTTCCGTCAAATGTCCGTTTTCCTGAGTGCATTTCCCTCAGTTTTCATCCATGTTCCTTTACATTCTTTTTGCTGGTCCCACACTTCATCTTCCTTGTGGAGAATTGTCTCTTGCCACTTACTCTATCTACCCTGTTGACAAAAGTGTTATTTCTTTTACTTTTTATACTACCTTCATAATTTCCTTTCATATGGTGCTACTACTTCGTGTAATTTACTGCAAATGACTTCGAGTGTAGTTTTAGCTGTAGGCAGTTTTTAGTGAAATGAAATATTTATTCCGGAATAGATAGTACAACTATGGCTGGAGGTGGATCGCACGTTTTTGATGTTGCGTTGGATATTTAATAAATTTACAATGTTATCTAATATGAAGCCATTTCACTCGATTAACGCCTGAAATATTGATTATATTATCTTGCGTAAGAGTTCAATGAATGAGGTTACTCCTCCGATGCTTTCTACTTTCGGCCAGATTGGTAAAGGCTCTTTTCTCTTCGCGATGCCAATCATCCTGTTCTATATTTAAATTGTGTAATCTATTATTAGCATTATTTAGTTTGTGTCATATAGTTGTCATGTTAATAATTGTCTTTCTTTTTTACTCTTCAGGTGAGTTAGCTTCCCTTCGAGGAGTTTCCTACACAAAGATCATCACGCAATGTAAGTTAGAGCACTTTGGAATTTTTCCATTTGGGTTCTATATCTTCTTCCCCTGTTGACCCCCCGGAACATAGTCATGAGGTGAGGGACCGCCATCTTTTGCAAATGCTGTTTCATATGAGTGGGTTGGAAGCCAAGGGGTGCAAGTGATTTATTTTTTCTGCACAGAGTTAGGTACAGAATTTAGGAATAGAAAACAAACGAGATCAGTTAGATACTTAGTAGTGCATTTGATTTTCCACTCAATGTCAGCACAGAACTGAGACTCACTCGTTTCCCATGGTAACCAAGTTTTGTGTCTTTATTCTAAAAATTAACTCCACCTAACTCTGTTGAGAAAAAAAATCACTTGTACCCCTTGACTTCTCAACCCCTCATATACAGGGTGTCCCATTTATCCTGACCACCCAAAATAACTTTTTGTCCAGATGCAAATTCAAAAATTTGTCAAGCAAATGTTCATTAGCTGTCAGGGGGACATTAATCAGCATGATTGCCCTCCTTGTAGCTTGGTAATTTGCAAAGATACGAACAGGGGTTGTCTTTTTTGAAAGGCAAACTATATATTTATTCAGCAATTCATTTCCTCTTCTAAAGACTTATTCAAAAATGTTGCACAGTGGACCATTAACATAAACACAGTGTTATGAAAAATGACTGACTCAATAGCGCTTAGTGCAGGTACGTGGGTATTAGAACTACTCCACTTGCTGACGTTGATGGTGAACAAATGAAAATATTATTATTATTATAGTATTCTACCGATTAAGGTAGGTTTCCATGGAGTACTAAAGAGGTGATCTGGGAGCCTCCCTCTCCTTCCAGCACTGCCTTCTTTAATTCACTGTAAGGCCTACTCTCTTTCAATCTATCTAAAAATCCTATTCTTTTCCTTCCCCTCCCTCGTTTCCCCAACATTCTACCCTCCAACACCATTTTCAACATCCCCTCACCGCTAAGCACTAACTCCATCCAAACCTTCTGTCTCCTGCGTATCTCATCTAAAAGCTTTCTCTCCTCGCCAACCATATCCAGCACTTCGTCGTTCCTTTTCCTCTCCGTCCATTTCACCCTCTCCATTCTTCTCCATACCCACATCTCGAACGCCTCCAATCTTCTCTCGTCTTCTTTCCTCAGAGTCCACGTTTCCGCACCGTAGAGAGCTACACTCCAAACCAAACTCTTCACTAACCTTTTCTTTAAACTCTTACACAACGATCCTCTCAGAAGCTCCTTCCTGCTCATGAAAGCCTCCTTCGCTAATGCCATTCTCTTCCTGATGTCCTTACTACTGTATCCGTTTTCCTCTAACGTACTGCCTAAATAGTTGAATTGCTCAACCTGCTCAAGTTTTTCACCACCCACCTTTATCTTGAGTCTCACATTCCTCGCTCGTGATGCTTTACAAAACCGCATTACCTTAGTTTTCTTGTGATTAATCCTCATCCCAAACTCCTCGCAACGTTCGTATAACGCATCCACTAGGGCCTGAAGCCCCCTTGCTGACTGACTGATCAACGCCTGGTCATCCGCGAATCTCACTGATTTGAACATCATTCCTCCCACTTTTATCCCAGCTTCTAACTCATCCCACGCTTCCCTTACCATCTCTTCAGCATACACGTTAAAGAGCAGTGGCGATAGAGGACAGCCTTGCCTCACACCTCGGCCAATGCTTGCCCACCCAGATTCTCCGTTCTCTGTCCTCACTTGCGCAGTCTGGGCCATAAACAGATTACAAATCAGTCGGCTATCCCTCCAGTCTACACCTATTCTCTTGAGAATATCCATTAACTTTACCCAGTTCACCCTATCAAACGCTTTTTCAAAATCCACGAAACACACATATACGTCCTGCTCATATTCTAGGTTCCTCTCCACGAGGGCCCTCATTATTGCTATTGCATCACGAGTTGACTTCCCTTTTCTGAAACCAAACTGATCTTCGCCCAAATACTCGTTTGCCCTCGCCTCCATTCGTCTGTTCAATATCCTCAGCACTACTTTAGCCGCATGGGATATTAGGCTGATAGTCCTATAATCTCCGCATTCCACAGCTTTCTTCTTTTTCGGAAGCGTAATTAAAACCGTCTTCACGAAATCCTCCGGCCAACATCCCTCCTCATAGATCTTGCGCACTAGTTCGAAAAACCTTTTCTTACCTTCCTTCCCTAGATTCTTCAGAAGCTCACACGGGATGTTGTCCACGCCTACTGCTTTCCTAGCCTTCATATCACGGAGTGCTCTCTCTATTTCTGAATCTAATATCTCCGGCCCAAGATTATCCTCCTCCACTGCACTTTCCTCCTCTAGAGTCAATCTCTCTGGTCTGTTCGTTCCGTCATACAGGTCCTCCACGTATTCCTTCCACCTACCCTGTACCTCTTCTCGCTCGGTTAGCATCCTCCCATCTTTAGCCTTAATTTTAGACATGGCTTGTCCTCTTTTGCCGCCCGATAGCGACTTAACTTTGGCGTACAACGCGCCTACTTCTCCATTCTTCTGGAACTTTTCCATTTCCTCGCACTGTCTTTTCCACCAAGCCTCCCTTGCCCTCTTAGTTTCACGTCGTAATCGATTATTCAATTCCCTATACATTCTTTTGCCCTGTTCTGTGTCCACGTTCTTCCACTTTCTCCTCTCCTCCATTTCATTTACCATTGCCTCCGTTATCCACGGCTTCTTTATCCTTCCACTGTCAACGTAACCAATTGACTTCTCCGCCGCTTTGACTATTTCCGTTTTTATATTATCCCATCTTTCCTCTACCGTCTTGGTACTTTCAATCTCCCGTACACTAATGTCCACTAGCTCCTGATATTCTCTCCTCATACTCCCCTTCAGGGCTTCTACGTTCCATTTCTTCGCCTTCCTAACTTTCATAAGTCTTTTGAATCTTACGTTGCATTTCATGAGCACTAGATTGTGGTCCGAATCCGCATCCGCTGCAGGGAAGCTGCGCGAGTTTTTCACACTGTTCCTAAACCTCTGTCTTACCATAATGTAGTCTATTTGATATCTCCCCGCATCCCCTGGACTTTTCCACGTGTACCTTCGCCCTTTATGATGATTGAACCACGTGTTTGTGATGAATAATTTGTTTCTCCTACAAAATTCTGCTGCTTTCTCTCCCCTGTCGTTCCGTATTCCTAGACCAAAATCTCCTATTTCGTTTCCATCCCTCCCTTCCCCGACTGAGGCGTTCCAGTCCCCCATCACTACCAGATTTTTCTTACCCGGTGTGTCTCTAATTATTTCCTCGAGCTGTTCATACACCTCGTCTACTTCTTCCTCCCTATGATTGCTAGTGGGCATGTAAACCTGGACCACCACAAGGTTGGTGGGCCGCGCCTCAATTTCTACCACCAGAATCCTATCGCTTACCTGGTCTATACCTACCACACGCTTACCCATCTTCCCGTTTAATACTAAAGCTACCCCTCGCTAGCTTTCTTCCCCTCCACTATATATAACCCTATACCCATCACTCCAATAGTCCCCCCCATCCCTCCACCTCACCTCGCACAATCCTAAGACGTCTATCCTCCCTTTATCCATTTCCCTTTTGATATTTTCTAATTTCCCCGCCCTCATCATAGTCCTCTCATTCCATGTCCCTACATTTAAAGCCGACTTCTTCTTCTCCATCTTCCTGGTCTTCTTTTCTTCCTTCTTCATCGCTGCTGTTGATGATGATGATGATGATGATAAGTCTCTGCAAGGATTTCGCATGTTGACGACCCCGAGGACCTTGCCGACCTCGCTGCCGTGCCCGACACCCGCCCTTTGCGGACGGGTCCCGGGCGATGAGATT